>NC_050070.1:11590029-11892029 GCF_009764565.3 Dermochelys coriacea | reverse complement strand
ATTATCTATGTTACTCAGAGTGTATTTTTTATGATGTGTGTTAAAAATGTACAGTATTCTGATTTAAATTAGTCAAAGATCATGCAAAATGAAACAGCTTTTCATGCTGCTGTCTGAAAAGATCTCTCAGCACAGTCCTTATTAGCTAAAAGTGTAACAAAAGGGATCCAGGTTTGACCTTCATTCAATGGGAAGATCTTCTAACTTCACTGCAGTAGCTTTTGCAGTGAATTTGCAACATATCACACTTCCAGTTTATGGCCTAGAGCCTGTTGGGAGCTGAGTTCCTCCTGATGCCAGTGGGAGTGCAGGCAGTGGGAGCTGAGGGTCCTCAGGAACTTGCAGGAATGTACCCCATAGCAGAACACAAATGCTCACAGTTTAAGGGGACATAGGTGAGTATATTATGCACCACAATTTACTCTTTTTAAAACTGGGGCCATTACACACCTGGATGTTTAGACACTAATTTGTGATTTCTTAACATTTCAGTGAAATATTCCAGGCTGCCATAGAGCTGGATTAAGGCAATTCAAGGTCCTAGCCACACCATCACATGGGCTCCCCATTGTTCTGCCTCTGCACCATGGCCTGAGACCCTCTGAGCAGAAACTCTTCCCTCAGGATCAACCAGAGTGCAACTGCTTCAGTGGGTGGACGGGGCCATCTGCACTCTCTTCTTCCTGCCACGAACACTGAGTCCTCTGCTAGATGGTGCTGGCAAGCCCCCCGCCCTGCAGAAGAGTGGATCTTGGAGTTAACACTGCACTGAGAGGGATGGGGCAGTTCAGAGCTCTTGTTTCAGGCTCTCTGCAATCTCAGACAGACAACACTGTGTTGGCTTCACTCAAGTCAGGTTTCCAAGCTTTTCTTCACAACCATCAGGACAAGAGACTTTAAAAAAAAAAATGAAGGCTCAGATTCTGATATAATCACATGACTCCAGACTGGGGGGTCTAGGCCCAGACTTGTAGGGCCTAAGCCTGAATCAAGCCTTTGACTGCCAGTCTCGCTCCCTGACTATTGTGTTCCAGTACACTGGGAGGTGAAACCAGTGCTTTGAGATATGCATACACATCGATCTCATTCCTTCTTGTGTTGCTTCTGGTATGCTTTTAAAGACTTTTCCATGACTAAGGTAAAGCAAGAACAATGTGGAGATATTAAATGGTCCTTACCTGGAGGTGAAATAACAGTGAAAATGAGGTACCAATTTGAGCCTGAATTGGAGATTGCCAGGTTCGTAAAGCTAGCCCGTCCATCTCGAACCTCTACTCTGGTGTGCCCTGAACAGTAATACACAAGGACACTGGGAGTTAACAACCTTCTGCTGAACATCACCAAAAGCAAGCTCCTAGGTTGTAAAGAAAACTCTACAGGCCAGATCTTCAACTTTTGCAAATCTGCACAGCTTCTACAACTTTAAGAGCGCTACCCCAATATACACTAGCTGAGGGGGTGGCATCATGATCTCTGACAGAACTAAGAGACGCACATTGTAAAATTCAGAGCCAGGTCCGAGCTGCCCCAGAGTTCAGAGCAGACCAGGTCTAGGGTTATGGCTTAGCTCGCTATAGAGATAGGGCCCACCTATGAAGCTCCATTTCAGGGAGACAGGAAGTATGTGCCATTGATTAATTAGGCTGGGGCCAGGGAGACCTGAATTCAATGTCCTGCATTACTACAGACTTCCTGTGTGACCTTGGAAAAGTCATTTAGTTCCTCATCTATAAAATGGGGACAACAGCACTGCCCTACTTTGCAAGAATGGTGTAAGAATAAATCCACTGAAGACAGTGAGGTACTATGGTAGTGGGGACAGATAAGTACCTTAGACAGATCCAGAACCTCATTTTCCCAGAACTGGGGGCTGCGTATATGCAATGATTTGGTTTGATCCAGCTCTAGTGTTAACATATCTGAATCTGAGAAGAATGATGCCACAGGCACTGGAGCTCTTAAGGGATTTTTAGTGGGATGTTGATTGTTATCCAAGCTAAAGAGACAGCCTCCAAGAAGCAGCTGCAGTTTATTGTTTTAACCCCTGTCCTGCTTCAGCCTCTCAGCTGTACCTGACACATGGGGAAGTTCTATAGGTCTGTTTTGCCCTACCTGCGGGGTGAGTGAGTGGTATACAACTTTGAGTTAAGGAGGAGATTTCTGATGTGCAAAAAACAACCACGTAAGCTAATTCATTACAGCCAGACAACTGCAACAACCACTGAGGCAGAACATTCCTTCGATTTTCTGCAGTACATTTTGGCCAGAAAACTAACTGTGCATAACTAGTGTAGCATGGAAGAGAGCCCCTTGCATACAGGCTATTAAACAGTCATCAGATGGCAGTGGCTTTTGATTATTACAAGTGCTGCCTTCTTTTCAGAAGCCTTGGAATGACTCAGGCCATGAAGTTTCAATGGGATGGTTGTCATATGATCAAACCAACAAGTGGATCTGTCTCAGCTAGAAACTTGTAAGACAAAAAATCACTGTGAAATGATTTAAGACTAAACCTGAGGCCTTGATTCTCCTGAGGTCTTCCAGCTTGTGTTGTCATTTACACCTATGCAATATGGGTGTCCATTCTGATCCAGTAAGGTTTTACACCCAAATTTGCATTCACTATGATTTCTATCTCAGCAGGGACATTTAAAAGATAGCCTGTTGCAGTATCAAGGGTATCTTCGTTTATTTTCTGAGCCTTTGAATACCAGCCAAATCTTGGGCTTTGTGGAATGCTGGCCAAGTCTTGAGCTTCATGCAGGCTCATGGAATGGAAGTGGCAACGTTCTCGAAGTTTGACAAACTTTCTAAATATTACTTCAGGTGAGGGTTAGAAATCAAAACGCCCTTAGGATGCTGGACTCAAACCAGAGATCACAAATAAAAACTCCCTTTCTTGCTGAAAGCCTATATGCCATAAGTGCTTTCTTTATGAAACAAGTGCATTATAGCTGTGATAACTTTGTATAACGATAAGGCAACACAATATACCAGATGAAGGTGCCTTGTTTGTCTACTTCTGGTAATTTTATTACTCGGGGGATGGGGACAGATCTTTACAACCATCTCTTGGACTCATCTTCAACAGGAAAGTTCATGCACACTACAAATTCACAGTATTGTCAAAGGGATGCAGGAAGGTTTTAAATTATGGGCCAGATTAGGATACCCTTTCTCCCACTTAGTCATTCATAGTTCACAACACAAGTAGCCCAGTGGACTTCAATGGAACTATTCATGGTACAAAGTACTATTCAGTATGAACAAGGGATTCATAGTCTGGGCTTCAGCTAGTAAGAATCCTAATCCTAGTAACGTACACTTGTCAAGTATCAGGGGTCTCAGCCTTAAGCATTTCAGGTACATAATGCAGGCAAAACCCAGTACCAGCGCTGCCCACCTCACTTAACAGGACTTCTTTGAAAAGCTAATGCCCAGCAGCAAAGAGATTATTGAAATGGTACAATCACTGGTAAGAAGATAAACTTGGCAAGGCTTGTTGAACAGTGAGGGTCCGATCCAGCCCAGGGAAGCTGCAGAATGTTGGGTGTGGAAAGAGAAAATGAAAAGCAGTGGGAGTGCTGGGCAACTGCATGGCAGTCCAGCGACTGCTGCCTAGTAATCTCGGGCAAGTCACTTCCCCTCTCAGTGGCTGTTTCCCTTGCTACCCACTCTCTGTCCTGTTCACTTAGATTGCCGGCTTTTTGCAGAAAGAACTGTCTCGTCATCTGTGTATATGCAGCACCTAGCACCGGGATTGGCAACTTTAGCACACGGCCCGTCAGGAAAATCTGCTGGTGGGCCAGGACGGTTTGTTTACCTGCAGCGTCTGCAGGTTTGGTCAATTGCAGATCCCACTGGCCGCGGTTCGCCGTTCCAGGCCAATGGGGGCCGTGGGAAGAGGCGTGGGCCAAGGGATGTGCTGGCTGCCGCTTCCCACAGCCCCCATTGGCCTGGAATGGTGAACCATGGCCAGTGGGAGCTGCGATTGGCCAAACCTGCGGATGCTGCAGGTAAACAAACCATCCTCGCCCACCAGCGGATTTCCCTGATGGGCCACGTGCCAAAGGTTGCCGATCCCTGACCTAGCACAATGGAACCCAGAGCTCAGCTGAGGACTCTAGATGACACTGTAATATAAATGTTAATAATTCGTAACTTAGTCAGTGAATAGTCCCAATGATTTCAATAAGAATCTGGACCTTAACCTAGCAGTATGGATTTCCCTCATTGCCAGTGTCAGTTCTGGCTCTTCTATTTATCTTGATTTTTATACGGCCCTCATGACCACAATATCTGCTTTGACTACCTATAGTGTTTTTGACTCTACATTTAGCTCACTGTAACACCAGTTTTACAGAGGATCCTTTCAGCTGCATTCTAATGTTTTACAATTGCCATTCTGAGTCTACAATGAAGCCTTGAGTACTGTACTGTACTTCTCAACACAGACTGTCTCAGCTTTCGTTCACATATGCTTCAAATCTCAGAATATTATAGATAGATATATATATATGGGAGTCTTCACAAAGATCTCTCAGGCAAGCTGGTATTTAACGCAGAAGCAAGCTAATTTGGAGCTAAACTACTTTACATGAGGCAGTTTGACTGCTGTCAGATGAAGCAGGCTCAATGCGCTAGACGGATCCATTTCGATTAAATGCTGCTTTCATATGCTTCAAAAGACGAGCGCAATAAGGACGTTTGTCAAAGGAAAAAGTGCAGCAAACTATTACATGCAGAACATCTGTACAGCACAATTCATTCTTTGCTGGAGTTTATTGACTATTAATTTGATGCATGTATCTTTTAAAGAATGTAAAGTGCATTTCTTTTCGGTGACTATTCTTTTTTGAGTCTTTTACTTCCATTTGTTTTTAATTTCTCTCTTTTTTTCCTTCACGATTTATTTCGTTCTTTCCAAACGAACAGCAGATTTTTATAAAGCTTGTTCAAAAGTCATGTGAAACAGAGAAGTGTGACACAGGAGATCTGAGGATTTCACTTCTATGCTATTGGTTTCGATCCAGCCTAGATTGGTAGTGACTGAACCTTGTCGTCATCTGGCGGTTGTTCTGTGGACACCTGACAAAACCAACCCCACAACTGACACTGTGGATCATATCCTCAGCTGCTGTAAACAGCCATAACAACTTTGATTTCCATGAAGCTAAGCCAAACTGAGGAAATGGCCAGGCTTTTGACAATCTCAGCAGGTAGGCCAAGAAATTAATAGATTCATAGATTTTTTAAGGCCCAAATGGATCCTTGTGATCATCAATTACCATTTTTGTACATAGCATAGGCCACTGAATTTCACCCAGTGATCCTAGTATCTAGCCCAATAACTGATGATTGAACTAGATCCTGGAAACTGCCTGCCCCTTACACTTTCCTGGAAATGGTCTTGGCAAGTCGAAGTTCAGGCTCATTCAAGCTGATTGTAAACCCAAAATCTTCCCATGGTAGGAACCCTGACTTTTCACAAGGGACATTGCTTGTTTGCCTTTTGAATTTGAGCTGGAAAAAGACAGTTTCAGCCAAGCTGAACAGAAAAGTCAAAATGTTTCGTTTTAACCAGACTCCATTTTTTTTTTACTTTTCCTTTTGCTGAAATTTTGTGAAAAATTTCATTTTTGACTCAACAGCAATGATTTTCTTTTCATTTTTCAGAATTGCCAGAGAACCAAAAAAAATCCATTTGCCCAGCTCTCTTTTGAAGCTTCCTCAGTTCAGGCAGTGAAGCTAGCATGGTCAATTTTATGCTGTGTTTATAAACAGCTTCTCTTTCATGGTTTCATGTACCACATTGTGACGTCTGGGTTTCCAACTCAGCACAGTACTTAAGCTGGGGCCTAAATGTAAGCATGTGAGTAGTGAGCCTTAATAAGCCCAGAGGGAATATTCACTTAAAGATAAACATGTGCTTACGTATTTTGCTAAATCAGGGCCAGAAGGGGAATGTTTAAATCTCCCACTAAAACATTTTCTCATTGGAATATACTACATTCAGAACAAAAACGGGTAGATATTTCTATTCATATTAGGCCAAATATTCTGCTGGTATAAAATTGATGTCGCTCCATTGACTTTAATAGAGCTATGCCAACTAACACCAGCCTCGCTCTGGGCTATATGGATTTATAATTCTCCATCCAGTCTCTTTTTTTTCCAGGACCTATATTTTGGGTCTTCTCTACTGGACAGTGTTTCTAAGTTGACAGGGCATGGAAACACATTCTAAAGCTGTTTTTCTCCTAACACCCATGTGAGCAGCCCATCACACTTCTTCAAACCCAGCCTTCTATTTTTAGCTCAATGATGAGCCTTAAATCTGATTCTTTCTTCAAAAGAAACTCCTCAAATTATAGCCATCACTTCTAGTGGAGGCTTCCACCATAGCATATCCAAAACATATCCAAACCTTTCAACACAGCCTCTGAAGAGCCCTTGAGACAGGCTGTCATGACCCACGGCTCTGAGGGCAGACCTAATGTCTCAACTCTTCGACCCTGCGAAGAAGAAAAGAAAGGAATAAAAGGTTTATTCACTTTTTTTCCCAGAAAAATGGGAATCCTTTTATTTCTAAGGCAACTTTCATCTATTAATCCCTAGCAGCAAGAACAGCATGTATTTACATACTATGTGTAACAAATTACATCATACAAAGTATTGCATTTATTACAGATGAGTCTAAGCCTAGAGTTGCCAACTCTCACTGTTTTATTGTGAGTCTTGCAATCTTTGATGCTTCCCACAAAGCCTCAGTTTCTAAATGAATGTGATTAGAAGAAAATCTCAGCTTTAATTTTATAAAAAAGGACATTTTTAGCTTTCCTGGTTACAGGGAAAAACTCAAAAATGTGAACCCTAAAGAGTATGACACCATAAGACAAATAAAAAGGACCCCAAAATATTGTTTTTTAAAATGTCATGATTTTAAATCTAAGCTCGTGATTTTGGGGAGCCCAACTCATGATTTTTGAATGCCTGGGGATGGCAATGCTGTAAACCACGGAGTCCAGTTCTGGACCCAGACACAAACTTCCCCAAAACCTGTTTGGATTTTGGTATCACAGTTCAGGACACACCTGATCTGCAATGTTCATATCCAGGTCTATGTAGATATTTGCCTACGATTTTTCCAAGTCAGGGTAAAGGGGACTGATTCATAATAGAACCTAACTGCAAAGTAGCAACAGGAGAATAGGGAGATGTGGGATTCCAGCTAACCCCAACATACAGTTCAGTGTTGCCAACGCTAGTGATTTCATTACGAGGCCCACAATATCTCATGTTTTTCTTTATGCCTCAGCTTCAGGGGGCAAGAGATTGCATGAGAATCTCAGCTTCAAAAAAGGAAATTTTTAATCCTCATAGTTGAGAAGAAAGGCTTGAAAACATCACCTGCATATACCCCAAAGAAAAAGAACCCAACATTTATTATTAAAAAATAAATCATGCATTTCTAAGTCAATCTGATGAGTTTCGAATGCTTGGGGTTGACAATACTGCACAGAAGTAATAGAATCATACCCCTGTAGGGAGGCAAATCACTACCTGCTTATCCAAAAAAATAATTTGTGGCTGAACAGGAAGCTCTTTCTCCTTTTCTCCATCAGAGGGCTGTACCAGGACAGAGATATTATAGGGCCTCACATACAGGCAACTTCCAGGAGATAGACTGCTTCCGTTTCTTCCTCATGCAAAGCAACATGGAAAAAAATCACCATATTATTATGGATGATTTTAAAACACTTGATTCCAACCCTGAGGCAATTCCCTATATACCCCTTCTAACTAGATATTGCTCTCCATTCGCAGAACTTCATGCTGTTTTCAGTCCAGGTGGAATGCTCAATGCTTCATACCAATTTGAATTAACATTGCTAATAAGACTTAATAAGACACTATCAAGTTCCCAGTAAGTTTCTTTAATATTATAGTAGGACTTTGAGATTCCAGGTGAGACCAGGGCCCCATTGTGCAAGGTACTGCACATACCCATAGTAAGAAACTATCCCTACCCCAAAGAGATTACAATGTAAACAAAGGATTCCCAATTGACCATCCTTAGTTTACAGATGGGGAACTGAGGCACACAAAGATTAGTTGATTTGTCCTAGGTTCACACAGAATTGTGCAACTGAGGTAGGAATCAAACCCATAAGGAACTCAACTGTGATTCAGGAGCCCTACGTTCTGTTCACAGTTCTACCACAGGCCCGCTGGGGGACCTTGGGCAAGTAACTTCACATCTCTGGGTCTCTGCTTTCCCTAGCAGTAAAATGGGGCTACTGATGCTGACCTCCTTTATAAAGTGCATTGAGATGTAGGACTGAAAAGCTCTATATATTATCTCCTGAGTCCCAGTCCACTGCCTTAACCATAAGACCATCCTTCCTGCACATTCAAAAACAAGGACTCTACAAAAATCATCTTGACTGGCAAGGTGCATTCCACTGAGTATCCCGGAGGTCTTCTAAAAACAGACACTTGCCTTCTCCAGCATAAGGACAATATGTAAGGGTGCAGATCTGTATTGCATTCCTTTATTCAGAGACAGGGTGGATGAGGTAAGATCTTTTATTGGACCAACTTCTGTTGGTGACAGAGAGAAGCTTTCTAGCTTAGACAAAGTTCTTCTGTGTAAGCTTGTCTCTTTCACCAACAGAAGTTGGTCCAATAAAAGATCTTACCTCACCCACCCTCTCTCTCTAATATCCTAGGTCCAACACGGCTGCAATTAAACTGTACATTCCTTTCTCCAGTGATTTTGTGCTTCTGTCACTTGTATCAAGGTATGTTAATGTGCAGAGATACACAGACGCCCCTTTAAAAAGCCATTCTTATTCCAAGAGTGAAATTTAAATGCAAACATCCTGAGAGAAGGCTTTTGCAGTTGAATAAAGAAACAACACTTTATTCTGAGCCCATATCCTTTCATTCCCTTCTCAGTGCTTCATGTCATTTAGCATCTTCTTTTTACATACATATATACCTCTAATCTACCATTGCAGTGAAGGGAGGCAACTGGGGGGTTGACATTGTCTTGCAATGAAACTAGGAAAGCTATTCATTCAGCTCTCTAGTGTTTGCTTAAAAGTGGTTACCAACAAAAGATTTATTGAGGACCAATTCGCTTTGGTTTAATTCAATTTCTTCAGACTGTTTCTTTGTATTTCAAAGCAGAGCTCCCCTGGGCAAACTGCATTGCAGCTTAATGCAAAGATTGGGCCAAGCCACAAAGCCACTAATAGTGGCCAAAGTTTTCAGGGGCAATGGCAAGTGGTAGTCTAATGCATCGGGCCTCAGAGACCTGGGTGCTATTCTTGGCACTGACCTGATGTATAATCTTGGGCAAATCATCCTCTGTGCCTCCATTTCCCTTTCAACCTTTTATCAGTTTATCTTGGAAGTTCGGTGTGGCAGGGACCGTCTCCAACTATTGTATATACACTTTGTATATACAATATATATAAGTATACAAGTATAAGTGTATACAGTGCATTGCACAATGGGGTCCCGATCTCAGTTGGGGCACTATTATAATGTTCATAATTATGATTTTGGTGGCTCAAATTGAGAAGGGGGACTGATTTTCAGAGAGTGGGTGCTCGGCACGTTCTGAAAACCAGGCCCCTTTAATAAGCCCCCAAGTTGGGTAGCCAGCAATTGACAAGCTACTCGTAAACACCAGTGACTTTTAGAACTCGGTGAGAGGCAGGGTGGTGTCTAGGGAACAGCATACTGGTTGGGGAGTCAGGACAAGTAATGACAAAGTTTTTCTAGTTTCAAGGAACAGCCTCCCAAAAGGTAGTGTTGGGAGCAGCCATCGGCACTTCCTGATGGCAGGTTTCAAAGTAGCAGCCGTGTTAGTCTGTATTCGCAAAAAGAAAAGGAGTACTTGTGGCACCTTAGAGACTAACAAATTTATTTGAGCATAAGCTTTCGTGAGCTACAGCTCACTTCATCAGATGCATTTGGTGGAAAATACAGTGGGGAGATTTATACACACACACAGAGAACATGAAACAATGGGTTTTATCATACACACTGTAAGGAGAGTGATCACTTAAGATGAGCCATCACCAGCAGCAGGAGGGGGAGGAGGAAAACCTTTTATGGTGATAATCAAGGTGGGCCATTTCCAGCAGTTAACAAGAACGTCTGAGGAACAGTGGGGGGTGGGGTGGGGAGGAAAAATAACATGGGGAAATAGTTTTACTTTGTGTAATGACCCATCCACTCCCAGTTTCTATTCAAGCCTAAGTTAATTGTATCCAGTTTGCAAATTAATTCCAATTCAGCAGTCTCTCGTTGGAGTCTGTTTTTGAAGTTTTTTTGTTGAAGGATAGCCACTCTCAGGTCTGTAATCGAGTGACCAGAGAGATTGAAGTGTTCTCCAACTGGTTTTTGAATGTTATAATTCTTGACGTCTGATTTGTGTCCATTTATTCTTTTACGTAGAGACTGTCCAGTTTGACCAATGTACATGGCAGAGGGGCATTGCTGGCACATGATGGCATATATCACATTGGTAGATGCGCAGGTGAACGAGCCTCTGATACTGTGGCTGATGTGATTAGGCCCTATGATGGTATCCCCTGAATAGATATGTGGACAGAGTTGGCAACGGGCTTTGTTGCAAGGATAGGTTCCTGGGTTAGTGGTTCTGTTGTGTGGTGTGTGGTTGTTGGTGAGTATTTGCTTCAGGTTGGGGGGTTGTCTGTAAGCAAGGACTGACCTGTCTCTCAAGATCTGTGAGAGTGATGGGTCGTCCTTCAGGATAGGTTGTAGACCTTGATGATGTGTTGGAGAGGTTTTAGTTGGGGGCTGAAGGTGATGGCTAGTGGCGTTCTGTTAATTTTTTTTGTTGGGCCTGTCCTGTAGTAGGTGACTTCTGGGTACTCTTCCGGCTCTGTCAATCTGTTTCTTTACTTCAGCAGGTGGGTACTGTAGTTGTAAGAATGCATGATAGAGATCTTGTAGGTAATGGCTTGTAGAAAGTTGTGTTGGAGAGCTGGTAATAGCTCATCTTAAGTGATCACTCTCCTTACAATGTGTATGATAAAACCCATTATTTCATGTTCTCTGTGTGTATATAAATCTCCCCACTATATTTTCCACCAAATGCATCCGATGAAGTGAGCTGTAGCTCACAAAAGCTTATGCTCAAATAAATTTGTTAGTCTCTAAGGTGCCACAAGTACTCCTTTTCTTTTTCCTGATAGCAGTAACAGTTCTTCTCTGGATTCATTATTAGGAAAAAATCACCCATAGCTTTTTAAAAAAAAATATGGGCGGGTGATTAGGACCCAAACAACCCAGCAGAGATTGACATTTATGTGCAGTGTGCTCAACCCCGATTCTTGCTGGGCTGGGGCCCTGAATATGTGGCACAATGAATTTACATTCCTGCAAGGGATGTCTAGGACAGGAGGACAGCAGCCTGCTTCTCCCCTGATGATTTGTGCCAGAAGGAAAATAGGCTCGCCAGCCATTCCTCTGCATCTCTTCCTCATGGCTAGCCTACTGCTCCTTAGAAACTCCAACTGGTGGTGGAGTGGGCAAAGCTGCCTCTCCGAGTCTGATCAGTGCTGAAGGAAAAGCATGTTTTCCTGTCACAGGTTCTGGCAGGGAAGCCCAGTGCTGGCAGGGAAGTGCACTGGCTTGGCATTTCCTGCTGACAAGGATTAACAGGAAAGCAGGTTAACCTGTCAGTCCCCTGAAGATCTCCATGGGGTGCATGGACAAGATGGCTCTGCCCATGAAGTCCTGGCCAGTGGAGAAGCCCATGCCAGGTTCTGAAAGATATTATTCCACAGGGACTGGTAGCACTGAACATGCTGAGGCCTGTCGGAGAGCAGATGTCTCTTACGCAGAAGCAGGGAACTTAAGTGTGGCAGAAGGAAACTGGAATAAGTGGGGCACATAGAAGGATGCATCATAAGAACTGAGACGGTAAAGGGGGAAACTGGGCTGTGCTGACAGAAGGAAATTAAGATGTTCTCGTAGTCACTGATCCTGCACCACTGAAGTCAATGAGTCGGCAATTGACTTCAAGGGGGAAAAGGTTCAGACCCGTAGACCTGATTCAAAGCCTACTGAAATCAATGGGCATTTTTCAATTGACTACAGTGGGCTTTGGATCAGGCCCAGGGGCAGGGAATACAGGACAGGAAATTAAGAAGCATTCAGAAGTAACAGAGGAGATGGGGAAGCATTTGAAAGATCAGTGATATGTGGGGTGCAGTACATGTAGAACCCTAGTGTTTTCTATTGGGAGTGAAACAACTGCAGGTGTGGGGAAAGGACATGGATGGAGAAGGAGGTGCATAATTCGGGTTGCCAATTTTGGTTGGAGGTATTCCTGGAGGTCTCATCATATGACATAATCTTTAATTAAAGATTAATCTTTAATTCCTGGATGCTCCAGGACAATCTTGGAGGGTTGGCAACCCTATGCATAACAAAGGCAGGAGGAGACGTGCAGACTACTGATTACCCCTGATTCAGAGTCACATAATATGGCTCCTATCATTCAGCAACAATGATGGGATAGTGGTCGCGTGGGCTCTCAGAGCAGCCTGCGGACAGGATAGGACCTCTCCCTAGTACACGGGTGCAGCCGATCAAGACTATGACAAAACAACCTTCCTAGATATACACACAAACACAGAGCACAAAGCTGAAGAAAGAAATTCAGCTTGGAAGCAGGCTTCAGCTTTAAGTTTCTTTGGTTTTGTTGGCAACAAAACAAAAGAGGTCTTTAAAAATAACATTGATAATGTCCTTTTATAAAGGCTGGGCAGTTGATTGAAGTGTGGTGTCGTGGTCAGAACATGACACTGGGAGCCAGGCGTTCTGATTTGCCTTCCTCTTTGACATAGGGCAAGTCACTTAGGCCAGACTTCTAAAACTTGGGCCCCTCAATCCATACGCTAATTCTGCAGGGAGCATGTGCTGACAGTGAGCTATGAAAGAAGCCATGTGTCCCATGCCCTGGAGGTTAGAGTCTGTGAGGGCAGGGAGCTAAGCAGAGATCTAATAGTTCAGGGGACTAAAGAGGAGGGGCAGGATGACAGTGTGAATTGGGATAATAAACAAGTGACTCCGTTAGCCTGAACCAAACTGGACTAGAAGAGGCTACTCCAATGACTAATTGTTTTGGGTTTCTCTACTTCGAAAGCAATGGAAACCTTCTGTTACAAACTGGGCACGTGGGGCAATCCAGTGGATGAAAAAGGACTGAATAAGAGAGACAGATTCAAGAACATGGATTAACTTGTGGTTCCCAGACTTTTATGCAATTTATTTTTCTACAAATAAATAAAAAATAGCACCTAAAGACCCCAACTAACATCTGTGCCCTATCATGCTGGGTGTTGTACATACACATTGTCAGAGACAATCCAAGCCTATGATCTAAACAGATGAAGGAAGTATATTACCCCTATATTGTATATTATTTACAACTAGAGCAAGGTCGCATACATAAGAAGCCTGTTTTAGAGCCAGTGCTTGAACCCAGATCTCTCAAATCCCAGACCATAAGGCCAGCCTTCCCCCCTTGTCCAGGTGTTCACAGTTGAGTATCATGAGGCCCCAGCTGTCTTGAGGACTGGAAGAGCGCAGCTCCCCACTGCAGGAACATATGCAAACCTGAGTGGTAAGCCGTCGCAGCAGTGCAGCAGGACTCAGCAGAGTGGAGTTAGCAGCTTTTCAGTGCCATATGTGCTGCAGCAAAAAGAGTGCTGCTTTTTTTTAAACAGGCACTCAGTGTTATTCAATGGCATGCACCCTGCAGAGCAGGTAGGAGCTGAACGTTCCAAAACTATTAGAGCACCAGTAACAAACATCCTGAAAGCTCCCTGGTCACATCCATTATTAACTGGGAACCAATGGAAGTACCTCTATTCATCATGCCACCTACTAGTGGCTACGAACTAAGCCAAGCTTCTTCCCTAATACATTACTTAAGTTTACTGTTGGAGAAACATCTTTTATTAAATGTAAACAGCACCACGCAGAAGGTCACAGTCTTGCTGCTGCAGCGTATCCCAAGGTAATACCACTTTAAGCTCCATATAAACTCTTAAATAGTTTCTATCCTAAAACCAGACCGTAGGTGGTACAGTTTTTTACGATATGTTATAATAGTGCAATAAATCTGTTAGCTTAAAATCGAATCTCCGTGGCCTTTTAGAGAAATCATCATTAAATGCAAGGCCCTGTTAATGATGCCATCCCAGTGAAATTGTTTAATCTGCTAGGGGGGTGAAAGGTCACCAAATGAATTTTTTATAATACATCAACTTGACACGCAATAGGGAAAACTGTAATAGATAAAAGCAAAGGAAAAGGGCACTGTCTTCTTCTGATAGGTCAATAGCAGCCAAGAGAGTCACTCATCCACTTTTCCTTCACTACTGTGCTCCTTTTCCATTTAATATGGACACCCAATTAATACCTCAGCACCATAGACAACCTCATTTTAGGTGAATTATAGCAATTTCTTCCCCCTTCTCTGAAATGAAAGTGATCACAATACATCATAGCATTGTGCGAATTAACGTTAATTGATTCGAGTTACCAAGCACTGATGGGCCACTTCTATAACCTGGGCCTTATTGGGAGCTGGAAGGGATGGAGGGAAGATTAGATTGCACCGTCCGTTGCTTTGACGACGGCAGTCACCTGACGGCTTGTTAGACAGTTGTAAGGTTCTATTGCAGGCCCCAGTGGGGTCGTCAGTAAACTGGAGTGATGTCCAAACATCATTACACTCTGCTCCGATATTAAAGCAAAGGGATTAGCACCTTATTGCAAGCAACCTGGATTTGTCATTGTGCTGTCGTTATCCAATTTCCAGCTGATAATGTGACTATGGCCTGCGGGCATGAAGTCCTACAACCAAACTAGGGTATACAGAAAAGAAACCCAAGTCCCCAGCACCCAAAAACATTTAACCCCTAACTCGTCAGCTTTCTACAAACAAGGAATGTGGAAAAAAAATAATGGTACATTAAGCAACACTCAAAACAAAGTGAAATGGGGAAGCTACAATATTTAGGGCCTGATTCTTCCCTTACTCACACCGATTTGACTAGTCTCACTCTATGGAAGTGAATGGTTCAGCATGGGAGCAACTCCAATATAGAGGAGGAGACAATCAGCCCCTCCGAGCTGAGGCTGTCATGGTGCCATCACTTAGCTCGGTTGTACGCGCACGTGGGGACTGCAGCACATGGAGATCATTGTACAAGTTGCCATGAGAATCAACAATGACACTCCCTTCCTTTCCAAAAGCTACGTCTCCCACTCATTGTTAAGGGGGAAACCTGGCCTGTGCGCAGCTTATGTAAAGTAGGTGATAGTAGGAGACAGATCTCTTTTCAAATACCTTAGAAAAGTGACATGTGGTTTTAATTACCTGTGGTTTAATCCCTGAGCACGAGTGGCATTCATAACTCCTAAAGGAGTTGCTTCTTGCTTCTCAGGATCAGGCCCACTCACTTTAAAATGAGAGTTAGTAACAGACAATTCCCCCTCTTTCCCCCCCCCCACACATTGGAGGAGCTGTACTGGTGTCATCAACTATCAGAGTGCAGCTTGATTTATCATATCTCCCCAATGGAGTTATAACCCCAGTTTTTCCCATACAGATCGGCCTGGTGTTATATGTGATACGAAATTGACCCTCCCTCTCCTAGCTCCTTCCCATCCACTCCACCCCTCCCCCTTACCTTCTTCTCCTCCTCTGCTAGCTCTCCTGCTACCCCTTCTGGTCCATCTCTCTTATTCCCTTCTCTCCCTTTCTTTCCCCTTCCCACCCTTGCCCTAGCAGCTGATCTGGAATCAGCTGGCTCTTGGAGAGCTATTGCCTTAGCAGCTGCTGTTTCAGCAGCAGTTGCAGCCGGGGTACGACTTTAAGTCTCATCCCCTGACTCTTGTAATTCACAGGTGTCACCCTGGAGTGTGATCAGAGCATTTCCATAGCTGCCAGGCATTGTATGACACTCTGAGTAAGGATGGCTTTTTAGATAGGTTTACTATGTACAGTAGATAGTAAACAGAGGGTAGCTTCAAATAAGGCTCAGTCTGAGGATGGCTCAGGGGATTGGTAATGGGTAAAAGACCCTTTAACTCCTAAGTCGTTGGAATGAATCCAGGAATGGTGGGAGAGAAAACTACAGAATAAAAATAATGGGACCTCGAGAAGGCAGACTTAAGCAAACTCAGAGCATTGGTAGGCAAGATCGCATGGGAAGCAAGTCTAGGGGAAAAAACAAGTTCAGGAGAGTTTGTAGTGTTTTAAAGAGACATTATTAAGGGCACAAGAGCAACCTATGTCAGTGCATAGAAAGATAGGAAGTATGGTAAGTAACCACCCTGGCTTAACCAGGAGAACTTCCACTACCTGAAGCTCAAAAATGAGTCAGGTGAAGAGTGGGAACTAGGTCAAATGATGAAGGATGAATAAAAAACAAAAAAACAAAAAAATAAACCCCACAAGCACGTAGGGACAAAATTAGAAAGGCCTAGGCACAAAATGAGATTAAACCAGCAAGGGACATAAAGGGTACCAAGAAAACAGCAATGAAACAGTCTGAGCCCAGTGAGCGCGAGTCAGTTGGCATAGCCCAGCCATGGCTTTTTCTTTGCTGTGTAGACAAACCCTTAATGAACTCATGGAGAACAGAAGAGATCCCAGAGGACTGGACAAGGGCAAGCATAGCACCTATCTGTACAAAGGAAAATACGAACAACCCATGGAATTACAGACCAGCCAAATTAACTTTGGTACCCGGAAAGATAATGGAGCAAATAATCAAACAATCAATTTGTAAGCACCTAGAAGATAATAAGGAACAGTCAACATGGATTTGTCAAGAACAAGATTCTTCTTTGACAGGGTAACAAGCTTTGTGGATAGGGGAGAAGCAACAGCCATGATATATCTCGACTTTAGTAAGATGTTGTGTCACATGACCTTCTTATAAGCAAACTAGGGAAATATAGCCTAGTTTAGGGGTCTCAAATACTTGACCCATGGGGTTATTTCCTGCAGCCCTCCCAGTCCCCAAGCCCCCTCCCGATCCCCCCAGAGTTATTTCCTGCCAGCCACCAAGCTCCCCTCCCACCCACTCTCCCTCCACGCAGCGAGCTGCGTCCCCACTCCTCTGCCTACCTGCAGGTGCTTCCCGCCACCAAACAGCTGTTTGGCAGCACTTAGCGCTTTCTAGGAGGGAGGGGTGGGAAATTGGGGAAGGGGTTGGAGTAGGGACACGGAGGGGGTGGAGTTGGGGCGGGGACTTTGGGGACGGCGTTGGAATGCGGGCAGGGAAGGGGTGGGAAGAGGCAGGGCAGGGGCAAAGGCTCATGGAAGGGGTCGAGTGGGGGCACGGCTGGGGGCAACAGGGGCGAGGGGTGTCAGTGATGCTAGTCCTCATGTTGCCCTCCTGGTAATTTGAGTTTGAGATCCCTGGTCTAGATTAACCTACCAGAAGGTGGGTGAAAAAGGGGTTGGAAAACCATGCCCAGACGGTAGTTATCAATGATTCACAGTCAAACTGGAAGGGCATATTGCAGGGGTTGGCAACCTTCAGCACACAGCCAGTCAGGGGGATCCACTGGTGGGCCACGAGACATTTTGCTTATATTGACTGTTCACAGGCACGGCCCCCCGCAGCTCCCAGTGGCCACGGGGCACCATTCCTGCAGCTCCCATTGGCTTCTCGCAGGTCCCATTGGCTGGGAATGGTGCACCATGGCCACTGGGAGTTGCAGGGGGCCGTACCTGTGGACAGTTAACGTAAACAAAATGTCTCACAGCCTGCCAGTGGATTTTCCTGATGGGCTGCGTGCTGAAGGTTGCCAACCCCTGGCATTTTGAGTGGGGTCCTGCAGGGGATTGTGATGGGTCTGGTTCTTTTCAGTATCTTCAGATATGATCTGAGTAGTGGCATAAAGAGTACACTTACAAAGGTTGTGGAAGATACCAAGCTGGGAGGGGTTGCAAGCACTTTGGAGGATAGGATTAGAATTTGAAATGATCTGGACAAACTGGAGAAATAAGATGAAATTCAGTAAGGGCAAATGCAAAGTACTCCACTTAGGAAGGAATAATCAATTACACAAATACAAAATGGGAAATAACTGCCTAGAAAGGAGTACTGCAGAAAAGGATCTGGGGGTTATAGTGGATCACAAACTATGAGTCAACAATTATAAAAGTGATCACAAACTATGAGTCAACAATTATAATACTGTCACAAAAAAAGTGAATATAATTCTGGGATATGTTAGCAGGAATGCTGTAGGCAAGACATGAGAAGTAATTCTTCTAACTCTACTCAACACTGAGAAGGTCTGAACTGGAGCACTGTGTCCATTTCTGGGCACCACACTTCAGGCAAGGTGTGGACACACTGGAGAAAATTCAAATAAGTGCAACAAAAATGATTAAACATGACCTAGAAGGAAAGATTTTTTTTAAACGGGGTTGTTTAGTCTGGAGAGAGAAGACTGAGAGGGAACATGATAACAATCTTTAAGTACTTTAAAAGTTATTATAAAGAGGAGAGTGATAAATTGTTCTTCTTATCTACATGGACAGGACAAAAAGTACTGGGTTTAAATTGCAGCAAGGGAGATTTAGGTTAGACATCAGGAAAAACATCCCAACTGTCAGGGGAGTTGAACACTAGAACAAATTACCTTGGGAGATTGTGGAATCTCCTCATTGGAGGTTTTAAAGAACAGGTTAGACAAATACCTATCGGGGATGATCTAGATCGAGATAATACTTTGTCCTGTCCTAGTGCAGGGGACTGGATTAGATGACCTATTGAGGTCCCTTCCAGTCCTACATTTCTATAATTTCTATTATTCTGATTCTAGCCCAGGTTAGCAGTGGCCAGCAATTTTTGTCATTTGATGGCTGTTCTGTGATTATATGAAACTGAGTCAATGTTTTATAGATGGTATTTTACACAGAAGTATGGAAATTTAGAAGACAAGTACGTTTTCCTTCAAGGAACAAAGGCCCAGATCCTGAAAAGTATTTAGGTGACCCAATAATATCAGTGGAAGATAGGCACCTAAATACCCTGGAAGCCCTGGTCTAAAGTAAAAGAAGGAGTAAATAAATCTGGGCAGGATTTTCCAAGGCACTTAAGGGATTTAGGCACCCAAATTCATTATTATCTATATGTTGGTAATGCCCAGAAACCACAGCCATGGGTCAGAGCCCCATTGAGCTAGGTGCTGTACACATACATAGGAGGAAAAGAGAGTCCCTGCCCCAAAGAGATTACAGGCTAAATCAAAGTTCAGTGTGAGCTGGACACCTAATTCTCTACGGCTCCTCTGAGAAGCCCAGACTCTCATCCTGAACACTTCAGTGCTCAGCAATACCAGTGTCTGTGAAACGTGCTCCCTTGATGCTACTTGAGGAGTCCCAACATTTCCTTTCACTGGATGGATCATTCCTAGAGAACAGATGCCAGCTGAGCATCCAGGAAAAGGGGAGACGTTTTCTTCTGCCCAGGTCAAAATCCATGTTTCGTTGACTTTGAAAATGCAGCTAGCTCCAGTGGCCACGTGTTCCTGTAAAGCCAGAAGGACTGAGCACAAACAGGACAACTGGATCTCATCTGAATGACCCAAAGAGCCCCTCAATGCATCCAATGAAGTGAGCTGTAGCTCACGAAAGCTTACGCTCTAATAAACTTGTTAGTCTCTAAGGTGCCACAAGTACTCCTTTTCTTTTTGCGAATACAGACTAACACGGCTGCTACTCTGAAACCTGTCATTATGCAAGGCACTGAATTTAGCCGTATAGAGTGGAAATCTGTCAACTTCATGAAAAAACTCATACAGATACAGACAGACATCATCTTCCTCTCCAAATGCAAACAGATGGACATCATACCGAAAGGACTGAAGGTAAAAAATCCATTACAAGCAAATGCATCCGATGAAGTGAGCTGTAGCTCACGAAAGCTTATGCTCTAATAAACTTGTTAGTCTCTAAGGTGCCACAAGTACTCCTTTTCTTTCAACTGACAAAGGGTTTACTGTTCTGTAACAGCAACTCCTGACAGGCCTGACAAACTCACTATACCTAGCATGTTGCTTTCATAGTATTTATCCGTAAAGAATGTCATGTGAGGTATTCAGTACAAGCTGGGGTTTCAGCCAGACAAAGGATGTATGTTCACCTGTCTCCCTTGGTTCACATGTAAATTAAAAGCATTGTAAACCAACAGGATGGAAGCCCAATTTGCATTAGAAAGCAACATGAGGATGTGAAGTCAACTTGGAGCCAGCACACCAGGGACTACGCCACCAGGGATCATCTTGACTCTGGGGACAAACAATGATGGTGGGGGATATAGGGGGGAGGCAAAAAGACACCACTTGATCCTGCCCCTGACAAAGGAATTGGGCTCTGTGATAAGATTAATGAAAATGGGATCCCCGTCAGCCCTGGTTGGAAAAGAAATGTGTGGTGAGATAAGACTGCTTTTAGGCAGATAGTTAGCCTGTTAAAGTTAAGTTTAGTCTCTAGAAAGCATGTATCGATTTTGTTTTATATGTAACCTTCCTCTTCCCATTATCCTTATGTAACCCACACACCTCTAGGGTATAGTGTTTTGTCCCATTGCAGGGGATGAGAAGGCGGGGAGAGAGAGAGAGAGAGAGAGAGAGGAGCGCGAGAGAGAGAGAGAGAGAGAGAGAGAGAGAGGAGAGAGAGAGAGAGAGAGAGAGAGAGCGTGTGCACACCATTGGACTTTTAGCTCATGTGGTAGAGGCTCATACACTAAGCTCTAGAGGCCCCGGGTTCTATCCTGCCCGCTGACTACCAGGGTCTGTCGGCATAACACTTACTCACTATTTCTCAAATCTTAATCGTTGTCAATAAACTTATGTTTGTTTTCACTATAAATATAAATATAACTCAGTGCTGTGGTGTTATACAAGAACTGATCCTCAGTTGAATCAGACAAACTGGTGTGTACACTCTGCCCTTGGGGACAGCAAATCTGGTATTTCTGTGAATAACCAATGACAAGGGCTGGATGTCACAAGGGAATGCTTCAGAGGGGGCTTGGGGACTGGAGTGCGCCTATTGTTAACCTGCAACGCAAAGTGATATTGTGGGATGCAGCAACCAGATCTTTCACTCCAGTCTAATTCCATCACCAGTCTTATCCTCCTGAAAGGGGCAGGGAGGAATGAGGGTAGGGCCATGTTCTTTCTGCAGACCACAATGGGCAGCTGAGTTGGGACAGCACATGGGGCAGTGCACACCCCTCCTTTCCAAGAGTGTGGCAGGAGTGCCCCGAGTCAGGTAGGCTATCTCTAGGAGCCCCTACTAGGGCAGTGGGACTCTACTCCCCCACTGACCACATGCAGTGGCTTCAATCCACAATCTAACCCTAAATATTTTTAACTACATTTTCCCTCCATACATTCACTTTGATGAAAGGCACAAAATGACAGCGCTGGAGTCCACAGTCCTCCACACATCCATAGACCTAGTGCAGCATGAGCAGCAGAAGCATCCCCTAAGCTGCCCCCACCACTGTGCCCCTGATCTGTGAAGACCAGCTTCAGTGGGGAGAGGAGGGCGATGGTTCAGGTGTGGTGGCCACTCTGTCCTTGGCTTTTCTGCTGAAAATGCCATCAAGGAAGCCAGTGAACATGGGCGGGGGGGCTGTGACATGGACGCTTGTCCAATAAACACTGGGCTGAGACCCCCTCCAATTCATTTCACACACAGCCCAAGAGATGGTCACAGCTTTCAGTCATCACAGAACTGGGATGGATCTGAAAGGCTCCATATTTATTACAGCCCCGTGAGCCATAATTTGAAGGTTTATTTTTTAAACTGTAACATTACTTCCGTGGCTACTACTCCATTTGCCACTGCAATGCTCTCTTTCTCTCTCCGTCTCTCTTTCATATTATAGGCATCGCCTATAGTTAAGATTGAATGACATTTTCCATTATAAGACCCTGTTTTCAGTTCCTTATAACTTCACCAAACTAACGGCCTGTGCTGAAATTTCTCAGTCCGTGTTACAAAATTCTTACCGTTGTTTGGTTGACGTGCTATGTCATCTCTGAGCTTTGAAGCAGGGACCTAAGTTTGTCCAAGGAGTTGCCTTGATGTCAGGGGTTATGCCTTTTGCTGTCCTCACGAACATTTGACCAAGCTGAACCCAGTTATGAGCCTGACTCCATCTGCGCTGAGCAAGCTGTAGCTCAGGGCTGTAGAGGCGCTGCAGGAATTCCCCTGCAATTGCTCCTTCTGGCTACCGGAGGTGCCTGGCACCTCTGGTGCCAGGCACCAGAACGGGGGGTAAAGTTACTGTCTCTCCAGCACTCTCAAGGCTCCCACTGCTGGCACCCAGACTGTGCAGAGGAGAAGCAGAAAGCAGCCGGAGTCAAATGCAGAGGGGTGAGAAGCTGGGCCTTGGGGGGGGGGGTAAGAGAGGAGACTGGGGCAAGGGGCAGGAGGGTTGGGGGAGACTGGGATGAAGAGGCCAGGGGGAGGATTCGAAGCAGGAAGGGCTGGGATGAGAAGTCAGGGGCAGGGGCGGGACTGGGATGGGGAGTCATGGGGAGGCGACTGAGGCTGGGAGTTGCCTGCGGAGCCATGGGGCTTAGGGAGGGAAACTGAGTTGTCAAACCAAGGTGTGGGGGGGGCCTGGGATGAAGAGCTGAGGGGCGTCGGAGGGGCTGGCAGAGCCACGGGAAGAAGGGGGGAGGTTTGGGTGGGGACACAAGTAGAAAGGTCTGTTAACCATGAGCAGACACTCCCCTGAGAACTTAGAACGGAACCTCAGATTGCTGTGTCTCAGTATCCCTCTACTGTCAGCAAACAACTGAGAAACCCACTGGAAAAATGAGTGTCTCATCTCCCTCTAGTGGCTGGCCCTCATACAGGATGATAACCTACCACTGCTATGTAACGCCACTAGCTCAAGTGGTTCTAAACCTGCTAATGAACTATGTGGGAGCCCTGGTGGGTCCATATGATGCACTTTCCATTTTTTAAAAAAGCCTAAGAAATTACACACAGTAGGAATATAAAATATTAAATGGTTAACCGATAAGTATTAGTCTTACCATTAATATATTGTAGCTAATGTTTAAAACAGATTGGCAGCAGCTCCAATCCCGGGCCCAATTGTGCAGGACCGGATGGCAGCCCCGGACCCTGATCCCCACTGTGTGGGGCCAGGCGGAGGCCCCCAACCCGGATCCCTGCCACATGGGGGCAGGCAGCAGACTCCAACCTCTGTTGTGCAGGGCCAAGCGGCAGCCCCCAACCTGGAACCCCACCAGGCGGGGCCAGGAGGCAGACCCCTATCCCCGCTGGGCGGGGCCATGCAGCAGCACCAGCCCCAGCCCCAGCCCCAGCCCCAGCCCGCTGACGTGTGGCGCCAGGCGACCCTGGTGTGCAGGGCTGGGCAGCAGCCCCAACTGGATCCCTGCGGCATGGGACTGGGCGACAGACCCCAACCCCTGGTGGGCAGGGCTGAGCGGCAGCCCCTGGCCTGGATCCCACCATGCAGGGCCGAGCTGCAGACCCTGCCGCGTGGTTCTGGCAGGAGACCCCGACCCCCCACAGGGGGTGGGCAGCAGCCCTCATCTCAGACCCTGACCCCTGTCATGTTAATAATTAATTCACAATGTGCAGATGCATTATGACACATCTTTAACTACATGACGACATACTATTATTTGCACAGAATCCCTGCCTCATTCAGTGCCAAGGATTCACTGAATGAGCAGCTATGCAATATTTTGCTTTATCCACTTTGTTCAATGAGGCCCCAGGCCTTATTTATTGTGCACTCTGCAAACCCTGCTCTGAAGACAGAATAATTCATTTCCGGGTCTGTGTGTGCCTGCATGCGCACATACACACACACACTCTCTTGGTATATAAGTATATTACTATTGTGCTTTCTGTGTCTTCCATGTAGCTATTAGCTGTCATCTCCCTCTCTCCTTGGTGAATCAGGAAGCAGCAGAATAAACTGACCCACATGCATCCAATGAAGTGAGCTGTAGCTCACCAAAGCTTATGCACAGATAAATTTGTTAGTCTCTAAGGTGCCACAAGTCCTCCTTTTCTTTTTCCAGATACAGACTAACATGGCTGCTACTCTGAAACCTGACCCTAAAAAAGCAGTCAAATTGAAACCACATAAAGAAACGAGACAAATTATTTAAAAAAGGTCTTGGCAGTATGATAAACAGTTCTGCTGTTGTAACCCACACACCTTCTGAGTGTGGTGTTGTGTCCCATCGAGTGGCACTGAGACCACGCAGAGAGAGAGATTAATGAGTCTCCTCTACAGCCTTAACTGTAGAGCCAGTTGGCTTTTAGCTCATGCAGTAGAAGCTCATGCACTAAGCTCCAGAGGTCCCCGGTTCAGTGCTGATGACTAGGGTCTGTCAGCGTTACACTGTTATGCAGAACTGTTGCTGCTAGGGTCCCCAAGGCTACCTTTAGCCATTTCCTTGTGTTGTGAACAGGGAGTCCCAATCTCTGTTGCCCAAAGCTTTGCGAAGCAGGGAGAATTGGGGGTCTGGCATTGCAGGGCTGTTGGCCATGTGCTGGTGTAGGCTGTTAAATCTGCCCTAGAGATCTCTGAATCTCATTTGTTTCTGCAGGACACAGGTGTGGAAGAAAATTTCCCCCGTTGTGTGGAAAAATACACAATCTCTCATTATCCCAACCTCATTATCCCTGCCTGTGCTGGTGTGTACTGTCTAGACTCTAATGAGGGACAGACAGAGGGGATATTACATGTCCCAACAGGAAATATCTGATTTAATTTTACAGGTTAGCCAGGGCGTTATTATATCACAAGTGTCAAAGCCACAAGTGATGCCATAAAGTCCAAGACTGATGGGGAGTAATAAATAACACTACAGAGGAACCCAAGTACTTTCCTTAAGTTTGATGGTGTTTGGGTAACCCACTGGTGAGTGTGTGTCACAGATCCCCCTCTGTAAGATCAGGCCTTAACACCTATAAAAAGGATCTCATTTTGTATAAAATTGTATAGATTTTTAGAGTAATTTCTATAGAATCCTATTACATTTATATAGATTCCTATTAGTTAAAGCCCTATTGCTTTCTACAGGTTCTATAGGGCTTACACAGTGAGGGGTGACAGTACAGAAACAAAATGGGGAGAGGATATGGGAGATACAGAAATGTATCATCATCTAATATGCTTTCTCCTTAAATACACATCCTCAGAGATCTTCTTTGTTTCCATTGCTGGTGGGTTATTTCAATGAAATATTATAATGGGAAAGCTGTGCCGCCCCAGGAGCACCCAGCCAAAGGAATTGTGATGCAGAGAGTTATAATTTCTTCTCTGCTCCATGGGGGAATAATCTGTGTCAGACCATTACAAGGCCCAGATTACATCTTTCCTGCCCCTGGCTCAGTTCCATTGGCTGGTGTTTGGAAAGGAGAACAGCTGAGGTTCTGTTCCCCTCTCCCTACCCATGTGTGTGGCGCGGCAGAGGTGGGACTAGTGCCCACGCAGGGCCTGCTCTCCCTTCACACATACAGACAGGTGGTGTGGGTGGCATGCACATGGCAGTAACGGATGAGCTCTATTACAGCCCCAGCTAAAGACCCCTCAAGCTACAGTAGCTCATGCTTTTAGCTCTGGAGACCCCTGGTTCAGTCCTCAGTATGTCGCCCAAAATGGCAGCCGTGACATTTACGCGTGGGTATCCTTCAGACTTGCATTATGTTGGCGCTGTTCTTTCCACCCTGAGCAAACACAGCTAATCGGTCTCCTCCCTCTCTATTCTACTCATGGCAGTCACGATAAGCACATGTATCTGTGTTTGCATCATCAGGGCCTAAATTTCTAAGCTTTTCAGGACAGGAGCCTGTCTT
Source organism: Dermochelys coriacea (assembly GCF_009764565.3). NCBI lineage: Eukaryota > Metazoa > Chordata > Testudines > Dermochelyidae > Dermochelys > Dermochelys coriacea. Next base: position 11,866,072 of record NC_050070.1, on the reverse strand, counting down.
TTTTTCCTCTATTACACAATGTACCCATCTCTGGCACTGTGTCAATACATGAATACCATGCATAGGTTTAATAGATTTTAAGGCTGGAAGGGACCATTATGATCATCTAGTCTGACCTCCTGCAGAATGCAGGTCAGAGCATTTCACCTGGCAGCTTCTGCATCCAGACCAACTGCTTCTGGTTGGATTAGGGCATATTTTTAAGAAAGACATCAAGTCTTGATTTAAGACCTCTGAGTGATGGAGAATTTAATACCTCTCATGGTAAGCTGTTCCAGTGGCTAAATACCCTCATTTAATCTATCAATGTCTTAAAATAATAAATAATCATAAATGAGCTTTGAAGGATACATACAAGCAACTCACTTACCCGGCACTGCCCCCTGGTGGCGATGACAGAGCAGACTGTGTCACCATTAAAGTATCAATTGGTAACTCCAGGGCTTGTTGAAGATCCCCAGTCTGCTGAGCATTGATAACAGTGCTGGCCAAGCTCTTCAACCTGTCGCTCGACAAGGAGGGAACAAGCTTATTTCTGAAAAGGCCTGGTGGGTCTCCAATTTCAATGATCAACACTCTCAATGGGGTAGCCGCACGAGATGATTGCAGAACCCAAACGCTGGCTGCTCCTGTACGGGTTTTCTCCCAGCCAGCCCTGCTACAAAAGGCTGTGCAAGATGTCATGGGAGGGCACTGACGCCTCCTCTTGCTGACATTGTCTGAGATAACCTTTAACGTGCTCTCGCTTCCTGACGCACTCTGAACTATTCTGACATGGTCATGTCCAATCTTCAAGAAATCAGCCAGGCGACGGACCACCCTTCTTTGACCCTCTTCTCCAATGGTCTCAGCAATGGTAAAAGCAGCGTGAAGGGAAAAGCTAGTGTATATTTCTATGGGGTCATCTCCGTGAAGGAGGACATAGAGAAGGTTGTTCTCAAAGCTGAAGGAGTGGGCGCCTGCCATAGCATTAGTTAAGAAACTGCTGGAAGAAGATGAGGCTAGTGGAATGTAATTCCCATTCATGAAAACATGAAGGCTACGGGGTTCATCGTAGAAGATGGCTATAAGAAGTCTGGTAGAGTTTTGACCACTGATGAGGCGGAGTCTTAAGCTCGGAGGTGTTAGACCAGCGAAGCAAACCTTAGTCAGCTTGTTGGATGGCAAGACCGAATAGAAAGCCCTTGGATGTTCTGAAGGACAGCAAGATACATGTGAAACTGCATTATTAAAAGCCTCCACAAAACTGCCAGTCACCGATACCACTGGAGATGACCTCCTTCCATCTGCTTCAGTGTCCAAGCTTTCTAGGATCACGAGTGCATGGTCTGTGTCTTTGCAGAAGTAGCCTTGCATAGAGGGCTTGTAGATGCACTTTGCGTCTTCTCTGTAAATGCCTGTTTAACAACAAATAAATAAAGGGGTGGGCTGATCTGCCATTTCTACACGCTGCGCTGTACCTGCTTATTTGCATGGTACACCTTTCAGTGTGATGCTGGTACGTGATGATGATGCAAGGAGCTGTTTCTCTCAGATGTCCTGGTTAGCAGGGCATCAAACTTTGCCATGAATTTGGTATTCTTTGTGAAGCTCCTTTACATTTGACATGAATAACAACCTTGCTTTCTCCTCTCCCCTCCCCAGCAATACTTTCAACTGAGGTAGATTGTATCACAAACATAGCCCATAGTAAGGGGCAGTTCATTGCTGTGCAATTCCAGGAGCATCCAAGGGAAGGAACTGTGGTTCCTGTTCCCTCTCTGCTACAGGGAGGTACTAATTTGGAACTGCAGTAAATTATTACTCTCTTCCTCCCTGCTCTTGCACAAGGTAGCTGTGCATGTTGCCACGTGCTCTGGAGATGGAGTATGCAGTGACCCTTACTGAAGTACACTGGATCCAACACTGTACCCTGCACTGGGCATAAAGGTGGGAGTCTTCTTCCCCTTGGTAACCCTGTGTGAATGTGCAGTCTGAGCTACAATCTAGCCCACTGCGTTCAGCTTCCCGGCTTCTGGCTTTGGGGATTGGTCCTGCTTTGAGCAGGAGGTTGGACTAGATGACCTCCTGAGGTCCCTTCCAACCCTGATATTCTATGACTCTACGATTCTCAGCAACATTACAAAGTTGGGGGGAAATAAGGTACTTATTAAGGAAAAAAAAAGTTTGTTAGAGGCATAAAAGAAGAGGCTGAAAAGACTGGGGCAATTTAGCCTTAAATAAGATCTTCATTAAAGTATACAAAGAATGGGACAATGAAACCAATAGAGTGCTCCTCTTCACCTTCCACCACAGTATGAGAATGAGGCGACACCTGCTGCCAGGCCACACTGTCAAATGAAGAAAAGGAAATGGCAGGTTGTGGTGTGAAAAGTAGCACTCCAGAACTCAGGGCTGCAGGATATCATGAAGCCTGATGAAGTGGAGATTACCATATATCTTCATATAGAAGCCACCCTTGATTCATTTAGTGGCTGCTTTAGGCCCTGATGCTGCAAACCCTTACATAAATCAATGGGACATGACTCAGGTAAAGTTACTCAGACACAAGAGTGTTTTCCGAACTGGGCCCTCGCAGTGCACGCCATAGAGGAAAATGATGAAATTACATAGACATCAGCCTTGATTTAATGTGGTCAGGAGACAAGGTGAAAGTGAAATTAGAATCAGGGCCTCTGCATGGGAGCAGCTATTTTTAGATATCCATCCACCACCTTCTTTTCCAGCCTCACCAGCACAGATGCTTTACCAATAACATGTGGGGAGAGAGGGAGAACAGCAACTTCACCTAGACAGCAGAAATAGAAGAGCTGCACAAAAACATTTTTTTTTATCCCAGAGTGCAAGGAATATGCACTGTAGAGCAGGCAACCCATAAATCCTGACAGATCTCATCATTCCCTCTCCTGGAAACAGCCGAGTCATCCCCCTCCTCCCTGGTGACATTTCACTTGTCTACGAATAGGCCTTGCTTCTATTTTGTCATCCCCAGGACTTTCCCTTTGCTCTGCTCCTTTCCTTTGCGAGCTGGTTTGCGGCGTCCCAGTTGGCTCCCCGCAAACGCCCTCCCTCCCTTTCTTCCAAATGGCCTTATCTGCTAGTCACAATTGCTGTGGCCTGCAATTTCGATCACTTTTAAATGAAACCCATGCTGGCCTTGGTAATCATAATGTCATTTACAATTTACCACAAAACACGTTTATTCAGTTAGTAGCACATTGGAGAAAGAGAACTCCATATGAACTCGCTGCTGCCGGCGTAATCTGATTATTTCCTCATGAAAATCCAAGCAGGGGTGCTTGTAAAAGGGGGCTGAAAGGAGAAGGGAAAAGTGAGGCCTGGTCACAGCTGACTCTCATAATCAATGCGAATAGATAAGTGACACAGCATGTCAAGGGCAGCAGCTAATCCGCCCTGGGGCTTTGCTCTAAAAAAGGCCAGAGTGGACAAGACTTAATAAATACTGAGTGACCACTGAATATTGAGCTGACGTGCTATTTCCATTGGAGATGAACAATAACAGTGATAAATTCCAGAAGCCCTCATTCTTAATGGCTATTAGATAAAGTGTGTGTGTGAGAAAGTGACAGACAGAAGTATGTGTTTCAGAGTAGCAACCGTGTTAGTCTGTATCCGCAAAAAGAAAAGGAGGACTTGTGGCACCTTAGGGACTAACAAATATATTTGAGCATAACCTTTCGTGAGCTGCACCTCACTTCATCGGATGCATTCAGTGGAAAATACAGTGAGGAGATTTATATACACAGAGAACATGAAACAATGGGTGTTACCATACACACTGTAATGAGAGTGATCAGGTAAGGTGAGCTATTATCAGCAGGAGAGCGGGGGCGGGGGGGAACCTTTTGTAGTGACAATCAAGGTGGGCCATTTCCAGCAGTTGACAAGAACGTCTGAGGAACAGCCAGCGGGGGGGGGGGGGGGGGGGGAAGGGGAAGGAATAAACATGGGGAAATGAAGTATGTGTGTGTGTGTCTTGCATAATGACAGGTTTCAGAGTAGCAGCCCTGTTAGTCTGTATTCGCAAAAAGAAAAGGAGTACTTGTGGCACCTTAGAGACTAACAAATTTATTGGAGCATAAGCTTTCGTGAGCTACAGCTCACTTCATCGGATGCATCTGATGAAGTGAGCTGTAGCTCACAAAAGCTTATGCTCCAATAAATTTGTTAGTCTCTAAGGTGCCACAAGTACTCCTTTTCTTTTTGTGTGTGTCTGTGTGTTATATAGAGAGAAATCTATGTGTGAGAGAGGGACAGTGGACACGTGTGTTTGTGCACATGTGTGAAATACAGAGAAATCGGGGGTGGGGGGGTGCTTGTGTTGCCTATCTATTCACTTTGTATCAGGCAGCAGATTCTCCTTCTGCAGACTCACAAACTATCAAATCACGTTGCTTATTGTATTTATTTATTTATTTATTTTAAACATTCAGGTTGCTTCCCGGGCTACTGACAAATATTAACTTTGTGTCAATATTTGTTCTTCCTGTCGTGAAATGAGGATTTTCCACCTCATTTCACATTTGAAAAGAAAAATACGCCGAGGGAGTCCTCTTTGCTTAGGGAAGGAAAAAAACCAACATCTCGTATCTGTTATTTAGAAAAATGAATTCAGGAGAGAAGGAGGTTTTGTTTTTGTTCCTTTTTTTAAAAAGAGTATTTTTAAAATAGATGTTTTGACTTGAAGGCACACTGATTCCTTCGCAGCTCTCCTGACCTTCCTCCATCTCCCAGTGCCAAAAAAATAAAATATGAAAAAAATTCTATATTTAAAATGGAATGAAATACAACAACATTAATGATTTTTCCCTTTGGGTTAACACCACCATTTCCTTCAAGAAGTTTTACCCATTTTGTGATAGATTTCACAATTCAGAGTACCAGGAAAATATAGGAGATTTTTGACCAATACAAAAAAGGTGGCTTCAGGTGTTTTGTTTTGTTTTTTAAATCAAAATACAATAAAACTCCTGCAAATTTATTTCTGGCTGACTAAATTTGCCCCTTATTTATTTTCTAATTTAACTGCAATTATGGCTATGCAAAGATAATGTGACAAAGTTCCTCCTCTGCCTTGGTGGGTCCTGTGCTTATTGGCAGTTTTGCTCGCCTTGGAGGTTCCTGGCAGCCCTCAGTTTGGCCACTTTTGTGGCTCAAATCTGCCGTTCACTCGGTTAGCCTCATCACTGGCCAGCATGGGGAAAGGAAGGAGAACAATCCCTGCAGTCTCTGCGGATCCACCTAGCGGATCAGGGAACAGGCCAGAGATCTTCCCCTCTGGTGGAACCCACAGTCCAGTTCGACTCCTCCGGTATCAAGTAGGGAGTTGGGGGGATGGAGGGATGGGGGGAACCCGGGCCCACCCTCTACTCCAGGTTCCAGTCAGTCCAGTCCAGTGGATTGCAGCTGTCTACAGTGGCTCCTGGAACAGCTGCGTGACAGCTACAGCTACTTCGCTATGGCATCTCCCCAGCACCTTCTTTATCCTCACCACAGGACCTTCCTCCTGATGTCTGATAATACTTGTACTTCTCATACTAATACTACTTCCAGTAGTACGCCTTCTCACTCTCAGCTTCTTGCACCTCTTGCTCCCAGCTCCTCACACCACAATCTGAAGTGAGCTCCTTTTTAAACCCAGGTGCCCTGATTAGCCTGCCTTGGGAGGGATAGCTCAGTGGTTTGAGCATTGGCCTGCTAAACCCAGGGTTGTGAGTTCAATCCTTGAGGGGGCCATTTGGAATCTGGGGCAAAAATTGGGGATTGGCCCTGCTTTGAGCAGGAGGTTGGACTAGATGACCTTCTGAGGTCCCTTCCAACCCTGATATTCTATGATTCTAGCAACTTCTTGATTGGCTGCAGGTGTTCTAATCAGCCTGTCTGCCTTAATTGTTTCTAGAAAGTTCCTGATTGTTCTGGCACCTTCCCTGTTACCTTACCCAGGGACAAGGGACCTACTTAACCTGGGGCTAATATATCTGCCTTCTACCACTCTCCTGTAGCCATCTGGCCTGACCCTGTCACAATAAAAAGGAGTGGGGGATGGGATAGATGCCATACTGCTTAGACATTGTGATTCACTAGCCTTGGGCCACCCAGCACACATCTTTGCTGAAGAGGAAATATTTCTCAAAACTAGCTGGCCCCTTTTGACCTGCTGATGTCCAATTTTGAGACAAAAAGCCCAAAGTTAGGACCACAGAAATGTAACAGGGCAGGGAAGTGAAATTAATGGGGGGGTCAATATTTTTTTGTTGCATAGAAACATAAATGATAGCCTCCTTTTCTTTATTCTGAATTTTCACTATTAGTAATTTACAAATTTAGGTACTGATCCTTCATTCTGATCCACACCGGCAGACTTTTATGCCTATCCAGAGTCCCACTGAAGCTAATGACTACTGATCTTGCAAATCCATACCCAGGCAGGTGACTTTACTTATGTGAGTAATCCCATTGGCTTCAATGGAGGCACAAATTAGGCCAATGCTGAGCCCTTTTTGAAAATCCCATTCTGTGTGTGTGTGTGTGTGTGTGTGTGCATGCGCACATGGGAGTCTGTGTGTGCATAGGCACGTGTGATCATGTGAACTTGGGTATGCCTGCATTTTAATATACTAGAGTGATTAAATCAGGGATCGGCAACCTTTGGCATGCAGCCCATCAGGGAAATCTGCTGGCGGGCTGGAATGGTTTGTTTACCTGCAGCGTCCGCAGGTTCAGCCGATCGCACCTCCCACTGGCCGCAGTTCGCTGTCCCACGCCAATGGGGGCTGCAGGAAGCAGCGTGGGCTGAGGGATGTGCTGGCTGCCTCTTCCCGCAGCCCCCATTGGCCTGGATCAGTGAATCACAGCCAGTAGGAGCTGCGATTGGCCGAACCTGCAGACGCTGCAGGTAAACAAATCGCAGATTTCCCCGATGGGCCGTGTGCCAAAGGCTGCCAATCCCTGGCCTAAATGATTGTGCAAGTGTATGTATTAATGCATAATTGAGCGTGTGAGCATGAGTGAATGCATGTAATACACACACAGTCTTGCAGACACACATATAAACACAAAATTATGTATCAACACAAGTACAAGTATTTATATACTATCTATGGTATTTATGCGACTCCCAGCACCACAGTATCTGATCACCTCACACTCTTTAATTGATTTATCCTCACAACACCCTTGTGAGGTCAGGAAGTTTTGTTTATCCCCATTTCACAGAGATTAACTTGCCCAAGGTCACACAGAAAGTCTGTGGCAGCGTAGGGAGGTGACCCTTAGTTTCCCAAGACTTAGCCTAATGCCCTTACCACTGGACCACCCTTCCTCTCTAGTGAATTAATGAATACAAATATATAATTGCTTTGGTCTGTTAATACTATATATTTTGTTTTTAAATAGGTGCATGCAATGATCTAGGCACACACATTATTATTTATGTTTTGCATTATTTATATTATTAATTATGTTTGACAGCAACACCTAGAGTCCTTGAACCCATTGTGCTGGGCACTGTACAAAGAGGATAAGCAATACATGTAAATTAAGGATAACAATAAATGTTACCAATAAACTAGCAACAAATTATAAACTTTCCTAGTTCCCAATAACCCAGCCAGATAAATAAATTGCTCCTCACTTTGACCTAATCATACCCAGCCTAACTCACACTGTCCCAGAAAGCCTGGGAGAAGGGTGAGTCTGGACATTCAACACATTTCAGAAGATGGGGCTTACAAAACAACAACAACAAAGAAATATTGCAAGAACACTGTGGCTGTTCCTTCATGCTACAGGACTTTTCCCTCATGCCGTAAACTGAAATAGCACAGTGGGTCTGCATTTCACCTCGATGGCCAGCCCATGGGTTTGAAGAGTAGATTGTATGCTCTTTGGGGCAGGGACTATCTTTTTGTTCTATGTGTGTACAGTGTCTAGCACATCTGGGTCCTGGTCCATAACTGGACTTCCTAGATGCTCCCAAAAAGAAAAGGAGTACTTGTGGCACCTTAGAGATTAACAAATTTATTTGAGCATAAGCTTTCATGAGCTACAGCTACAGCTCACTTCATCGGATACTCCCGTAATGCAAACAATAATAAGTATTCCGTTCCCCCATCCCTGCTTATTTTGCCACATACATCTCAAATAGTTGGGCATTCTGCGGGGACAGGGGAAATTTCACCTGCAGAAAAGATGCTAAAGAGGGAAAAATTCAAACAGAACCATCTTGCTGCCTAAACTATCCTACCTTCGAAAAACAACCCTACTGTGAAAAGAACAGTGCATTCCTCTTGTCTCTACCAACGCCTTTTCCCATTTGGTCTCCCCTCAAGTTATTCCTTCTTTTTCTTTAGCTGTATTTAAAGCCCAGAAGGATTTTTTCCCCTCCTCCTCACCAATAACCTTGTCTATTGAGCGTTAGACAAACAGATACCCATGGCTTAATTTAAACGCAGGGGGCAGCAAACAGCATTCTTTATAAATACAATTCCAATCTCTGGCTCTCTCACCAAGGAATGATAAACCCATCACCTCTGTTGGAAAGCAGAGCGGTAATTTCATCAGATGCCAGACCTCAAAATGAATGCAGTTGTGCCATGCACTGCTCTGAGCAGTGGATATAATGAGATTTGAATGGGAAGTCCCGGACACAATAAATTTGTGCCATATGTGACCATTTCCTGTGTCAGTTCCTTTCTCACAAGGAGTAGGGCTTCCCACCCCCCCACCCCCTTGCTTTCCCTTTCATGACCCCACACCAGGACTCTGAAATCTTTCATGGCTGCTTATGGGCCTCAGGCCTTTCCACAGCAGTTGCATAAATAAATGAGTTTGACAGCAAACATCATAACAGTTAGTAGTAATGTGTGCTCACCACAAGTGCGTGTACTGCTCACTGGAGAAATGAGAGAGGAAAGGGCTTGTTTTGTTACCACAAACAAAACTATGTTCTCTGACAAGTGGTGAAAGTATTAGTCAAATAAACTTGAACTCTATAAAGACTATTGTTGCCAGCTTTTATTATGAACTGAAAGGTTCTCAGCTTCTCATTCCCTGCTTGGCCAGCAGTTCTTGCAAAGATAAATTGTCCTTTTCTTTTGCAAAAATAAAGTTTGGAAATAAAATGATCACTCCAAACTAAAATTGGGAGATCATTCCACTTGATTATTATTACTGTTTTCTAATTAGAAGAGTTTCTTTGGGAACTAACTCCAGCGAAGAGTGAATTTCTCAGAAAAGGACTTTAATATCATGATTTTCCATGAAAGCTGAAGTACAAGCAAAACCTTTAATACAAACACCTGCAGTCTTTGGGGATGTCCAGGTTAGAGCTGGCTGGAAAAGGCCAATTGGTTTTGAGCGATATTTTGAAAAGCAATATTTTTTTCAAAAATTTCCCACGACCTCTTTTGGGTGTTTCGAAAACCAATTTTTTTTCAGTAACCAAATATTGTTTAATTTACCATTTTTCGCTGGGAACAGGAATTTTTTGCCCCAAACAAGAAATTTTTAATTAAAAAAAAAAGCATTGAGACAAAAAGTTTCATCTAGCTCTAGTTCACATCCATAACTGAACTTCCGTTTACAGATCTGAGTTTGTTGGCATATGATGATTTATTATGGACTCAATTTTCAAAAGTGACTATTAATTCTGGATGTCTCCATTTTTGGGTACCCACTTTAAATATTTTAAAAGGCCTAGTTTTCAGGAAATGCTCAGCACCTGCCCGTTGAAAATCAGGCCTTTTTAAGGAAGGAGAGGCTCAAGGAAAGAAACAGAGGTACCCACAATCACTGGTCATTTTTCAAATATGTAAGGCCTATTTGTATTGTGGTAGCTCATAGAGACTCCAATCAGAAATCAGTAGATATAGATGTAGTAGATGTGTGATTTGATTTTTTTTTAAACCTTAAAATGTTTTTCAGTTGTTTTGTCAAATTTGTTATTTTCCATGGGAAAATGTCAGTTTCACCATAATTTTTCAATATGCCAATCAGGAGACTCAAAATTAAAAAAAGTCATTTAAAATCAATATTTTGAAACAAAACATTTTTGTTTCAACAAGTCAATTTAAAACAACACCTTTTGCTTCAAAATGTTGATTAAAACCAAACAATATTTCAAAATGTCAAGTTGTTTTCCATTTTGACGTTTCCAATTCAAACTTTTTGAGGCGGGGTGTGCATAGGGCTTTAGGGGAAGAGGTAGAGTGGGGCAAGGCCTAGGGCAGAGCTAGGAGGGACCACCCCCTGGGCACATTAGAAAGTCGGCACCTGTGCCCTAGTATGAAGGATGCTAGGGGTTTCAGGGTGAACCAGGAGAAGGTATTTACATCTAAATCTTAACAGGGCCCTGCCCTACTGGTAACAGAAGTCACCAGCAATGGCAACCTCAAGTGTCTAAAAATCATGAGCCCGCCCAAATCATGAGATTGGCTTAACTATAATGAGATTTAACAACAAAATAAAATAAATAAGTGCTCCTTCTGATTTTTGATCCTTGAGGTTACACTTAGGTCACGTTTTCAAGCTTTTCTCTGCAATCAGAAGGCAAATGAAAGCTGAGATTCTCCAATGGCCAGGAACTGGGGCTTAAGTGCTACTACATGTGAATATAGAGCGCAGAATCGGGATCTAAGGGGGTTTCAATCACGACAAGTGCAGGCAGCATAAAATGACATCTTGATGGTATTGACCTTTAGAGCAAAGGAAAGTAGGGATTTTAAGTCTCATAACTAGAAGTGGGCCTGAACCAAAGCCCAGGCTTTGAACACTCCTTGGATTACAGAGAGGAGTTGGAACCTGAGCCTGAATCAGATTCAGATACAAAGGACACTGTATAAGAACCTAGTAGATAGATAGCTAAATCTGTAGAACTATAGAGGTAAATGATGTTACTGGCATTGAAGGAAGCAGGGGTGCTAGAACAATTTGTATAGTGGGGGTGCTGAGAGCCATTGAACCAAACTGTAAAGCCTATATATGATGTAAACCACCTCAAGCCAAGGGGTGCAGTCTGACCCCCGGCACCTCTAATTCCAACACCTATGGGAAGCCTGGGAACACTCCTGATATAATTTAATAATATTCTTTGTGTGGTGGGGAAAGTCAGCGAGAGAGAAGCAAAGAGCATGTTCAACTGGAAAATATTAAAGAGACTCCTACTTCTCAGGTCTAGCAGGGTGTCTAACTCCATGTCTGAATCCTCCAGTCCAAATAATTTCAGCTAAAGCTGGGTCTCAACCAACGCCCTGATTCTAAAGACCTTCAGCCCCTAGAAAAGTTCAGCCCTGGAACCAGACTTTGCCACTGGCCACTACTGCTGCAATGGGCTGAACCAAAATCCTAGATCCAAACCCTGCTTCCCATTGGCAAACTTTGGGACAGAGCCAGACCCAAACTAGGCAGCTCTTTATATCCATGCAAAACTAACCACATTTGCATGAACTTATCAATAGCAATATTTCTTAGAAAGAAGAAAAGGAGTACTTGTGGCACCTTAGAGACTAACAAATTTATTAGAGCATAAGCTTTCGTGAGCTACAGCTCACTTCATCGGATGCATTTTCTTAGGGTTCTTATGTACTGATTGACACAAATGTCCTCTCTACTTCAGAGAGGTGTTAAGGATGGTTGCAATAGGAAGTGGGTATCTCAGGGGAATGGAAATGGGATATGGAAAAAGCCTCTGACATCTAGACCACCTTGCTACTCTCTGATCAATGTTCAGTGGCCTGCATCAGATAAGTTGTAGAGGGGGATTTATTCACTTCCAAGTGGAGAGGTGTCCCCGTCACCGAACCCTACTACCACAATTAACATTGATCAGGACCTTTGGGCCAGATTGTGGCCAGCGCCTCCATGCATATGCAAGGAGGAGAAAGGGCAAAGATGGTCCTGTTCTAGTGCACTCCAGGCAGAGGGTGATGACAACTGCTGACCACACCGTTAGTACAAGGACAGCTTCCTGCTAGTGCCCTGTAGGAGACAGTCACATAAAAAGGAACACAGAAGGACAGGCAGGAGATGAGGTCATGATCCCAACCCTTCCGCACCTGCCAGTGGAGCTGGCCAGAGAGGAGACAATTAAGGGATTAGCCTGAGTGCCTGGGCACTTCCCCCAGAGCAGGGAAGCTCTGCACCATCTCCAACATTGAGCATCATCTAAAAGTAAACAATACAAATACATCACATAACTAGGCACAACTGAGCCCTTTATAAAAAGTCCTATTGAAGAAGCAGAGGACAGAACGGGAATGACGACAACTAGAGGTAGCCCCTCCAGAACAAGACTGAAGCCCATTGGCAGGGCAGCATGAGAAAGCTTTCTCTGACACTGCTCAGGTTGCGCCTTTCCTATGGGCGGATCAAGGACTTCAGTCTCCAGTGACTGTCATTTCAGAATCTTGCACCAGCTCTAAATCAGTGCCCTCCCCACCTCATTTTAAAGATGCCTGTGTGATGCCATGTCCAGTTTATTTAACACCTTCATTCATGATCAAGTTGGGGTGGGGAGGGGATAACAACCAGCCATGGAGTGAAATTTGCAGATGGCATGAAATTGAGATGTGGTGCAAACATTCATGAGGAAGGAGAACTAACGCAGGAGAGACAGCCCTTATGGAGGTGAAAACTAGGAGCAGAAAATTACAACTTGGGCAAAAATGCAATCCAACATATCTGGGTAAAAGTAAAATGAAAAGCAAAGAGAGTATTCAGTGAGAAAGATATATCGGTATAACTACAGTGCTGAGTGTCTGAAACACCTGCATCTAACCTTTAGAAACTTTTTATGCTGGATCTGAGCAGCAGCCCCTGGAAAATCCAAGGGTCTGTTCAGCTAGATATACCAGGACCAAAATTCAACCCTGGTGTAAACCAAGTGAAGTCCTTGAAGTGTGAACTTGTTCAAATCAGGGCCACAATCCAGAAAACTCTTCTGCATATAACTTTTTGCACATGAATGACTGTTTTCAGGATCAGGGCCTAAATAACTTCAAACATCACTACTGCACATAGCGGATCTAATACTTTGCTTAGATAATGGGACTAAGCTAGGGCTTGATTCTTCTCCCGTTGAAGTCAACTGAACGACTCCATTGGAGAAGGACTGACCTTACTGTTATTTGAGGATCACCAAGCACCATAATAAGATGTCACTTTACGTCTTCAAAGAACAGTACATATGTTAATTAGTTAAGACTAATACTAAAGAACATAGGACATAGGACTAAAAGGGGTCTCCTGAGTTATCAAATCCAGTCCCCAGATATCGCCGGCATATAATCAAAGTAGATGACAACATATATCTGGATTATGGTACCCAATTTATCTGAGGGACAGACAGGTTAGTCACACAGAAAGTTTGCAGAAGAGCAGGGGAAATAACTAAAGAATTTTGACTCCCTTGCTCTAACTACTAGATCGCACTCCCTTTTAATTTTATTCTAGGCTTACTAGTGGGAAGCTTGAAATTTCAGACAACCCATGAAGTTATTTTGGGTAGGGAGAATATATTTAAAACACATTGTGCCTAATGTTGTCTTTCTACAATTGAGAAGTAATTAGGAAAGACGTGAAATAAATAGAGAAGCAAGAGGCAAAATGAAATATGAAGTGGCTAGAAGTAGCTCATTCTCTAATGTATTTTTCCCAGTTTATTATTGTAAAAGCCCAGAGCAAAAGAATAGCTTTGAAGAAGTCTTTTGTTAGTAGTGGTGAGGCTGATTTTTCATTTTTCTTAACTTTTTATTTATTAACTATGTTGCACAAGGCACCTCCCTAACGGATGGCGAAGTTTGGGTTACATGGGTTTGTTTAGTCTGAAAACACCCCAGCCTGCAATGGAAAAGTTGAGTAACAGCTCATTGTATGGGGGTTGCAGGCTTTCAAAAACAAGGTCCATTTGTCCTCAAGTTTCCCTGTGATATCTTTGAATATCTCCGAGACCTTTTCCACTCGGCTTTTCCAGAACACCTTGTCCAATTCTGAGACAACACTTCATCCAGTTCTCTGGGATCCAAAACACTCAATTCGACCCTGGCGTAGGAGAGGGTATAGGGCACACCACACATCAGAAGTTACACAGACAACCTCTTCCTTTATACACATTTACACATCACATTGCATTTCCTATACATTAAATCACACATTTTTGGAATGGCTTGGTCACTCTGCAGGAACCAATCTCTGGACAGCATGCTCTGTCCGTGTGCTGTTCATGTGGAACCTGATCTTTATATTCCAAATTTATCTTTTCTGTAGTCCCTGGCATCAGGGTGCTGCTGCTTATCTTAGCTAGCTAGCACAGACACCCTGACTCCAGCATACTGTTTGTCAAGTCCCTATTTACAACTTAACCTTCCATTCATTTTCCTAATTATGCCCACTCAGAAATGAGGCAGATTACTTATGTCAAGCCAGGCCTACATTGAGGTTTTTGGTTAGTTGGTTGAAATGCATCTCTGGGGGAGGGCATATCCTCAGCTAGTGTAAATGATTGAAGTTACAGCCATTTGCACCAGCTGAGTTCATGGCCTCATCTGAGGACATGGTGAAGCAAAAGCCTCAACACAGTGGGTTATATCCTGCCAGGATTTTATCCTGCAAGGTGCCAAACAATGCCCAAAGGATGTTCAGAGTGCTCAGCACCTTGGCAGATTTTGCTGTAAGTGAGTGGACATCAGGAGTCCAGCCCAGCCAGGTCTAGGTTCAGTTTCACACCTGTACTCTGGTTGTTAAACACAGGCATTGCCAGACTGGATCAGACCCATAGTCCATCTGTTCTAGTCTCCTGTACCTGATAGTGGTTAGCACCAGCTACTTCAGAGGCAGGTGCAAGACACCCCCAGTGCACAGTTCTGGAATAACATACCTCCAGGCAAAGTTTCCTTCTAATCCCCAATAGTCAGAGATGCCTGAGAATTAATAAACCTTCCTTCAAGAGACTCTTAGTTTTGGGGGATATTTTAGTATTTACTATAACTCTAGATGTTGTTAACCAAATCAATGTCCATTCCCTTTTTGAACCATGTTAAGCCCTTCATTTCAAGGATATCTTGTGGCAATGAGTTCTACATGCACGCCGGAGTAGGCAGATTAGTATGTTTTTAAAAGTATTTTAGTGGCTTTAGTACTAATGGAAGGAAAGTGCCAGGTTGACAGCTCTGAAGACTGAAAGTCAAAAGGCAGAGAGCAGTGCAAGGTTGCCTTAAACTGCCTGCTGGTTCCTTTGTCTTGACTATATCCTGTAGCACTGCTTTCACGCATAAGAGGCTATTACAGGATCCATTCTCCATTAATGCCAACTTTGGTGGTGTTTTTGTGATATGGACACCAGAATAAAATCATTTATTATGTTATAAGGAATGGCCAACATAGATTTGTCAAGAACAAGTCATGCCAAACCAACCTAATTTTCCTCTTTGACAGGGTTACTGGCCTACCAAATGGGGGGAAGCAATAGACTGATATATCTTGACTTTTAGTAAGGCTTCTGACACAGTCCCACCTGACAGTCCCATAAACAAATTAGAGAAATATGATCAAAATGAAATACCTATAAGATGGGGGAACAATGGGTTGAAAGACTGTAGTTATCAATAATTCACTGTTAGATTAGAAAGGCATATGTAGTAGGGTCCCACAGAGATCAGTCCTTGGTCCAGTACTGTTCAATATTTTCATTAATGACCTACAGCAGCAGTTCTCAAACTTTAGTACTGGTGACCCCTTTCACACAGCAAGCCTGAGTGTGACTCCCCCTTCTAAATTAAAAACACTTTTTTTTTATATTTAACACTATTATAAATGTTGGAGGTGAAGTGGGGTTTGGAGGTGGAGGCTGACAGCTCCTGACCCCCTAATGTAATAATCTCATGACCTCTTAAGGGGTCACGACCCCCAGTTCAAGGACACCGATCTAGAGAATGGAGTAAATAGTATGCTTATAAAATGTGCAGATGACTCCAAGATGGGAGGGGCTGCAAGCACTCTGGAGCTTAGAGTTCAAAACGATCTTCACAAGTTGGAGAAATGATCTACAATCAACAAGATGAAAGTCAATAAAGACCAGGGCAAAGTACTTCTCTTAGGAAAGAAAAAACAAAAGTACAACTACAAAATGGGGAATAATTGGCTAGGCCATAGTATTGCTGAAAAGGATCTGGGGATTATAATTGATCATAAATTGAATATGAGTTAACAGTGTGATGCAGTTGTGAAAAAAAAGGCTAATATTATTCTTGAATATTGTATGGAAGATGCAGGAGGTTAATTATCCTGCTCTGCTTGGCACTGTAGAGGCCTCAGCTGAAGTACTGTGTTCAATTCTGAACACCACACTTTAGACAGAGTCCAGAGAAAGCAACACATACGAGAAGGTTCAGAAAACCTCACCTGTGAGGAAAGTTTAAAAAAACTAGGCATATTTAGTCTTTTGAAAAGACTGACAACAAATCTTCAAATGTGTTAAGGGCTGTTATTAAAAGGGTGGGGACCAACTGTTCTCCATGTCCACTGAAAGTAGGACAACAAATAATGGTCTTAATGTACAGCAAATAGGTGAGATATTAGGAAAAACTTTCTAACTATAAGGGTAGTTGGGCTCTGGAATAGGCTTCCAAGGGAATCCTCATCACTGGAGGATTTTAAGAACAGGTTGGACAAATACTTGTCAGAGATGATATAGGTTTACTTGGTCCTGCTGCAGTGCAGGGGGCTGGATTTGATGACTTCTTGAGGTCCCTTTCTGCCCTACATTTCTATGATTCTATGTATCATGTGTATTCCAATAGTATCTGGGAGCACCATTTTGGTAGGTCCAGACACCTAGTCAAAGATGATCTGGACCAATAGTATCTAGATATGCTAAAATTTTGCATTATCCCATCCAGATATCTTTGTGGGTTCCAGTTCCATCATGTCTGGACCTTAGAGAAAATTCTGGCTACTGCATTTACTAGTGGATTCCATGCAAAGAGCTTTCAGGCTTCCATCAAACCCTCTTCCCAAGAGTGAGTCCATATCAGGTCAACCACATATTTTGAGGTGTTTGAAAAGAACTTGGATTCACTCACATTTTATTTTTCCCCAAGGCTGAAGGAGAATTAATGCTTTTGGCAGAGCTGCATCCTGTAACCGCAATACCCCAGCAGAAGGATGTGACATGGAAAGGAGCCTAGTTCTGCCAGAAGACACTGGGGGTGGAGGAACATGTGGGAATCTTTCCATTTCTCTCACTCAGTATGGCCTGAATGGAACAAGCACTCAGACACAGAGGCCTCAGAAGTAGGTATCTGAATTTAATAAAGCTCTCTGGAAGGGGAAGGAGGTGGAGAAAAAAAGATCACAGAGATGAGAAACAGAGATAGGAAGAGAGGAAAAGAAAGACAATTACAGTGGATCTGTGAATGCTGCATCCTCCCAGGGTCAACTGGGCACAACTGGGATATGTATTTAAAATGTAGGAGAGCAAATTCTTAGGGAAGGAATAGAATTTGAGGAAAATAATATTACTTTTAGCAGATATGCACTAGCACAAGGCTTGTGATGTAACAATGCCTTTGAAAGAAAAAGAGAAATAGAGAATATAGTTAATTAAAAGGGACAAAATAAAAATATAAAGCAGCTTGATTCCATTCTCCTTTCTACCAGGTCAATCAGAAGTGAATCTATCACACTTATACCCAAGGTAAAACCAGTGTGAGAACTGAATCAGACCTAAGTTTTTGAAAACAAATCCTTCTCTGTGTAACTATTAACTCCACAGAGGATGGAGTTAGGCTGTTGACAGTGGTGGCAGATGACAGAACAAAGAACAATGGTCTCAAGTTGCAGTGTGGGAGGTCTCGGTTGGATATTAGGAAACACTATTTCACTAGGAGGGTGGTAAAGCACTAGAATGGGTTACCTAGAGAGGTGGTGGAATTCCTTCCTTAGAGGTTTTAAGGCCTGGCTTGACAAAGCCTTGGCTGGGATGATTTTAGTTGGTGTTGGTCCTGCTTTGAGCAGGGGATTGGACTAGATGACCTCCTGAACTCTCTTCCAACCCTAATATTCTATAAGTCTATGATTATTAAACTGAAGGGTTTAGACATGTCTCCCATAGTCTTCAGCATTTCTGCAGCTTCTTTACCATTTTCACTTGGACAATAAAATTAGGCTGGGGGCTAGATGTTTTCAGAAGTCAATTAAGGGAGAGGATTGGGTGTATTTGACAAGATTCCCAGTCCAATCTTTATTTATTGCAGTCCTGCTGATTAAAATGCTGATGAAGTTGTTCTGAGTTTTCCGTTACACTTTATACTAAACGTATTGATGTATTTTGCACAATGTGTAATTGCTTCTATTGCACGTGCGCCTAGAGCCTATGGGGAGCTGAAATTGAAATAAATAAGCAAACAAAAATAATGAACTAGAAAATCTCTGGTGGCATGGTAGATGGGCTATACAGCATTTTCACTAGCTAGAAGTTGAATGCAGGATTGCTATGATTGGTGATGATAGAGAAATTCATAGATTTTAAGGACAGAAAAGGGACCATTATAATTATTTGTCTGACTTCGTGCATAGCGCGGGCCAGAGAACCTCACTAGATAGACAGACACACAGTACATGCGCACACAGATGGGACCATATGTTTGGCTGGTGTAAATTGGCATAGCCCTTCAATGGAGTAATATCTATTTATACCAGCTGAGGATCTATCCCAAAGAGTATATATAAACAGGTTTCAAAGTGGTAGCCGGGTTAGTCTATATCAGCAAAAACAACGAGGAGTCCTTGTGGCACCTTAGATACTAACAAATTTATTTGGGCATAAGCTTTCGTGGGCTAAAACCGACTTCATCAGATGCATGGGTGAAAAATACAGTAAGCAGTATATATATTACATATTATATTATATTATTACATATATGCATATATAATATTACATATTATATTCTTTTCATGTGCTATAATATATATACTATATATACTGCTTATTGTATTTTTCACTCCATGCATCTGATGAAGTTGGTTTTAGCCCACAAAAGCTTATGCCCAAATAAATTTGTTAGTCTCTAAGGTGCCACAAGGACTCCTTGTTGTTTTTATATATACACAGACTCTCTCTCTCTAACACACACACACACACACACACACACACACACACACACACACACACACACACACGTTCTATACAGTTAATTTAGGCAGACTAACCACAGAATACATTTCAGTAACACCAATTAGATGCACACTAATTTCTTCCCTGTGAAATAGCAGTGAGTAATTAATCAGAATTTTGATCACAACTCAGCTGGTAATTCAAATTGCATTTGCCATTTTCCCAGCAAATATGGAATCATTATCTTTTGCATGATTCTCTCTTCCTAATCACCCAGAGTGCTAGAAGCAAAACATTTCCAAGAACCAGATATTGTCTTTATCAACCAGCAACCTTAATACCTTTGGACTGGGGGTTAGTGGGTTCAGTCCATGGCTGTGTTTTATTTCAAGCTTCATCATAATTCTAAAGTGAACACTTAGTGGCAGGCTGGCTACTTGCCCGGGGGAGGGGGAATTCTGCCTTGTAAAATTATGAGAGAGGATGAAAGCTAGCAGCTCACGCCATTAAAAACCTTCTGGGAAGGAACTCAAGACATCTGACCTTTGCACAATCATCCAGCTTGCATCTAAGGGGCATACGAGCATTGATCAGATCTGTATCATTCAGGCACACAATGCACCTTTGAGATGCCACAACCACTGTCCCATGATAGATGTTAAAATTCATCTCTGCATTAGCGAGTGGCCAGTAAGGAAGCCTCAGGATTCCATATTTAATAATAATAGCTCTTCTATTGTCTTTGCTGATCATGAGAAAGGAGAGGTTTCTATTTAACCCCAAAGTGTTTCTATCACAAGCTTGGAATTTCAAGGAGATTATGATTGTTCACTTTCTAGTGGTGAGTGTCTAGGGACTCCAATTGTGCTAGGCCCTGCACAGGCAGAGAGTAAAAGAGTCCTTGCCTCAAAGAACTTACACTCTAAATAGATCAAAATGATAAAGGAAGTCCATTTTACTGTGTGGAAACTGAGGCACAGAGAGAGAAAGTGACTTGACCCAGGTAACAAAGGACATCTTTGACATAGCTGGCAACAGCCCACAGATCTCCTTAGTCCCAGTCTGGGCCCCTACCCTCTTTCAATGTCAGGAGCAAAGGCCTTCAAGGATCCTGCAGAATTAGAGGCAAGGTTAAAAATCAGACCCTGGATATCATTACGGCCCAGCAGGTAAGTGTTTTCCAGGGCGGAGCCAAAATGCATGAGGCCAGACCAGTGAACAAACATCAAATCTAGGGTATCGATTCCACCTCACTTACAAGCAAGTAGCGTGGCCACTGCTGCATGCCCAGAATACTGGACATTTCAGTACTCCTGGGATTGGCATGGGATCGCCCCCGCCTTTCCCTGGCAGCATGACTGTGCAAGGTCACAACAGTGGGGGCAGAGCGGCGCACTCTTTCTAATGACGTGACCCATCCAAGCCACTGGCCCAACCCCATCCAGTTTTGTCTCCGTACCAGACAGGGGATGAAAACATAGAACAAGAGGACTGTCCAGTTTAAAACCAGGTGAATGGCATGTCAACAGGCAAGGCTTTCTCTCTGGAGCCTGTTAAGCCATGAGCTGGATCAGGTGGAGGGGGCTGTCTGAGTGTAAGGGACAGGCCCCAAAAGGCCTGGGCTCAGAGCCCCCCTGTCTGTGACCAGTCTGACCCACCAATAGGATTTATCATTCTGGTCCTTTACCTCACGCCCCTCATGCTTTTAGATTCAGAGGCTCCCTGATTCAATCACCAGGGGCATCAGGTCATTTCTGAGACTCCCTCAACATCTCGCATAGAATCATAGAATCATAGAATCATAGAATATCAGGGTTGGAAGGGACCCCAGAAGGTCATCTAGTCCAACCCCCTGCTCAAAGCAGGACCAAGTCCCAGTTAAATCATCCCAGCCAGGGCTTTGTCAAGCCTGACCTTAAAAACCTCTAAGGAAGCAGATTCTACCACCTCCCTAGGTAACGCATTCCAGTGTTTCACCACCCTCTTAGTGAAAAAGTTTTTCCTAATATCCAATCTAAACCTCCCCCATTGCAACTTGAGACCATTACTCCTCGTTCTGTCATCTGCTACCATTGAGAACAGTCTAGAGCCATCCTCTTTGAAACCCCCTTTCAGGTAGTTGAAAGCAGCTATCAAATCCCCCCTCATTCTTCTCTTCTGCAGACTAAACAATCCCAGCTCCCTCAGCCTCTCCTCATAAGTCATGTGCTCTAGACCCCTAATCATTTTCGTTGCCCTTCGTTGTACTCTTTCCAATTTATCCACATCCTTCCTGTAGTGTGGGGCCCAAAACTGGACACAGTACTCCAGATGAGGCCTCACCAGTGTCGAATAGAGGGGAACGATCATGTCCCTCGATCTGCTCGCTATGCCCCTACTTATACATCCCAAAATGCCATTGGCCTTCTTGGCAACAAGGGCACACTGCTGACTCATATCCAGCTTCTCGTCCACTGTCACCCCTAGGTCCTTTTCCGCGGAACTGCTGCCGAGCCATTCGGTCCCTAGTCTGTAGCGGTGCATTGGATTCTTCCATCCTAAGTGCAGGACCCTGCACTTATCCTTATTGAACCTCATTAGATTTCTTTTGGCCCAATCCTCCAATTTGTCTAGGTCCTTCTGTATCCTATCCCTCCCCTCCAGCGTATCTACCACTCCTCCCAGTTTAGTATCATCCGCAAATTTGCTGAGAGTGCAATCCACACCATCTTCCAGATCACTTATGAAGATATTGAACAAAACGGGCCCCAGGACCGACCCCTGGGGCACTCCACTTGACACCGGCTGCCAACTAGACATGGAGCCATTGATCACTACCCGTTGAGCCCGACAATCTAGCCAGCTTTCTACCCACCTTATAGTGCATTCATCCAGCCCATACTTCCTTAACTTGCTGACAAGAATGCAGTGGGAGACCGTGTCAAAAGCTTTGCTAAAGTCAAGAAACAATACATCCACTGCTTTCCCTTCATCCACAGAACCAGTAATCTCATCATAAAAGGCGATTAGATTAGTCAGGCATGACCTTCCCTTGGTGAATCCATGCTGACAGTTCCTGATCACTTTCCTCTCCTCTAAGTGCTTCAGGATTGATTCTTTGAGGACCTGCTCCATGATTTTTCCAGGGACTGAGGTGAGGCTGACCGGCCTGTAGTTCCCAGGATCCTCCTTCTTCCCTTTTTTAAAGATGGGCACTACATTAGCCTTTTTCCAGTCATCCGGGACTTCCCCCGTTCGCCACGAGTTTTCAAAGATAATGGCCAAGGGCTCTGCAATCACAGCCGCCAATTCTTTCAGCACTCTCGGATGCAATTCGTCCGGCCCCATGGACTTGTGCACGTCCAGCTTTTCTAAATAGTCCCTAACCACCTCTATCTCTACAGAGGGCTGGCCATCTCTTCCCCATTTTGTGTTGCCCAAGAAGATGTGTTGCATCTTCCCCAGTCCTGCCATTCTCCCAGTCTGCTTTAATTACTGGACGTTCAGAAAGGAGAACTGAAAGGCATGGCTCAGCTATTTCATTTGCTTTCACTGTATTTTTTATTAATGTTCCTGTTTCTATTACATATTCAAGGGATCAGTAAGAAGGGTTTGAATGAAATTGTAGCCAGTAAAAGTTCCCTCTCCTTGTTAAACTTGTGTGAGCTGGTGAATACCCTCAACTTCCACTGACACCAACTGGAGTTGAGGACACACGGCACATCAGGGGATGGAGCCATAAGCAAAGCAGAGTTCATATTGGAGCTGGATTATCCCTGAGTTGGTAGCAAATCCTTATCATTATCCTTATTACACCATGTTTTTGTTTTGGATTCACAGAGGACAGAATAATGAAAACACAATGAAGATCTGAATCACCATGGAGACATATCTCCATCAGGGGCCGAGGGAGCAAGGACAACATGCCAGATATGCTTTCTATTAAACAACTGAAGTGATGGTATTAACCCTGACACTGCTGGGTGTCTAGTCCAGCTTCTGCGCTATGGCAGAACACAGCAGTGATGCTCCCTTGATGTGCTGCCAGAAGGCTGCCACTTTAAAGGAGATACATCTGTAATGCCACGAAGGACTCTATTGGCTAAGGCTGTAGCAGGCACATCAAGTTCATTCTGTGGCCCGCCATCAACAGACGGGGACAGAGCACTCCAGATTAGTGGGCGTGGTCACACATCTGTACTATGAAACAGCACATTTGAAGTACCAGATGTGTCTGGCAGCAGGTAATGGGGGAGCCACTACTTCTCACCAGTTACAGACGAAAAATATTTATCTATCCCTTCCTATACAGAAGTTCCCTAGCCCAGAGGTTCTTCAGCCATTCCATTCTGTAGTCTCCTTGGTAAGAGAAATTCACTCATGGACCTATAACCTCAGTCCCCAGTTGTTGGGTTCTCAGAATGGCACATTCTGCTCACTCCCAGAACAGGATCTGTGTACCACTGCTGGGCCATGGAGCTTTGCTGGAGGGGCACTGATCTACTGTATCTCCACACCACGGCAGTGTGTACATAGCCCCTCTAGGTGGGGGGTCTCATGCTAAATGGAACCAGGAAGTTCCTAGTTGTCTTTAAAGAGGAGTGTCCAACCCACCGACTGCACTTGAAGGAACCCAGGACCACTGGAGGCACAGCAGAGTTAAGAGCAAGCTGGATTCCTACCAGGTTTGTCCTACCTAGGGAACCTAGTTACACAATCCACTGACTCCCTTGGCAGAAATCTGTCTTTGTGAAGCAGGAATCCTAAGCACCTTTTATCATACTACAGGCACAATTATCTGACAACTGTGTTGTCTATGTGTACACAGCCATCGATGCAGCAAAACACAACAGCAGGCATGTAGCCAAAAAGCCTGAAGAGACCTGAATGCACCCAAAAGCTAGGGACTGGAATCTACAGGAAAGCAGGCTGCAACACGGAATACGCCTTTCGTTTGATCACCACCAAGCTACCTCAGATAGAACAGAGATGCTAGCCCAGGGGCGGGCAAACTTTTTGGCCTGAAGGCTGCATCCAGTTTTGGAAATTGTATGGATGGCCAGTTAGGGGAGGGGGGCGTGGCCTGGCCCCCACCCCCTATCCATCCCTCCCCGCTTCTGTCCCCCTGACGGTCCCCCCAGACTCCTGCCCCCTCCAACCCCCCGTTCCCTGATGCCCCCCGGGACCCCTTCCCCATCCACCCCCCCTGCTCCCTGATGGCCCCCCTGGGACCTCTGCCCCATCCACCCCCCTGCTCCCTGTCTCCTGACCCCCCCGGAATCCCCACCCCTGACTGCCCCCCACTGCCCCATCCAACCCCTCCTCATTCCTGACTGCCCCCCTGGGACCCCTGCCCCATCCAACCCCCCCTCCTTTCTGACTGCCTCCCCCGGGACCCCTGCCCCCATTCAACCCCTCTGTTCCCTGTCCTTTGACTGCCCCGACCCCTATCCACTCCCCCACCCCCTGACCACCACACCAAATTCCCCTGCCCTCTATCCAATTACCCCGCCCCCTGCTCCCTGCCCCCTTACCGTGCTGCCTGGAGCACCGGTGGCTGGTCGCGCTATAGCCATGCTGCCCGGCTGGAGCCAGCCACGCACCGTGCAGCACAGAGCACCAGGTCAGGCCGGACCCTGCAGCTGCACTACTGCCCCAGGAGCTTGCAGCCCCGCCGCCTAGAGCATTGCGCCGGCAGTGCAGTGAGCTGAGGCTGTGGGGGAGGGGCTGGAGACTAGCCTCCCAGGCCAGGAGCTCAGGGGCCGGGTAGGAGGGTCCCGCGGGCCGGATGTGGCCCATGGGCTGTAGTTTGCCCACTTCTGTGCTAGGAGCTAATGCTAAAGCAACCGGTCTTTTGAGTCTAGGGATACTTAAGGACTGGTCAGACAGAGACAATGCAGATCTATGAAGACAATGAGTTACTTCTAAAATTAGAAACAGCAGGCCAAATAAATAAAATAAATAAATAAATAATAGGATCAACCTCTTTAAAACCAGAGACAGCAGGATGGAATCAGACTACTACAAAGAGCAGAAACGACAAATATACAGCAAATATACAGCGTAAACTGATTGACAGTCCTGAACGGACAGTTTTTCCACTTTCACTACTGCCTTTGGAGATAGGTACTATGACCCTTGATGTGATTGGCCAGATTTTTTTTAAAAAGGCAATCACACTTTTTTTCAAGTTCAATTTCTACCTGCAAAAAATTAATGGCTGAAACAAATCCCACCACTTAGACAGCTAGCACCTGATTTGTACCCACCTACCCATGTAAGTAGTGTGATTTGCATCCACATTAATTGTGGACTCAGTAGGAGAACCCACAAACAAAGGGGACTAAGGACAAATGCCTTTAAATATCTAGCCTTCTATGAATATAGTTTGGTGAAGTTTCATTTTTTTACACTTGGAGCTTCCTATTTTGTTATGCAACACTTGAAAACAGTCAGTTTCCACGGTTTAAAGAGATTAAGTGGACAGAGTTGCTTTTTCTTCCCATCTGGAACATGGAGAATTCTGCAAATCTTTCTAAATGGGTAAAACCAAAATTCTGACATTTATGTCAACATGTTTATCAGGTTTGCAGAGCAGGGCACATGAAAAAAGCTGCTTTCACATGTGCCATACTGGCCCTATTATCTCAGGCCATGAACCTGGGTGGGGGGAAGGGAGGAGCTGATTAATATATCACCTCCCTCAGCTTCTGCAACAGATGACATTCAATATAGGCTTGATCCAAGGTAATGGCAATTCACTGTAGTCTTAAGATTTCCATCAGTAGATCTCAATGCATTGTATAAGCTTCATTAACCTCCTTTCACAGATGGGGAAGCTGAGTCACAGAAAGAGGTGAAGCAATTTGCTCAAGGTCACACACAGGAGGCCAGTGGTCAAGCCAGGAATAGAACCTA
The DNA here is from genome assembly GCF_009764565.3 of Dermochelys coriacea. NCBI lineage: Eukaryota > Metazoa > Chordata > Testudines > Dermochelyidae > Dermochelys > Dermochelys coriacea. The sequence goes on along the minus strand of NC_050070.1, from coordinate 11,840,046 downwards.
CATTTCCAGAGGCCCAGTCCACAGTTTTCTCCATTAGGCAACTCTACTCTTTCCACTCTGATCACTTAGGTTTGGTCCCAATTAAATTTTAGGGGCCTGTACATGTAGGGTTGCCAGGTGTCTGGTTTTTGATTGGAACGCCTGGTCAAAAAGGGACCCGGGCGGCTTCGGTCAGCACCGCTGACCAGGCCATAGAAGTCTAGTTGGCCACCTGCAGTGGGGCAGGTAGGGTGCCTATCTGGCTCGCCGTGGCTCCCAGGAAACTACTGGCATCTTCCTCTGGCTCATAGGCTGAGGGGGGACTGTGGGTGCGGCGCCTGAGGGCGGAGGCATCGCATAGAGCCCCAATGGTGACATCTCCGCCTAGGAGCTGAGGGACATGTCGCTGCTTATTGGGAGCCCCCCGAGGTAAGTACCACATGGAGCCCACACCCCGAACCTCCTCCCACACCCCAGCCCCCTGCCCCAGCCTGGAGTCCCCTCCCGTACCCAAACTCCCTCCCAGAGCCTGCACCCCACACCCCCTCCTGAGCCCCTTCCCACACCCAAACTCTCTCCCAGAGCCTGGCCCCTGTCCCCCAATCCCCTATCCCAGTCTGGAGCCCCCTCCCGCACCCTGAACTTCTCATTTCTGGTCCCACTCCAGAGCCCGCATCCCCAGCCAGAACCCTCACCCCCTCCTGAACCCCAGTCCCCTGCCCCAGCCCGGTGAAAATGAGCGAGTGAGTGAGGGTGGGGGAGAGTGAGCAACAGAGGGAAGAGGGATGGAGTGAGCAGGGGCGGGGCCTTGGGGAAGGGGCAGGGCAAAGGTGTTCGGTTTTGTGCGATTAGAAAGTTGGCAACCCTATGCACATGTGCAGTAAGGCAGACTGCTGGGTTATGTTGCAGCGGTAGTGATCCCCCTCATCACACAGGGGGCTGAAGTATTCATTGGCCCCGCCTCTCACTTATGCATGCAAATCATTGTGGGTCGTGTAGTACAAGTTTTAGTGTCAGTGGCCTGACAATTGGTCCACTGGTGAATGTGGAGTGAGATGTCGTTTGCAGGTACCTCCCTAAGCCAATAAATGTGAACACCAGCAATGACTGCTGTCATTTTGTCAGTTTGGCTTTAAACAGGAAGGACAGATGGTGGTATGTTGGAATTTACTTTTGGCAAGGCAGTTAAGAGGGACACAAACATGCAATGTCCCTACACAACAGCCATCACTAGACAAAGGATCAAAAGAGCAAGCAGGATGTAAGGGAGAATTTATCTGCATAGCTGTGTACACAAAGAGCAACTTTGTTAGATAAATTCAGGTTGGATATAAGCCATAGATTTTTAACAGTGAGGGCAATTAACCATTGGAATGATTTACCAAGGGTCATGGTAGATTCTCCACCGCTAGCAATTTTAAAATCAAGATTGGATGTTTTTTTCTAAAAGTTATGCTCCAGGAATTATTTTGCAGAAGTTCTCTGGCCTTTGTTATACATAGGCTTGGAAGGATTGGATGTTTCTTAGTAAATTTTGGTAAAGGTTGATTTCACCGTATGCGCACAAACCAATGAAAACATATTTCCATTGATAATTCTCGAAATATACAGACAGGCAAAGTCAGCAAAATGGTGCTTGAGAACTTCTTAGGGTTTTGTTTAAGAATATTTACTTTGCATTTTTTTTCATATGATGTTCGACAATTTGTGTTTTTACTGTTATAAAATGTTAACTTTTTGAATCTCACTGTCTATAAATAATTATTGTCTGAACCCACCCACATTGTGTGACCCTCCCATACTTTCCAACTGTGGAAATTTAAATCAATAAAAATAAAAAAATAAATTAAAAATAAAATTGATATCAAAATTATAAAGAAAATTGAATTCTGCCAAGCCTAGATATCCAGGCGGTCAGATAAGATGATCACAATGGTCCCTTCCAGCCCTAGAATCTATGAAAAACTGCAGAAGTAGAAGCAGAGATCAACTCCCACTGGTTACCCCCTGCAGAAATCCCTCTAGGGATGCTCCACAGATAGGTCAGGCTCTATGGACCCGAGAGGACATGTACGGTCTGCAGTACTGTCCCTCAGCCACAGTGTGGACAGAGCAACCAAAATCAACATTCACTTGCACAAGGTCCCCCTCCACCATGGGGAGCAGCGGAAGGGTGGGCGGATGGAGACGGGAAGGCTGGGGCTGTTGGGGTAGCTTGGTTGCAACCAGTTCCATGGCTCCCAAAGGAACACATCATCTTAGCAACTCACTGCTATACTGTTGTGTGCAAGGATGCTGCATGAGCTGGGGTCGGGATTGTCTATAGAAAGACATCTAGGCCTTGTTATCTTCCTGCAGTGTGACTCGGAAGTGATCTATGCACCTGCAAAGGAGCTCAAGAGTCAACATGCCCTGTTTCCTGAACTTACGGCATGAGGGGTACAGAAAGCATCAGGCTGTGTGACACTGGATCACAATTCAGTTACAAAGAGCACTTTGCCTGGAGGTCCATCCAGCTGAATTAGAAAAAAAGAGCCATTAATTAACTTGACTTAAGCAAGGCTGATGCAGGGCAATGTGACCTTTTCTCTATGTCATATGCCACGTGGATTTCAGCCTCAGTATGATGCTCTGTCACCAGCAATCCCCATTTTTTAGATCACTGGTTTGCAGGGGGTTGTTGAGAGTGTGAGATGAGGGACGAAGGGCAGACAAAGGAAGGTGGAGATATTATTTTAATGAAGTGCACACATCAAAGAAAGCAGAACCCTGTGTTATACTATACTACTGTCCTAGGCCACTTTTTAAAATCCTGGCCTTAGTAACTAGCATACTACATGCAAAACTAAAAAAGTACTTGATGCAGCAACTTCATCATTCTAGTCAGCGCACTTATGATGAAGTCTAATTGCATGTTATATTTCAAACCAATCCACAAACCATCTGGGATGGAGCCTCTACAGCACAACTTAAGAACTCTTGCATTTGATCAGGGAAATATTCCCCTACCTGAAAGTCATCTTGATTCTGAGTTTCTCTGTAAAGACTCCATTCTGACCCTCAGGGTGAAATCCTAGCTCCATTTTCTTCAAGGGAGCCAGGACTCCACCATCAGAATCTCGTCTCCTTGGTCTCCATAGCAATAAAACAAAATAAAACAAGAAAAAAGAATTCTAACATTTGTCAGATTCCATAGGACAAAATGGGCACAAAAAGAAATGTTTCAGAGTAGCAGCCGTGTTAGTCTGTATTCGCAAAAAGAAAAGGAGTACTTGTGGCACCTTAGAGACTAACAAATTTATTAGAGCATAAGCTTTCGTAAGCTACAGCTCACTTCATCGGATGCATTGAAGTGAGCTGTAGCTCACGAAAGCTTATGCTCTAATAAATTTGTTAGTCTCTAAGGTGCCACAAGTACTCCTTTTCTTTTTACAAAAAGAAATGACACTTTCAAAATTCTAGGAGAGCATTAATTGATGTAGAACAAAAAATGGCAACAAAATACTTTAAAAAAACTTTAAAAATACTTGTCCCTGTAAACCACCATGGCTTAAATTTAGAAGGCCTCATGTGAAACTTCCCTCAATGAGCTCTACATTTTTATCTCATTGAAAACACTCCTTTCTTGCTAAATAAACAGGATGTGATCAACAGTAGACCTCAAGAAAATCCTTTTGCATTTTGTTATCCCACAGTTTAGATTAGGGCTTTTATAACTTGCCTTCGTAACTCAACCACAGGATTAGCTCTGTTACCCTCTGCTGTAACTTTTCAGTGCTAATATATTATTTCTGTAACATGAAGACCAAAGACAGAACACAACATTCTCTAGTAGTTGTGACTTAATTTCAATTTCCCCTTCCAGTGTTTGAACTTCTGGGGCATTAACTATTCAGATTGTTTGTTAATTTCTCTTTTACTGGACTCAGTTATGCTCCTTGCAAAGCAGAATCACACTAGAAGGAGGAAGAGAAGCACTAAGCAAGCATTAATCCCTGGAATAATTACATCTTGGTAAGACAAAAGGCCTTCTAGAGGCACTGGGGGGCTGGAATGCCTCACACTTGCTACAACTGTACAATAGGCCTAGCTAGCTCTCCCCACCACGCAGTCCTACAGAGAGCAGCAGGGTGGAGCCATGCCCGTGTTGCCAAAGCACTCCTGTCCGGTGATGATAGCCCGCAGTAGCCACTCCATCAATTCAGTTTCCTATGCCTGCAGCCAGATGATGAGTGATTTCTGCTAGGGTGTCCTGGGGGGGTGGGGAAGAGACCCCGTGCTCAGGCTCATCAACTCGTCCATAATATGTCCTAAGAGAGAAATGGCTCTGCCACTGACCTGCTGTATGTCCTTGGGCAAATCACTCCAACTCTCTGTGCTTTTGTTTTCCTTCCCACCCTTTGTCTGTCTTGGCTAGATTGTAGGCTACATGCAGCAGGGACCATCTCTCACTAGTGTTTGCAGTGCCTAGCACAATGGGCCTCCACTCCCACTGGGGGCTTCTAGATGTTACTGTAACACAGGTAATAAATAATAACAAACCCACACTCATGCAGATTTTTCTTTTTACATTCCTATTTATTTTGGAATGGTGTCCAATAAGATCCCAAAGCTCTGTCGGACTTTCACTTGTGTGATCCAAAAGACAGGATCCACCATATATATATTTTTTTTTGGATCCACCATCCGCCAAGTGTATATTTTATTTATTTTTCTGCCTTCAAGGCTTTTTCCTCACTTCTGACCTTATACAACACCATTAATGTTTTCAATTAACTGGATGTATCTTGCTATATCTACTAATGGCAGATGGCTAGCTGAGATATTTCACCCAGAAGGCATTCAGATACTATGGTGATGGGCAGCAGTATGAAATCCTAAGATACAACTATCTATTTCACTTTTATTTTTGTTTGCAGTGTTGCTGCAGCCAGGTTGGTACCAGGATATTAGAGAGACAAAGTGGGTGAGGCAATATCTTTTATTGGACCAATTTCTGTTTGTGAAAGAGACAAGCTTTCAAGCTACAGAGATCTTCTTCTTCAGGAACACAATTGGGTTTAACAAGACCTCTTAGCTCTTCTTCAAGAGCTCTGTGTAAGTTCAAAAGTGTCTCTCTTTCGCCAACAGAACTTGGTCCAAAACAACATATTACTTCACCCATCTTGTCTCACTTTTATTTTTAGTAGTTCCAGAGTTTTTAGCAGTTCCCAGCCACTTTCTACACTCCCTCTCTTTAAGAGCCTTTTTCATTATGTTGCTAAACTTGGGGCTGGGACTTTCACAGAAGACTTTTCACATGTCTGGTGCCCAGCTCCCACAGAATGTCTACAGTGGCACCTAACTCTCATAGAAGCTTTTGAAAATCCCAGCCAAGGTGCTAAAGTTAGGCACCTAACTTAATATGCAACTAAATAAAAGAAGCCTGCTTTTCAAAGGTGTTTAGCAATCCCAGCTCCTGCTGGAGTCAATGCAACGACAGTCGTATACTCCTAAACAGCCTAAAAGCAAATTGATTGTAAAAATAAATGTTTACAAATTCAACATTAAAAAATGAGAAAATAATAAGCCTGGACAATGAGAATATCACCAGTGTTCGCTTTCCATGTCAATATGCATTTCCCTTTAAGAGTTTCCATTGCCCTTTAAGCGATTCTATTATTCACACATAACATTTCTAATCATTCTTTCAAGCATTGCTATGTAATTTACCAATGTTTAATGAATGCCAGAATAAGCACTAGAGGGAAACTGCACATAACTGGACAGTAACCCAATGGGTTTAACAAGGCCTCCAAACTTTTTTTTTTAATATAATCTTTATTCAAATGTTTTCTCCTTTGATCAGGGATAATGGCTTTTTTATTAGTAGTATTACTGACTTTTTCCCACACCACCCTCTCTATAACCCACTGTGTCATAACTTCTGAATCTTCTAGGGACACAATGAAAAGTTATTAGTTATATATATATCTCTGGATATCCTATAAGTATGTTCAGTTAAAGAAACCAAAGTAAACAAATTAGCTTGTGTATTACTTTCCACTGAATCAGAGCCATATTTTATTCTATTTGCTACATGCAGACATGGTAAAATTGTTAGAGAAAACCTGATTCACACGTATTTCTGAGAATAAGAATGACTAGTTGAATCTGCTATAATGTGGGGCTCAGTATTTGTTTTCAATGAAAATTTGCAGTGTTAGCCACTGTCATTTCCAATGTCTAGAGAAAATATACATTGTTTTGCTCATGTTAAAAAAATCTGGTAGATTTTTCTTTGGAGCAACAACTTATAGGGGTGGCTTTTTTTTTTTCAGATGTGTGCCTTTTGCTGTCCCTGTGGAAATCCACCCCAATTTGGTCAAGTTATAAGCCTCTGAAAATTGCAGTTCACACACGCTTAGTAGAGATTTCAGAGATTTTAGCAGCTAAATTCCCTCCGGACAGGGCATGCTGAAGACAAGGGCTGAGCAGGGCTTTCCCTGCAATTACAGCTCCGAACTATTGTTAGGGGTGGCTTGGGGTGGTAGAGAGAACTGACAGCAGGAAGCCTGCTTCTCATGTGCCCAGACAGTGTGGAGAAGGAAGTGTCCTGATTCAAAAGTAGAGGGGCCAAGAGCCAGATCGTGCATGAGAAGTTTGATTTCAGTGACTCTCCTCACATTATACAGGAACTCTGTGGCACAGGAAAGGATAGAATCCAACTGCACAAAACCTTAATTCTGGCATTTCCTAATTTGAGAGAGAGAGTGAGAATGAGAGAGTGTGTATATAAAAATTATAATCTAAACAGACAAGCAGGCAAAGAGTGAGAGAAAGGATGGGTTATCCCCCTTTTACAGATGGTGAATTAAGGAACAGAAAGATTAAAGCCCAGATTTTTAAAGGTATTTAGGCATTGCTGCGATCACTGTCACAACATCTAACTGACGGAAGAGCCTAAATCCCATAGACAGTTGATGGGATTTATACTCCTAAGCGCCTAGAAATCTTTTGAAAAAGATATTATATTTAGATTCCTAAATCAGTTAGATGTTGTGACCCTGAGTGCAGCAATGCTTAAATACTCAAAAAAATCTGAGCCTAAGTGACTTGCTCAAAACCACAAACTGAATCTGTGGTGAAGCCAGGAATCAAACCCTGACCTCCTGAGTCCCCCTTGAGTGCCATCATCACAAAACTACCCTCCTGCATTGTTTAACATTTGATTCCTCAGAAATCAACCCCTTCACTTACTTAATTCTATGTTGCTGTTTGTTGATCTCTCTCTGGTACTGAGATGCAGAGAGCTGTATGTAATTGTCTAGGTGTGGTCTCACCAGTCAGGGATTATCACTTAGCTGCGTTTCCAAACTACCATTTTTCTATAGGACCAGAGCACCCTCTGTCTCCAACCTCCTTTTCACATTGTCCTTCTACAGGAAAGCACTCGTGTGCACAACTTAAAGATGCTTTTATCTGAAACATCCATGAAGGAAATCCTGTGTCTCTGATGAACCTGGCTTCCTCAATTTCCTGTTTGCAGCACAGCTGTCTGCATTGAATGGGTCTTGGGGACATTTTTTGGGAAATATTTGTCTACCTCTGTTGGAAGCCAGACTCCTTGAGTTAGAAAACAAGGATTTATACACACACACACACACACACACAAAATCATAATGGAAACAAAATGAATGAAAAGAAAACAAACCAATAAAGAACCTATCCTATCATAACATTTGAGGTTCTGGTATTTGCTGGCTTTGGAGTGGGTTCAAAATAAATGAAGGAAATGTGCATTTCATTAAATGTTAATATTTGGAAGACAAGGGGGGGAATGATGAAATGCTTCCAAATGCAGTCGCAAGGACACTGCACGCAAAAACAGGTTCCCAATTCTCCTTTATTTGTAACACTGCTACCTGGGAATTAATGCATAACATGGAAAGGAATATGCAATTGCTATACATGTTTGTACCACATTTTCCAGTGCCTTGCCTCATTTTTCAGCAGTTACAGTCAAATCTTTCTATAAGGACCAATTTGAGCAATCAGTGTTTTGATCTTTTGCCCAACCAGACACTGAATGTGGATCAAAGGAACAGCAAGCTTCCCAAATCAGACATATGAGAGAAGCAAAATCTCTACCATATAAGGAAAAAATAGACCAGGGATCAGCAACCTTTGGCACACGGCCCATGAGGGCAAGCCACTGGTGGGCCGGGACGGTTTGTGTACCTGCAGCGTCCGCACGTTTGGCCGATCGCAGCTCCCACTGGCCGAAGTTCACCACTCCAGGCCAATGGGGGCTGCGGGAAGTGGCACGGGCGGAGGCATGTGACCAAGGGATGGGATGGGACCAAGGGATTTGGAGTGTGGGAGTTCCCAGCCAATGGGAGCTGCAGGGGTGGCACTTGGGGCGGGGGCAGTGTGCGGAGCCCCCTGGCTGCCCCTATGCATAGGAGCAATAGGCGGGACATGCCGCTGCTTTTGGGAGCCACGCAGAGCTACAGCATGCATGCATGGAGTGGTCCTTGACCCCGCTTCCCAGCTGCAGAGCGGGAGCAGGGCAAGCCTCAGACCCTGCTTGGCAACCTTACTAGCACCCATAGAGATTGGCCTTAGAGTCTAATCATTCAGCCCACAGTCTCTACTCAGACAACATTCCCCTCTGACTTCAATGACACTTTGTTCTGAATAAAGACTGGGCAGAGTACACAGGATGATACCCTTAATGGGATCATCACATGCAAACACACATGCAAATGCAAAAAGATTCACCAGAACTGAAGTTCACAACACTCAAATAGGTTTTTTTTTTAATGATCTAAATCATTATCTTTATGACAAACAGTCATTGCTGAGTTTCGGTTCAGCTAGTTAAACTCTTTGTTAAAATAGCCTGAAGTCAGTGGGCCCTGATTCTCATTTACGCTAAGGGTTTATCTACACATGGAGCTGAAGTTTTTCAGGAACAGCTGTAACTGGAAAAAACTCCATGTGTGGACAGTCTTGGGCCATGTCTACACTATGGACACAATGGCAGCATAGCTCCAGTGCTGGCCGCTGTAAACCCACAGTGTAAACGCAGACTACAGCAACAGAAGGGCTTTTACTGTCATTGTAGGAACTCCACCTCCCCAAATGATGGTAGCCAGGTCGACAGAAGCATTCTTCCATTGACAGGACTGTGTCTACACCTCGCATTAGGTCAGCCTAGGAATGGCAACTAGGGGTGTGGATTTTTGAGTGCCAGAGCTATGTCAACCTAAATTTTACGTGCAGACCAGGCCTAATTCTGGAATAAGAGAGTCCACATATGGAGTTAATCAGGAATAGCTCTTCTGAATAGCAACATGTGTGGACAAGTTTTAAGGCCCCTTTAGTGTAAAGTGGAACCAATTTACATTTACACACACTTGAAGGCCCTTTTACACTGGTTGAGCAATAAATGCGAATCAAGCCTGATGGAGTTGCAAAGTGATGTAAATCAGCACAGAATCTGGACCTGCATCTCTTTAGAAACAAAGCTTCTTTTAAACAAATCATTCTTATTGATTAGCTGCTTCTGACCAGTATTATTTATTCTTTGTATTGAGGCAGCTCCCAGAGGCCTAATCTGAGATCAGGACCCTATTGTCTTAGATGCTGTCCAAATCGGTAGTAGGAGACAGTCCTGCCCTGAAGAGGTCATACGCTAAGGACTGGAGTGGCACTTTATACAATCAGCTCAACTCGGGTAGGGCGTCACCACGAGAGCATGGGCAGCGACCCAGTTATGGCCCAGAGCCCACTTTGCTCTATGGGGGAAATAAACTGCACCAGCTATTTCCCCAGCCAGCATACTGAGGTTGAAGGGTGGCAATGTGGAGCCACAGCTCTATTCACTTCTTACCCCTGGCTGTCCACCTTCACAGCAGGAGCAGCCAGGGCTGGCCCTAGACCAAATAGTGCCCCAGGCGAGAAGCGTCTTTGCAATTCCCCCTCCACTTGTTAAACTTTCAAATATCGTATTTTATTGCATTTGTAGCCTATTTCATGACTTTGATGCACTATGTGCATGCATGATTTATCCCTGTCATAAAAGATGATAAATTTGCACGCTAGGATATGTAAATCTGTATTTATCCATGCCATATACAAGCAAATACAAAAAATTGTTCCTCTAAGCTTATAGAAACTATTTAATTTTAAGAATAACTGAAATGTACTAACGTCAAGAAATTGAACTGTGCACCAACCTTGGGTGGACCAGTATTAAACAGTGTTACAGTAGGCACCAGCCTTAGAATGTTAACCCTAGTCCTTTAGCTCAAAAGGTCACTTTTCTCACCTTCACCCTTGCAAACTGAAGCACAGCGAGGGCATGGCTGACAACATTCTAGGAGGTTCAAGGAAAATGTAGTTCTCAAAAAGTCTGGCAGGTTCCATGAGATTCTAAAAAGGTCCAGAACATTCTAGGAGGTTAGTGAAAAATGAATCCATATACAGAATACCTGAAATGTTTTACTTCAAACATTCTATTTTCCCTTTTCTCCCTCACAACAAAAACAACACCCTGATCCCGGTGCCCCCCAACCTAGGTGGTCATTTGGGTCTCCTGCCCTAAATCCGGCCCTAGAAGCAGCAGCCTGGTGGTGGGCCATCTTCCCCCAACCTGCACAGAGTCTGATAATATGTGGGATCCACGTGGGGGTCCCCATATTCTTCCACATGGACACACTGCTAAGCATACAACTGCATGCCTAATAATGTGTCTTTCAAATGTTACTATTTCAGGAAGAAGGAAAAAGCCCAGCATTGCTCTATCAGTCATTTCCAGCAAGCAGATCCTCTGATATCTTAAGTGTCATGGAGAAAGAAAGCAAAGGCCTGACCCTACAAATCCTCTATTCAAATTACTCTTATGGAAATCAATGTATGTAGAGACAGCTTGCAGGATCAGGCCTCAAACTGGTGAACTAAGCAACAAAATGCAGACAGCAGCCAAAGATCAATTGCATCCAATTAAGCTAAACTAATAAACATATGACATAGTCTTGCTGAGTTTGATATTCAGTGAAATTATAATAATAAAAGCCTGGGTGTGCAAACCAATCACACAAATGAAAAGCCATTACTTCATCATAAAAACATTACCAGCACAACTGAAGGGACATGAGCTAAGCTCAAGTGATGTAACTTTCATAGCCTTGCCTTCAATTAACATGGCTGATGCAATGTATGAATGGCCCCCGAAGTAAAGGAAGGCGCTTGTCACAGCTCACCCCCCTTTTTTCTGTTTCAAACATATGCCACGCTGGTAGGCCTCCATGCATTTTAATTACTTTGAAATTGGCCCTCCACATGTGAGAGCCCCAGGGCAGCTAGCCACAAGGGACTTTAGTTCTTTCTACTTTTACAAACTAATTTTTAAAATAAATATTAGGCCATGATTTGTTGCTAACTGGCATTTCCTCCCTCCATGTTCCCTCAAAGAGTTGTGACAACAAAAATATGTCCTCTTATTTTTGTTTTCAAGTTATTTTCTTGCATGTGGCATGCTGCTATCAATGGGTTGATTAAAAAATCAATCCACCACATGTCCTACCTCAGGAGAAGTAAGCTGTTGAATTACAACTTCTTATGGATTTTAGACCTGATTCTGATATCAGTTTCAGCAGTGTAAATCCAGAGCAGCTCTACTGACTTTACTGGACTCGCTCCGGATAGACACAGGTATAACTGAGATCACGTTCTGACCTGAAACATTTCTTAATTAACCAAGATCATTAGGGTAATTGAAAATATCCTATCAAAACTATTTTTTCAACAGAAAATTTGGGTTTTGACTAAATTTACATTTTCACAGGGTCTGCTTTCAGTGGAAAATTTCAGCTTTTCCTCAAAAAACTCAAATCAAAACATTTTTGGCCATAAGCTTTTGAGTTTTTTCTTTTTTTCTTTTTCTTTTTTTTCCTTTACAATGAAAACAAAAATTTCTCTGGAAAATGTTGACAAAAGTGATTTGCTTTCATTCTCAGCAAAATTTTCCATGGGATCAAAATCCACTTCTTCCAAACAACTCTAAAGATTGTGTGGAATTGAAGTGGATTAGTTAAACTATATTAAATCCCTGTGGGGAGCTGTTATTTGGAATTAAAGTGGCCTGAATTCAGTTTAGGGCAAGTCTACATTTAAAACGCTGCATTGCTTTAGCACTTTAATGTAAGTCAATGGGAGAGAGCTCTCCTGTCAGTAAAGTTAATCCACCTCACCGAGAGGTGGAAGCTATGCTGGTGGGAGAAGCTCTCCCATTGGTTTAGCACTGTCTACACGTGGGGGGCGGGAAGGGGGAAAGAGAGGGATTAGGTCAATATAACTGTGGATTTTTCATACCCCTAAGTGATGTAGTTATACCGATAGAGGGCTGTAGGGTAGACCAGACCTGAGTTTAATTTACTTTGAAAGTGAACTAAACTATATCAAATTAAGGGCACTTTAATTCTAAATGAAGGTGTTCACACAGGAGTTTAAAGCATCTTAATTAATCAACATCAAAGTGACACCTTTAGTTAATTTGGATTAATTTTCCTGAATGTCACCATGTAGACAAGCCCTTAGTCTCACAATGGGATCCTGCTGGATGCAGAGTTCTTTTGAAAAACCTATATCCTATTGTGGGTGCTCTTTACCTGGGAATCTGGCTAACAGGAGGTGAACCAAAGCCCATTGAATTCGACAGAAAAAGTCTCATTGGTGTCAATGGGCTCTGGATCAGGTCCACAGAGAAAGAGAGTGAGAAAGAGTATGTTGGTGTTTATGCCTGCTTCTCTTTCATATGGAATTAATGGTGGTTTAATGGGGTATGAAAGGATGTTTTACTGGAAACAATAAGGAACAATTGTCTAGCTCACGTTTCATTTCACAGGTCATTATTGCATTAAGAAGTAAATCGACCAAGTCCGGTAAATAACAGTCTGTGTATTGCCGAGAGCTCCAAACCAACAATCTTAGTCACCAACTAATATCTTTGTCATTTTTAACCCTTGCAGGGATCTGCCAGAGGCTAAACAATTACAATCTTCACCCACCCCTAGCAGGTAAACATTATTCATTTGACTTTTCATCCCCTTTTCCTGCAAGCCCCATAAGGCTGGGGTTTTGCATTGTTGTTTTGTTTATTAGCCAACCTAGCCAACACCGTGTGTCTGGTGGCCTTGAAAAACAACACATATTTTAGAGACTGCTGCAGGCGTCTTTAAACCGGCTGCTTCCTCTGCAAAATTAATTGTTGCAAAGTGCACTGTTTCCCTTATAAAGCTTTGCAAACTAATAGTCAGCAGTTTGGATGGATTGTGGATATGCCTCAAAGATCTAGGGAAATTAATACAATTATGCTTTGAGATACAGGTCACATTTGTATTATAACTGCAGGAACATAAGGATCTAGTTTCTCTTTGATGTCTATGTGCAGCTCCCACAAATGCTTGAGAGGCAGCATGGCCTAGTGGATAAGGAGTCAGGATTGCTGAAGTCTATTCTTGGCTCTGCCACTGACTTGCCATGTGAGCTTGGCCAAATCATTTCATCTCCCTGCCTCTGCTTCTCCTCCCACTCTTTGTCTTGTCTATTGAGATTGTAAGCTTTCTGGGGATGAGACTGCCATGTGTCTGCACAGTGCCTAGTAAAGGAGCCCTGATCTGGGTTGGGGTCTCTAGGTACTGCTGTGATTGAAATAATAATAATAATAATAAGACAACACTTGCAATAATAAAGACATGGCTGTTCGTAAGAGGGTTTGAGGACAGGTAGGGAGAGATACTCAAAGGGGTGAGGGGGAAGTTTCCAGGTTAGGAATTTCCCTCCACCCTGCTTCCCACCTGCTGCGAAACCTCCTCACCCTCACACACCACTTAAAACAGCCATGTAGACATTCTTGCTTAGGTTGGAGCCAGGGCTCTGAGACCCATATGTCTTGTCAGGCCAGGTAGGAACAAGCCCCATGAGCCTGAGTCAATTGATCCAGGCTCTAAGGTTTGCAGCTATGTTTTTTTGTTTGGTTGGGGCTTTTTTTTTGTTGTTGTTTTGTTTTTTTTGTTTTTTGCAATGTAGTCATGTCCTGAGTATGTGGGATTGGGGAGAGAATCTTTGCAAACTAACTAATTACTCCTGTAGCTATGTCTCTCTATCTTGTGTAGAGAGAGCCCCATCACCAGAATACCTCCTTGCAACACCCTAGATTATTAGCCTCCCCCATTTATGCTGAGAGACAGAGACATGGGATCAGGACAACATTTTTAAATGTGGTTGCCTAAAGTTAGCTATCTACATCCATAACTATGCACCTAAATCAAGAATCAAAAGAACATTTTGCAAGGGATAGGCGGATAACAAGTCAGAGCCAAGACATGAGATATCATGCTAAGATTGGAGGGCTTCTGTACCCAACAGGCATGGACCCACTGGTGATGGTTTATATCAGCACTAATGAAACTGTGTCGGGGATAGTAGATGACTTCAGGGTACTCAGAAGCAAGCGGAAGAAGAGGACTATCTAAGCAATCTCTTCAGAGATCCTTCCTGTCCCACAAGCAAAGGAAGATAGAAGGCAGAAGATTCTGGAAGTGAATTGCTGGTTAGGAAAGCAGTATAGGGTGGAGGAGTTTTGTTTTGTGGAACATTGGTTCACTTTCTGTACAGAATGGGGGCTTTATAGTTAGGATGGCCTCCATCTCAGCAGAAGGGGGACCAATCTTTTTGGAGACAGGCTGGCTATAGTTGTCAAGAGGGCATTAAACTAATGGCAAAAGGATAGGGTAAAAAAGGAAAGATATGAGCCCTCAGTTAGCACAAAAATCAAGATGTTGAAAACAAAATTATTCAAGGAACCAAAGGCCATGAAGAGAAATATTTTTTAATCGCCTGTCCACCAAGGCTAGGAGCCTATATAACAAACAAGAGGAAAATGATCTGCTTATTTATGAGCATAAGTTCAAGTTAGTTGGTATTACTGAAACCTGGTGGAATGATTCACACAATTGGAATGTAAAACTCAATGGTGATAACATATTTAGGAAGGATCACTTGATTAAAACGGGAGGGGGAGTGGCACTCTATGTCAAAAATGGCAATACCTGTTTCAGAGTCACAGATATCTCAGAAGAAAATTATCTTGAATGCTTACGGATCAATGTCCTAACAGATAAAGCACAAGATGGGGTATTAGTTGGGGTCTGCTACAGACCACCAAATCATACTGGGGAACAGGATGACCACTATTAACTATAATGTGTAGGGAAAGAAACAACTATGTGATCATGAAGGACTTCAATTTGAGTGGCACATGCTGGAGGTTTTATGCTGTCAGGACAAAAAACAAAAAACAAATTTTCCAAATATTATAGCTGATAAGTTCCTAACTTTAACAGTGTTGCAGCCAACATGGGGGAATTCTATATTAGATATAGTCTTGACAGATAAAGAGGACTTGATCACAAAACTAAAAATTAATGGCAACTTAGGTACAAGTGATCATGACCTGATCACATTTAAAATATACAAAAAGAATAGAGTCCAGACCAGCGATATACACAGTTGGTGCTTTAAAAGGGTCAATTTTATAAAGCTGGAAAAAATTATGAGCCAAATCAGCTGGGAGGAAGAATTTAATCAGAAAAATGTGAATGATAATTGGGAATCATTTAAGAACCTTACTAGAAGCCCTAAAAGCCACAGCCCTGCAACTGAGAAAAAAGCTCTGCTGGTTAAAAAAAACAAACAAAAAACCTCAGAATTGAAGGGAGCTGTAAAAGCAACGATATATAACAAACGGAAGAAATGGGAAATTGATAGCAATGAATATAAAGCAGAAGTTAAGTGTTGTAGAAAATTGATAAAGGAAGCCAAGCAATACAAGAGAAATCTATGGCTAGCAGATTTAAGTACAATAAGAAGGACTTTATTCGGTCAATTGGTCCATTACTAGATGGAAATGGTGGCATTTTCAATAATAATGCAGGAAAGGCAGAGCTGTTCTATATTTAAGAAATACGATGATGATAACACTTTCCATTCCACTAGTATCTCCGGAGGATATTATACAAAAGCTACAAAAGATAGACATTTTAAATAAGCAGGTCCAGATAACTTGCATCTAAGAGTTTTAAAAGAGCTGACTGAGGAGGTCACTGGACCATAAATGTTGATTTTCAATAAATCTCTTGGAGCACTGGGGAAATTCCAGAAGACTGGAAGAAAGCTAATGTGTGCCAACTTTTAAAAAGGGTAAAGGTGATGACTCAAGTAGTCCTAGGCCTGTCAACCTGACATTGATCCTGGGCAAGTTAATGGAGCAGGTGACATGGGACTCAATTAATAATGAACGAAAGGAGGGTAATGTAACTAACACAAATCAACATGGGTTTATGGAAAACAGACTTTTTCAAACTAACTTGATATCTTCTTTGATAATTTTTTTTACAAGTTTGGTTGACAAAGGTAATATTGTTGACATAATATACTTGGGCCCTGTCTACAATTACAAGCGTCCTGATACAGCTGTGCTGCTGTAAAAGCACTTGTGTAGCCGCATTATGCCAATGGGAAGAGCTCTTCTCTTGACATAATAAAACCATCTCAATAAGGGGCGATAGCTAGGTTGGCGGGAGAACGTTTTCCGCCAACATAACACTGTGCATCACTCAGGGGTGTATTTTTTTCACCTCCCTGAGTGACAAAAGTTTTGCCAACATAAGCAGAAACCCCATGAATTAGCATCTGTTGGGAGGAGAGCAGGAAGAGAAGAGAAAGGAGTATGAATAAAAGGCAGAACTCTTCCCTTCTGGTTGTAGCCTCCCCTTAGCGTGCAGACCCATGCTGACACTGTAGGCCTCTGTCCCCATTTAATGGCTGGGCCACCTAACAAGGATTATTGTCCCATCTTAATGGAGCTGGTCCTATGGCTCAAGCAGTAGAGACTCCTGACTTTAGTCCCCAGGTTCCATGATCCACCAGGGCTGTTGTTAGACAAGCAAAAGCAATTCATCTCCCTTAGCTAACAATAGCAGAACACAGATATTTAAACCTTGTCCTCACTAGAGAACAAAGCGTACTAGCTATCAGTCATCTTCAAAGCTTGTTCTTAACAACCTGTTCATGCTGGTTGAATTCTGTTGGGATCTCAAACAGGGTTCTGTCAGAAATCATATGTTCATGACAATTACAAAAAACCATGGCAACCTTTCTGATCATAGCAGGTAAGTATTTTTGTAAGTAACTTTACAATTTCCCTTTAATTCTCTCCACTGCTACTTTCAGCACTGAAAAGCCACATCTTCCATGTGTCATTTGTTAAAACAAAAAGAAGTTTCTGCCTGTGAAAAAAAAAACCTGTGTTAGTGGAAAATACTCAAAATTTGGGGCTGATATTGTAGCTTTTTCAGTCCTTGCAGATCCAGCAAACAGATGATTTTTCTCAAATTTAATATATCTGCACTATATGATCATGCAAAGCCAGTATTTGTTTTGTATATTTGGAATATACTAAAAGAGACACTGTCAGATTAAAAATAATATTTTTCAAACACAAAATATCTTCACCTGTGGCACAAACAACAAACCTGATTACTAACACTGAAAGATTAAAAAGAAATTAACCGATGTTTGATAATTATGCTAATGTTTTACATTTCTCTCAGACTGGAGAATGAAAACAGACTGGGTAGTTTCACTTTTGTTTATAAAAGTCAATTTCTCTGTCAGGTTCTCAGTCATTAACACAATGCTACAATGTCTGGGTAGCACGCACTGCAGGGAAATGTTTATTTGTTTAATAAAAATACTGCCCTCATTAGATGTTTATTTAAATATAGAACCCCCCCATTTTTTTGGTTTGGTCTTAGATTTTGGGTAGCCGTATATTTTCAGAAACTGGACTAGCAGCCCACTTTGAATCAAAATTCTGGCTCCAAATACCTATGAACGTTGGACTGTTTAAAATCTAGAGGCTTGTCTACATGGCAAGTTACTGGGTGGCAAGCCAAGGTGTGAGTCTGCAGCACACCAGCTTGTCGTGCAGTAAAGTCCCTGGTCGAGACTGTACCGCACCCTGAAAGTTATGGAATATAGTGTCCATGTGGGAGGTTATTCTGCAGCAAGCTGGTGTGCTGTAGATTCACACCTGGCTTGCCACACAATAACTCACCGTGTAGACATGGCCTGGATCTGAAGTTTGCATTTTAGTTCATTTTAAAGAATGCTAACACCCAAAGTAGCCTTGGGCAAACCCCCGCTACATTCAGAGATTTTGGACCCCAATCTTGCAAGCTGTTCAATGGAAAGTGAGTATTATTGCACACATATGTAAGACTTTGAAGGATTGGGACCTGGGTTAGCTTTTAGCATCCAGGCATTCAGATGTTTAGCCACACCTCTTTCATACGGACAATGTATCAGCCATTTTTTGAGAGCAGGTTTATAATTCAATAATTCCAGCAGTTTTAATTTTGTCCAAGTCAAAAATACCGAAGTAGAAGCCTTTCTTGGAATATGCAGGAATTTCTGTTTCTGGTCCTGGGAATCACAGAGCCATGTGAAAAAATAAAAATCAAACAAACATGTTTCCAGAACTTTTCTGAATCTCAGACATAGTTTGGGTCTCATTCAGTTTGTAGTTTGCTTGTTCCCTATTTATTTATTTAACTTTTTTATTAATTTTCATTACAAGTAACTCAAGCTATGTGCCATCTCTATCCTAACATCACGTGGTTCATACTACAGAGAGTCAAAATCTTTTAATTGAAGATTTTCTTCAACAAAACTTGACTTTTTTAACATCATCGAAATTTTTGCAAAATTTCCATTTTCTGCATTATTATTTTTTGATGATTTTAGGTTTTGAATGAAAACTCAAAAAAGTCCTACAAACGTTTTTGATGGGAAACAAAAACAAAAACTAAACAGAAAATAAAAACACACTTTTTGACCGGCTCTAACTAATACAAGCTTACTTTTGAACTAGTCTGTGCAGGGCTCTGTAGCTTTTAAACTAGGGGACTGGCTGTCAGGACTCCTGGTGTTTATGCAGGTATTCAATGCATGGCCTTGGGCAAATCACAGTTTCTGTACAATGGGTGTAGGAATACATGACTACCCCACAGGGGTATTATAAATCCAACATGAATCAAAGTTTGTAAAATGTGTGGAGAATCTTTAAGGTTATGCAAGGTTTTATAATTGCAATGTAGAAAACAAGTGTAATTTTTCTGAAGAAATTGTTGGGGTTTATTAATGATGAGAAGAAAAAGGTAAAGAATAGCTGAAGCCCTTAAGGTCCTGATCCATCAAACACTTATACACATGTGAGGGAGCTACTTAGGTGAGTGAAGTTACATCCATGTTTGTAGGATCAGGAGCTGAAACAGTTAAACTACTCGAAATATGCAAAGAAATTGCTCCCATGCAGCCATATGGAATTTTAAGCATCTCTTTACAAACCCAGCATGGAAGGCATTCTGGATACTCTGAATAATAAATAATAATAATTTAATGACATGGTGGCAGATTACTTTGCGTGCTGAATTTGGAGCCACGCTAAAGGGCAGAAATAAGGAACAGTAAGAGCTCCCTTTCGGATGTACAAAAGCACACCGAGGGCGGTCTCCTTCACTGCTCAAATGACAACACTCAAAGGCACATATCCCAAAGATTCTAATATTTTCTGGGACTCCACTGAGCCTTTATGCTTTCATGCCCTGACATCTGGAATGCTCCAAGTCTAATGTTTAACCATAAATATCTGCTGAGATTAAAGAGCCGTAGAGTAAGTTTCAATCTTTTGGGCCTATAATTGCTTGGGAAAAGAGAATGGTATTTTCCCCTCTAGCTAAAGAGAAAGAGAAAAAGACCTCTGCAAGCACAGATATTGGCAGACAAATTTTCTGACAACCATTTCCTTTCTCTGTTCCCCACCCCACCTCCTCATTTCTCCGTCTATAACACCATCTCACTGTCATTCCTAGGAGGAGAATGAAGAAACTTTTTTTTAAAGTTTCTGAAGAGCTAGCCGCATAAAACAAAGAACAATTTTGAAGCCAAGCAGACAGCATACCCTGCTCACCATTGGTATTTGTTCTTTCATTCATCTTTATGTCAGGTCGCTCTCACAGCTAGCAAGTGTGTGTTCACACTACTTTCATCAGTCTATTTTATTTCAAGTTCAAAAAGGCCCAGAGTGTGTCTTCAAATAACAAGAAGAAATAGGAGCTAGACGGATGGTCCAGTAGACAGGGTATTAGCCTGGGACTTGGGAAACCCACATTCAATTCCCTGCTCTGCCACAGACTTCCTGCGTGACCATAGGCAAGTCACTTAGTCTCTCTGGGCCTTGGTGTCACATCTGTAAAAGGGAGCTAACAGCATTTCCCTATATTACTGGGGTGTTGTGAGGACAAATGGATTAAAGATTCGGAGGTGACTAGATACTATGGTAATGGAAGTCATATAACTACCATAGATAGATGGCACTTTGAACACACACAATAATTAGATACACAAACTACATCATGCCTGTTGTACAATCGCAAGACGTCTGTCGCAGAGCAGGGATAGAATCATAGAATCATAGAATCATAGAATATCAGGGTTGGAAGGGACCCCAGAAGGTCATCTAGTCCAACCCCCTGCTCAAAGCAGGACCAAGTCCCAGTTAAATCATCCCAGCCAGGGCTTTGTCAAGCCTGACCTTAAAAACCTCTAAGGAAGGAGATTCTACCACCTCCCTAGGTAACGCATTCCAGTGTTTCACCACCCTCTTAGTGAAAAAGTTTTTCCTAATATCCAATCTAAACCTCCCCCATTGCAACTTGAGACCATTACTCCTCGTTCTGTCATCTGCTACCATTGAGAACAGTCTAGAGCCATCCTCTTTGAACCCCCTTTCAGGTAGTTGAAAGCAGCTATCAAATCCCCCCTCATTCTTCTCTTCTGCAGACTAAACAATCCCAGCTCCCTCAGCCTCTCCTCATAAGTCATGTGCTCTAGACCCCTAATCATTTTCGTTGCCCTTCGTTGTACTCTTTCCAATTTATCCACATCCTTCCTGTAGTGTGGGGCCCAAAACTGGACACAGTACTCCAGATGAGGCCTCACCAGTGTCGAATAGAGGGGAACGATCACGTCCCTCGATCTGCTCGCTATGCCCCTACTTATACATCCCAAAATGCCATTGGCCTTCTTGGCAACAAGGGCACACTGCTGACTCATATCCAGCTTCTCGTCCACTGTCACCCCTAGGTCCTTTTCCGCAGAACTGCTGCCGAGCCATTCGGTCCCTAGTCTGTAGCGGTGCATTGGATTCTTCCATCCTAAGTGCAGGACCCTGCACTTATCCTTATTGAACCTCATTAGATTTCTTTTGGCCCAATCCTCCAATTTGTCTAGGTCCTTCTGTATCCTATCCCTCCCCTCCAGCGTATCTACCACTCCTCCCAGTTTAGTATCATCCGCAAATTTGCTGAGAGTGCAATCCACACCATCCTCCAGATCATTTATGAAGATATTGAACAAAACGGGCCCCAGGACCGACCCCTGGGGCACTCCACTTGACACCGGCTGCCAACTAGACATGGAGCCATTGATCACTACCCGTTGAGCCCGACAATCTAGCCAGCTTTCTACCCACCTTATAGTGCATTCATCCAGCCCATACTTCCTTAACTTGCTGACAAGAATGCTGTGGGAGACCGTGTCAAAAGCTTTGCTAAAGTCAAGAAACAATACATCCACTGCTTTCCCTTCATCCACAGAACCAGTAATCTCATCATAAAAGGCGATTAGATTAGTCAGGCATGACCTTCCCTTGGTGAATCCATGCTGACTGTTCCTGATCACTTTCCTCTCCTCTAAGTGCTTCAGGATTGATTCTTTGAGGACCTGCTCCATGATTTTTCCAGGGACTGAGGTGAGGCTGACCGGCCTGTAGTTCCCAGGATCCTCCTTCTTCCCTTTTTTAAAGATGGGCACTACATTAGCCTTTTTCCAGTCATCCGGGACTTCCCCCGTTCGCCACGAGTTTTCAAAGATAATGGCCAAGGGCTCTGCAATCACAGCCGCCAATTCCTTCAGCACTCTCGGATGCAATTCGTCCGGCCCCATGGACTTGTGCACGTCCAGCTTTTCTAAATAGTCCCTAACCACCTCTATCTCTACAGAGGGCTGGCCAGCTCTTCCCCATTTTGTGTTGCCCAGCACAGCAGTCTGGGAGCTGACCTTGTTAGTGAAAACAGAGGCAAAAAAAGCATTGAGTACATTAGCTTTTTCCACATCCTCTGTCACTAGCTTGCCTCCCTCATTCAGTAAGGGGCCCACACTTTCCTTGGCTTTCTTCTTGTTGCCAACATACCTGAAGAAACCCTTCTTGTTACTCTTGACATCTCTTGCTAGCTGCAGCTCCAGGTGCGATTTGGCCCTCCTGATATCTTTCCTACATGCCCGAGCAATATTTTTATACTCTTCCCTGGTCATATGTCCAACCTTCCACTTCTTGTAAGCTTCTTTTTTATGTTTAAGATCCGCTAGGATTTCACCATTAAGCCAAGCTGGTCGCCTGCCATATTTACTATTCTTTCGACTCATCGGGATGGTTTGTCCCTGTAACCTCAACAGGGATTCCTTGAAATACAGCCAGCTCTCCTGGACTCCCTTCCCTTTCATGTTAGTCCCCCAGGGGATCCTGGCCATCTGTTCCCTGAGGGAGTCAAAGTCTGCTTTCCTGAAGTCCAGGGTCCGTATCCTGCTGCTTACCTTTCTTCCCTGCGTCAGGATCCTGAACTCAACCAACTCATGGTCACTGCCTCCCAGATTCCCATCCACTTTTGCTTCCCCCACTAATTCTACCCGGTTTGTGAGCAGCAGGTCAAGAAAAGCGCTCCCCCTAGTTGGCTCCCCTAGCACTTGCACCAGGAAATTGTCCCCTACGCTTTCCAAAAACTTCCTGGATTGTCTATGCACCGCTGTATTGCTCTCCCAGCAGATATCAGGAAAATTAAAGTCACCCATGAGAATCAGGGCATGCGATCTAGTAGCTTCCGTGAGTTGCCGGAAGAAAGCCTCATCCACCTCATCCCCCTGGTCCGGTGGTCTATAGCAGACTCCCACCATGACATCACTCTTGTTGCACACACTTCTAAACTTAATCCAGAGACACTCAGGTTTTTCCACAGTTTCGTACCGGAGCTCTGAACAGTCATACTGCTCCCTTACATACAGTGCTACTCCCCCACCTTTTCTGCCCTGCCTGTCCTTCCTGAACAGTTTATAACCATCCATGACTGTACTCCAGTCATGTGAGTTATCCCACCAAGTCTCTGTTATTCCAATCACGTCATAATTCCTTGACATCACCAGGACCTCCAGTTCTCCCTGCTTGTTTCCAAGGCTTTGTGCATTTGTATATAAGCACTTGAGATAACCTGTTGATCGCCCCTCATTCCCAGTATCTGAATATAGGTCTTATGAATCCCAGGCTAGTGCCCTAGCTGATTGACCACAGTTCCTTCTCCCTACATGTCAAATGGTGCGATGAAAGTTGAAGGTTTTGGTTAATGTTGGTGTAGTATTTGTACATTATTAGCCAATTATACTGTTATTTATTGTTTCTATTAAGGCAGCGCATAGAGCCTCGCCATGGATCAGGGCCCCGTTGTGCTAGGTGCTGTAGAAACACAGAACAAAGAGATGGTCCCCATCCCAAAGATCTTATAGTCTAGGTGGATGCAACAAATGGGATGGGATAGCACAAGTAAACAATGAGATCCATGCCATGCCCTGCATTTCAAATATTTGAAGTTACTGAGTGGATTAAATAAGAAATAGCATTAACCTCCCTTTGAGCCGTTCAATTGTATGTCTGATAAAGAGAACCCACCCACTCAGAGCCTACAGGGCTATTGTGGGAGGGGCGGGGAGAATATCTGGGTTGCATTCATTGGGTCTCCTGACCTTGAAGGGTAAAGGAAGGGTATTTTGCCTTTAGCTTTCCTTTTATGGTGAGTAGGATCTTTGGGGCACGTCAGGAACAAAGCTGTCTCCGGTCTCAGTAGCCTAGTAACCCAATGAGCTTTGCACTCACTAAGTGATTGTGCTCCCTGATTGGTCAGAAGAGCCAACAGACCATCAAGCCCTGCAGCAACAGCACCTCTGTGGCTGCTCAATGCACTCCAGACCTGTTTCCTGTCCAGTCCTTGCTCCACCCCTTGCCAGCTCTGCTCCTGCCCTATAGCCTGCCTGCCTTTGAACTCCTGACTCCTAGCTCTGACCATTGGCTTGTCTCCAGTTCTGCCGTCTGATTCTGTTCCGACCACTACTACAGACTCCTGCTCTGACCACTAGGTTGCACCACCTGCACCTCAGTGTGTGACAGGCAAAGGCTGGGGCCAACATCTTCACACTGGACACCTCAAATTGGAAGGTTCTGAAAAATTATGGCTGAAAGAGAAATTCAGAGGATGCAGAGGGCTAGCAAAGGTGTGTGCCACACTGCATTTGGGAAAGCACATGTCCCTAAGCTGAGAGTGGGAGGGATGCTGCATATTACCTGATGATGCTAGCTCCTCTGGTTTGTGCTTTGAGCTGTAAACATAGGGTTAAAAGCTTTAGAGGAGCAGTATGGGCATAAAGCCATTGGAGGTGAGCAGAATAACTGGGTGTTAGTTAAGTAACAGGTGAATATTAGTAGGAGGCACAGGGGGTGGTGATTAACTGAACAGTGTTAACTGCTGAGCTCTGCAATCTGGAATCAAGAGAGAGAGAATTCCAAGAGCCAAATTGTATTCTTGGTTACACAAGCATAAATCTGGAATAACCCCATTTACTTCAGTGGAATCAGTCCATTCTTATACTAGTATAACTGAGGTAGCATTTGGCCCAATGGGAGTTTTGTGGCCATGACCAAGGTCTGGATTTGACCGTAATTGTCTCATGTGGAAGCCTCCGTTACACTGTCCAAAGTATTCTGTGTTACAGAGAACTACGAATTCACCTCCAAATGAACCTGTGCCTTTCCAAATGTCAGCCTGAAGATAAAGGGAATTGCAGTTTTGAAAGAGAAAGACTCAGGAATTAGGACTGGAATTGGGAAGGGAAAAAAATGCCACTCACATTTGGACAGTGAGAAGAAAATATCACAATTCTGTTCACGCCTGGGAGGCAGGCAGCATTTACCATATGTTGTCAACTTCATTACATAAGGAGACAAACCCCGTGGAGGGCAGGTTGCACCATTAGTGCAGTGGGGTTTCTTGGCATTTATAACTACTATGTGCCTGAGTGTCTTTAAAAATGGTACAAATCTTAAAAATGATCGGGAACTATGTGCGCATTCATGCTTTAATAAGCTGGTGCTAAATGGCAAATGATGCAGCAGTGTCTACTGAGAGATTAGCATTGGCTTGTGATTCATAACCAGGGCAGAGAAAGTGGGGTGGGGGAAGAGCATGTTTATGCCTAGACAATGTATTAATCAGCCTTCTAAGCAGCCAGTGAGGGAGGGATCCTTGGAGGAAAGCCTTTACCGGGTACACATTAGACATTTTGTTTAAAGATTAAAGTTCTTGTGTTTAATCAGTTTTAGAGCAGGACAGAAAATGGGATTAATTACAGTCCCTCGCACGAGCCTCCCATACTGCCGGAGTCACAAATGATGCGACTTTTCTGCAAAATGGCTGCCGTCAGCAGCAGGCTCGGGAAATGCTAATTGTAATTAAAGAGTTTATTTGGAATCACAGAGCAGAGTTTTAATCAGGATGAGAATGGAGCCTTGCTGTGTGAACTTTCAGAACGTGGTTACTGAGCAAGATGGGTCTTTTTAAACAAGAAAAAGTGCTCTGTAAACTGCTGGCCTGGATTTTCAGCCAGATACTCTCCTCAGCAGGAAATGAATAAAAATCCTCACTGGGACAATTATTATTATTATTTTGCACTCTCATTCAAGGATCCCAAAGTACTTTGCAGATGGGTAAATATAATCACCCTTGTTTTACAGAGAGATCAGTTAAAGCCCAGAGGGGCAAGTGCCTCACCCAGCAGAGGGTCAGACTCCGAAGCCCTTCCTTTGATCAATATATAAAGCAGCCTCCTTTAATGAAAAGTGCCGTGGAATCTAAGCCCACAAGGTGTTCAGGATCCCAGAGGAAGACAACCCACCGGTATATCTTCCAAGACTGGTTAGTCAATGCACTACCCAAGGTTTAGCAAGTGTTTTCAGATACTGCACAATCTTCATGTGCTACTTACCAGCATGCAAACAGGACTCTGTCCATTCAAACTCAGACTTTGGGAAAACTGACACGGGTGGCTGTAGACCCAGGGCACTTCCATCCAGATCCTTGAAGAGAGCCTTTCTTGAGCCTTCACATCTCATTTCAAGATATGCAAAGTCCTTGGATCCATTGCTGCTGATGTAGAGGAGAAGAAGTATTATTGTTGGGAAGACAGTGAGAGAAATCACATTGTACTGGCCTTCTGAAGTTATTCTCATCACTGGAAAATGCATTTTTTTACATACACAAATTACCACAACATTCATGTGAATTAACCTGTTTGTTAAAAAAGGGGGAAAAGGGAAATAAGGAATAACTGGTGAAATCTGATGATATGGAGCAGTCTGACTTGCTCTGTCATCATGAAATTCTGCAGCAGGGATGGGCCAATCCACAAAAATGAGATCTGGATCCCAACCTCCCAAAAGCTGGCAGTGATCAGACTCAGAAGCCTGCTTCTGCCCTCTAGGATACAGTTAATTCCCATTCACCTCTCTATGGGAGGGGCAATAGCCCTTCAGGGGTTTGACTCAGTTCATTGGAGATAAAGACAAGCGACAAAATTTGTACCCAGATCCAAGCATCCTCATAAATCTCAGGGATATTCTGATTTTGCTTCATCAAACAGTTCTACACTGCAGAGAACCATAGTGCCTCAGGAGCCACTCATCAGTATCCACAGGCTTGTAACTCCTGTATCATTCGTAGCAGGATGAAAATGGCTATGCCATACAGTTCTATCTACAGACCAAGAAATGCCTAGGTCCTTTTTACCTGTAGGTTCAGCTCTTCAGAACTGAATTAAACCATGCCTACATACATACATACATAAATACATAAAGGTGACAGAATTCTACAGTAAGGGCTCCAAACTAGAGTCTGGAGAGACTCTAAGAAACACTGAAAGTAGGCCCAAGCTGGTTTTGGATGTCCTTATGAAATGAATCCCAGCAAACTTAGGTTGAGTTTCAGGAGAGCGTGGGCCAAGCTTCAAGTGCACCTGTTGTTGGAAGGAAATCTTACGAAAGATAATGGTTCAAGAAGGAGCCAGGGAAATCCTGGTAGCTGGTGTGTGTGCCACTAGATAGCATCTTTTGAAGTACTTACTGCAGGGACATACAGCATGAAAGGCAGGAAACTGATCACTAGGTCTGGAACTCTGAGTAGCCACACCCTTCCCATTATAAATGGAGGAGTGCAGAGTGTCATGGATTCTAATACTGCTCATCTCTATTATTGATATTTATTATTTGTGTTACTATTGTGCCCAGGAGCCCTAGACATGAATTTCATTGTGCTAGCTGCTGTACAAAACACAAAACAAAAAGATGGTCCCTACCCCATGAGGCTTATAATCTTAGTATAAGACAAGAGACAACAGATGAATGCGGACAGATGGAGGAGCACAAGGAAACAATGCTCTGCAATCTGTCTGATTTCTTGATTTCTGTGGCACTCCCTTATGCAAAGCCCATTGATTGGTATTTTGAAAAGGGTGAACTGATCGGAGCCTTAATAAGATAGAGAAACAGCTGGATCAAAGCTCTACTCTGCACAGCTCAAGAAAGATGGGGAACGAAGATCCCCGGGGCTGGTTCAGCCCTGGCATATTTTAGCACAGATATCATTCCAGCTTGTTACTGCCAGTGGGTGTTTATTCAGTGGGCAACACAGTGGGTGTTTATTCTGGCTGATGATCACCACAGCGCTACATGCTCTCGCCATGCCCTGACCTGCCTCCTACTCAAGGGTAGCTTTATGGCTCTTTTGCAAGGCAGAAGCAGCTCAATCAGGCCATAGAATGGGCCACAAATTGACCCACAGTTTTTAAAAGCTTCGGTTTAATAAATGTTTGCAGGTGATGCAGGAGCAACAATAAAAGTCTGAACCTTACCCAGAGGTTTAGCAGGATGCTCAGAAATCACTTTGTACTCTTTATGTCGATTGACCCATGTTTGATAACCATCCGCTTTTGCAATGCATTGTATGTGCAGCCAGTCACAAATAGCGTACTACTGTGGACTGGATTCAATAGTTACATATAATGGGAACTGACGAGCTGGACATGTCACAGAAATCCACACACAAACTAATGCCCAGAGCAAAAAAAAAAAAAAAGCACTGGCAGCCCGCTTGAGGGGCTCTGGATTGGAGCAGCATGGAACACCTCTGATTGGTTTTGACTGGCAATTGGGGTTCACGTTGGGCTTCAGTGCTGCAGCAAAGCTTTCGTGACAATGCCTGTGTACTCCAGTAGCCAGCTGTACAAATAAATAAACCAGGCCACGTTTCCCATGGACTCCGCACGTTTGAATTGCTGAAACCTAAGGTTACAGAGAAGTGTTCTTTCTTCCTGATCTCTCTGTTACTATGCTCAGCAAATATGCTCTCTGGGCATGAGTTAGACTGGCACACATCTGACATTTCACAGTTTGCCTGGTTCAACTCAGCGCTGCTGATGTGATCTCACAGGCAAAAATCAAACTCATTTTCCCATACAAAAAGGACACTTTAGCCACCTCAGGGCTTTTTGCTGGAGCTCCTGACATGTCCTGAGGCCTGGGGTTAAGGAGTCAGCTATGTAGACAGAAAATAAAGTCACTGACTACCTGAAGCTACTTTTGCTACATAGATGCTAGCAATAGGAGAACTCCAGAAGGCTTCATTTGGAGAAACATCTAATGAACAATCCAAACTCTACGTCTTCAAATTTCAATAGGGAAAAACAACCATGTGAAAGGTCCAGGCTCTTCCATGTCTAGTCCCAGACAGAAACTGTATGAAGAGCAGACGGACAGATAGACCAAAAAAATAAATAGTTGTATCCAAAATTTTGATTTCAACCCACTGTAGAAATTAGGTTATTTTATAACACTCAGATCTGCACCTGAGTTCAGATTCTGAAAACACTACATCCCCTAAGTCCGGAGGTACTGAATCTAGGTTTTGGGTTAGGCTCATCTTTATCTTCAATTCTCATCCCATCACTCCTAATGAAAGAATGAATCTCTTTGAAGATAGATGTAACCAATAATAGAAAGTGTAGATTTTGTAGTGAGGTACAGATAGATAACGATATGACTAGTCATGTAATTAGCACTGCATATTCACTATAAACCTGGACGGACGGGACTACTTATTAAGAACAAAGCACACTACCTTGTTTCCAATGTATGAATGTAGAACTTATTCTGCTCATGGACATGTGTCATCCTTGTCCTCTCTGCTGTAATTGGGTACATGATGCCCACGCTGTCAGGATTTAACATGATGCAGACATCTCTGTCGTCACTATAGCAACTCTTCGTAAAACCAGTAAAGGTGACTTCTGACAAAGATAAAAACACATCTCACTGGGAGAGGCTGGGTGAATTTTCTTCAGGGATGGGAATCTGAGCCATGCATCATAAGGCATTGTCTATATTAGAAATGTTGCTCTGGAGTAAGTAAACCAGTTTAAAATGAGTGTACTTACATCAGTGCAACTCCTTATGTAAATAAGTTTAAATCTTGCATAAACTAAATCAACAGAACCACAGTTTAACCAAGCTTAAGAGTGTCTACATGAGAGGTATGCACTGGTTTCACTGTTCCAACTTTAAATTGATTTGGTTGCACTGGGGCAACTTTTCTAATATACACACAGCCCGGCCGTGGCTCTGCCATGGACCTGATGTGTGAACTGAAGCAAGTCACTTCATCTCTCTCTACTTAAGTCAGTATCCCTCTCTCTATGGAACTTGCCTACTACATGGAGTGGTCAGGTGTATTACTTAACTCATGTCTGTAGAGTACCTTGAATGTGTAAAGGGCTATTTTGAATATGAACAAGAAGTGCATTAAAAAAATGTATTTACCCCTTTTTCTTTGGTTTCTCTCTTCTTTTTAAGTGAGTTTTAATGCCCATGAAAGTGAAAGACTAAATCAGAGCCAGGATTAATGAAGACAGGAAGGTAGTCACCCCTATCAACTCCAATAAAACATTTCAACCCTGACCTATAAGAAAGTGTAGTCCTGTGGTTAACATGGGACTGGAAAGACCTACGTTCAAGTCCCTCCACTATCACAGACTTTCTGTATGACCTTGGGCAAGTCAATTAGTCCCTCTGTGCCTCATTTCCCCATCTCTAAATGAGGATAACAGTTCCTAATAATCCCTCCCTCACAGGGGTATTGTCAGGTTAAAGACTGTGAAAGGCTCAGATACTATGATAATGGGGGTGACATAAGCACCTAAGCTGGACAGATCTGAAACATATCCAGCTGCTACAGTAATGCAAATAATAAAATATCATTTGGCATATCGATTGCATTTAAACCAAGGACTCAAGGAAAGAAAGGGCGTAATAGTCTATAACACGGGTTTTACAGCCTTCCTCTAAAGTCATTTGTTATTATTATTATTATTTATTATAACAAAAATGGGCCTACATTTATTTATCAGCTTTCATTGAAAAGGATCACAAAGCACTGCAAACTTTGTACATAGTAAACTAATTTTGTAAAACCCTTCACTGACTTGGCGTCCTTATCTATAAAAAGAACAGGGGTACTTGTGGCACCTTAGAGACTAACAAATTAATTTGAGCATAAGCTTTCGTGGGCTACATCCTTATCTAGGCATAGATATCAATATATCAGACAGATGGATCAAACTGAGAAATCATTTCACCCAGCACTGAAATGCAGATGTCTTTGGGGTGGAATGTGGAAGATTTTTTAATAGCATATGGCAACACTGCACAAGAGTTTGACCAGGAATTGCAGAATACCAGGTGATATCCTGGCTGCACTGAAGCCAATAGGAGTTTTGCTATTGATTTCAATGGGGTCAGGATTTCACCCATTTTAACCATTTCAGATTGCCTGGGAGAGTGGATTTTAAGTAGGCAGAATGTAATTACCCAAGATGGGTTTTCACCGGGACACTGGGGTTAATGCAAAAGGAAGACCAACCTTGTAGCTTCATGATTCCTGATACTGCTGCATAATTTCTTATTTTGTGCCATGGATTATCAGGCCACTGGCTTGGTTCAGAGGTAAATGAAGGCCACAGAATCCCAATGCGACCTCTCTGAGGGTAATATGGAGCTCGATCCCTGAAAGTCGAGTTAGCTGAAAGGGGCATGATCCTGTCTTTAATGCAGTCAAAAGTTGAGCTTGTTGCAATAATCACAGAGTTTCTAAATTCTATGTATTTTTTTTCCAAACGATGCTGCTTATCAGATGGGCTGTACACCACGGGCAGAACACCCACAGCATTGTCTACTAGCATCATATTGTCCATCACTACATTGCTTTCGAGCTGGAACATGACACCATAGTCATAATTCTTGTAGGACAGAAAACCAGTGATTTTGGTGCAGCTTTGAAACCCATCTCCTCTGTATAAATGAACACCATGAAGGCTTGAATGAGCCACATTTTCAGCACAATACTCTCCAGCTAGGAGGCATTCTTGACCTCTGATGTGGAAAGCTATACGCTCTGAACCTGCCACAACATTGCCAAGCAGGTAAGAGCCATCTATTTTGTTCACTTTGATGCCAGCAACCCAGTTTGGTAACCCCTCTGGCTGCTTGCTGAGAATGATAAGGTTCCTGATGAGAGAATGAGTTTGGCCTTCCAAGTCAATGCCAGGGCCAACCGTATTGAACACCACATTGTCACGCAATGAGATTCCACTGCTTGTCACTGCTTGAATGCCAACCCCACAGCTATGGTGAATGCTGGAAGAGATAATTGCAGATCCCAAAGATACATTACTGAAGCCAATAGCAGGAAGCTGTGATGATCCAAAGTTCAGAATTTCAATGTTTGAGAGCCAAAGGTCACCTACAATGTGGTAAATGAAGTGAGATGAAAGGGTGATTACAGGCAGATTGGCTTGTATGATCCCCTTTTTCAATAAGAAAATTAATATAATACCAAAACCAAGCATGTGTTTGCAAAACAAAAACAAGTGCTATTAAAATCTGAATGTTTAAAGTTATTTTTTACTGTTAATGTTTCTTATTTGCTGAGCACTCATTATGTACTCTACATTGTACAACCCATAAAAGAAGTTACAACCCCTTCTCCTGAAAGCATCCTGATCTGGACTGGACAGGATATTTGCGATGGACCGATACGAATTGGACTGAGTGGGTGAGTTTCAACTACCTGCAAATTCCATTCCACTGGTATGTCTGAAGCGTCCCACCAGAAGCCTCCCAGAGCAAGCCGTGTCGGACTTAATCTGTATGTTGCGTGTTAGGAGCCCAACCTCAGCAGCCAACGGAACACGTCTGCCATCTTCTATGCTATGGGAACACCCTGTGGCATTTCAAGGAGGGAAAACAGGATGAATGTCTAGGATGTTTCAGTAACCAACCCTTTCGGGATGTCTCATCTGACAACTGATGTGTGGCTTCCTCTCAGAAGTTGCACTGCCTTTCAGGTTTGATTTTCCTCAGGGGCTCTCTGCATGGACCAACAAAGAAAACTGGCTGCCTGCTTGCCCCTATTTGGGATGAGAGTGTATTTTACTAACATCCTTTTGTTGCCAGTAAAGGCGAGTGCTAAACCTGTTCACTGGGACCACCACATGCCAAACTGATGGACAGATTTCAACTCCATTTTCTTGAATTATATCAGCTGGAGACATCATACCTTAGTATGTGCACTAAGGAACTGATCTCTTTCCTGGGGCTATGAATTTACATAGTGATCAGCCTGGTGATGATGTTAAAAAACAATTTACTATAAAAACCTTGTACTAAGATTGCATGTACAATACAATGCTCTAAGAACAGTCTTTCTAAGGAGGAAATTCACACCAATAGAAAAGGTCCACATAAGGCCCTGAACAATGCTTAATTTCCACTCGAGTCCTTAATACAAGGTTTAAATAGAGTATAGTCTTTGGTTCTGTTGGGTGATATTCCCCCCAGTGCAGAAGACTTGCTCAATCTTCTTATGCAGGCAAACTTCCTTTGACTTATAATTAGCAATTTCAATGATGGTTTCATGGAACCTTAATTGCCTACTGCAGCAAAACTCAAAGGATGAAATCCTGGCCCTACTGAAGTCAATGACAAAACTCCCACCTACTTCTGTAGAGACAGCCACCTGAAGTGGCTTCAGTGTCACTTCTCCTAGCGTAAGGACTGCAGCATCAAGCCCACAAGTGGAGGTTCACTATAAATGAAACATGCGGCAATGCATTGAAACAATGGGGTCTTTTATTCTATCCAGCCAAAAGTGAAGTTTGGCTCTGCACAGATTAACTACAAACGAGTTCCATGGTTCATTATCCTTTTTATTCATCTCCCTTCAATACTCTATAATTCTAAACCGGATGAAGATTTTTGTGTGGTGCCAGAGGTGCTATCACTGACAATATTTAGTGCACATTCATTGGCAAGTTTGTGTCAAATTAGGGAAGTATAAAACTCGGAAGAGGCCCCCACTGGCAAAATATTTGTCAGGGGGCAGTGGCTGTTGCTACCACGGAATGGGCCATTTCCAAGGGATATCCTGATACTGAAGTAGAAGTATATAAAAGATCAATCTTCAGAATTGTGCATGGGTTGGCCTTCCTACGAAACTGACTGAGATCCACCAAACACTAGACAGGAAAAAGCTAACCTGATATCAGAGACTTTTGATCACCGATGAATGGATGGCAAACTAGAGATGAAAGTCTCGATATTTCTTTATTTATGTTTCTTTTGAAAGCACTTACGTGGCTGAAGAAATCTTAAAATGCCCAAATAATAAGAATTATCATAAAAAGATCTGGCTACCTACTAAGATAAACCATAGCTATCTAAACACCATCTTATCACAAACAGTACCCTCATCCAATCACCCCATGCTCCTCACACCCATCCCTTCCTGAAAAGTGAGACAAAAGAGATGAGTCTTTTGTTGGGCAAACAGTAAATCCAAGCTATGCTGAACCAAGGTGGTGAATGGCTCCGAGTCAAGCATAAGTCACTCAGGACTTGTCTACACTACCCACCGGATTGGTGGGCAGCGGGGATTGATTTATCATGTCTAGTATAGATGTGATAAATCGACCGCTGAGCTCTCTCCCGTTGACTCCAGTACTCCACCGGAACGAGAAGCGCAAGCAGAGTTGATAGGAGAGTGCCAGCTGAAGACACCACGGTGAGTAGATCTAAGTATGTCGACTTCAGCTATGCTATTCACATAGCTGAAGTTGCGTATCTTAGATCAACCCTGCACGATAGTATAGACAAGCCCTCAGAATGCCTTGGTATCACACAGAGAAAGAATTTCCTAACAATCTATCTATGCCACTATATTTATTTAGTTATTCATTCTTTCTTACTTCTGACACTAACCCCTTATTGCCAAACAATACTCAGATATTGCTTCAATGCTCAGGATGAAGATGGATGTAGATATAATGCTACAGGCTTCCCTGGAAACATTCACAAATAGTTCTGATCCATTTCATTTATTATTTACTTGAATGGAAGTTAGCCTGAGTAAGGACTAAGTAAAAACCAAGGGCCCAGATTTGCAAATACATATTGCCAGGCATAAAACTTACTACTAGGAGGAGTCCCATTGACTTTATTATCAGGCCAAATCTTGAGATCCTTATGATCTTGATTTTAAATAGCAACTATACAAATATACTATAAAATGCTTTATAGAATTAATAATATGACTAGGTTATATGTTATAATAAAATGACATATAAGTAAACTATGAACCATACATTTCTCTCTGTAGGTAGATACATATTTTACATATGTGTATATATATATAACATATACGTGTCTTTTGTAAACATTCTAGAACTGATCTAAATTTTTCAAGGTTTGAAATTTAATTTCAAATTTCTTTTAAAAAAATGAAGTTTTGTGAAATGTTCACCCTGTTTTTAAACTAACTAGAGTGATGGTCCAAATTTCCTGTCATTTCAAATAAAAGAAATCAACACATTTCCCCTTAAAACCACAGGTTTTTTTCTATTTATTTCAACCATCTCTATTACACATATGCCCAAAGAACCTGGGTTTTTCAAAAATAGTCATTATTGGCCTAATTCTGCTCCCACTGAAGTTAACAATAAAACTCCCCATGCTGAGCAGTTTTGAACATCCCACCTGCTACATAATGCAAGCATGAAGCAGCATATAGAGAAAGAAATGAAGATGCATGAAGAAGGGAGTGGGGGTCAGGAATATAGGTTCACAAGGAGATCTAAAATGGGCAGTTAAGGCAAAGCCATACAGAAAGTCTGGGCCAGATGTCAGGGGTGCAGAAGCAAAGGCTCTCACGCCATGTGTAGTAAGAATGTGGAGAAGGATAAAGGGGAGGCAGGTTATATGTAACAGATTTCTTACCAATATGCCTGTGGAGGAGACGTTCCTGGAATCTTATGCTGTGACCATTTATTTCTTCAAGTGTGACTACCTCAGCTTGGTGAGCATCATAGGAGGAGGAACTGATGACAATGTTTCCACCAGGACTCCAGTCCACTTCATCCTCCACCCAAATCCTGTAACCCCGCAAAAGTTAAGTGACAATCCTGTTTAAGCTATGAGAAAGGCTATGTTCATGGAATTCCTGAAAGAGATCAATAATCCTCCCATGGCAAAACTAGCAAAGAATATCCAATGAGCTACATAAACCCACCTCCTTTTAGTGTGTGAACATATACATTTCTAAGAAGTTTCATAAAAGGAATACAGGAAGTCAGATGAGAAATATGGCCTGCATTAGCCATCATCTCAGCCATTAATCTGCTGAAATACTGAGCTAGGCAGCTAGGCTTTCATTTTCTCTCATCTTAACTAATTAAGAAATTCCTCCTTTTAATCGTCAGCTCTTCTCTGACTCATTGCTGACTCATGGTTGGAAATTGAAATACAGCCTAGAGTACTCAGAAACCTACTGGAACTCAGTTTATTCAATATAAAAACCCTTCCCCTAGTTTAAAGTTCTTCTATTGACTTGCCCATCTCCTGTATCTAATTTTATTTCTTCCTGGCTATCTAGGTTCTTATTAGAACTGCTCAAAAATTTTATATGAAAAAGTTATTTTTGACAGAAAATGGCTTTTTTGTTGAAATGGGAATTTCTTTTGGGGTTTTATCTACCTTAGGTATTTACAAGGCCCCATTACCATAGTATCTGACAGCCTCATAAACTTTACTGTAACAACCCTGTGAGGTATAGAAATGATTTTATCTCCATTTAACAGGCAGGGAACTGAAGAACAGAAAGGCTAAGTGACTTGCTCAGGTTACACGGGCATTCTGTGGCAGAGCAGAGACTTGAACCCTAAATCCTAGTTCCCTAACCACTGGATCATCCTTCCTCTTATCCTTTTCTTCCATCGAAAAATGCCAAAACTGAACATTTTTCTCTGAAAACCAAAACGTTAGGTTTTCATATGAATCTTTTTTGGGTGTTGATTGTCAAAAACATTTTTAAAAAATCAGGTTATGGTTTTATTACCACAATCTGAAAAATTTCAAAGACTTTTTTTTTTTTGCTCTTATAGAAATTTTTGACAGAGGGAAAAACAAAACAAAAGTTTGCTGACCAGCTTTAGTTCTTTTACCATTACCATCACTATGGTAACTGAGGCCTGTTCTCTGGTCCATTCTCTATGTGCCTAAATAACAAGATTTCCTTCCTCATAGTGTCTCCTCAGTGGGTAATAAATCCTGTACCATGGCCACCACTATCAGGAACAGTTTCTCTGCATCCATTGTAAGGGATCCCCATCAAATCTTATCTGAAAACCCATGACTTTTCCTGGACCTCAGCATCCTCTTTCATAAATGACCCACTTTGATACACTGTATCAGCCTTTACTAACCTGCTTTACACTAAAGAAAGGCCAACGTAAAAGACAAACCATGTAAATGTGTGGTTATGGCATTGGATTGGGACTTGGTAGATCCGAGTTCAATTTTTTGCTGTGCCATGATTTCCCTGTATGACCATGGACAAGTCACTTAATCTCTTTGTGTCTCTGTTTCCCATCTCTAAAACAGGGATGATAACACTTCTTTCTCCAACCCATGATCTGTCCTGTGGTCACCTGCTGAGGCTGACCAGGGTGTCACCTGACAGGAGACTGGTAGGTAATACAGGACACAAGTTGCTCTCTTTGTTCTCTCTTTGGCCATTTTCACTAGCTTATGGTGAAGGAAGCTGCTGCAGAAGCCAGATGAGGCTGGGGTGGGAGGGCTGGACCCTGCCTTCCTGAATACACATGGTCCTCCAAGTACCCCAAAGGGGGTGGTGAGCTGCAGTAAGGGTAAATGCAGATAGGGTTTATTATTTTTGTATGGACCAGTGTATTTCTATGTAAAGAGCAGCAGAGTTGTAGACCTCTGTGCAAAGTGTCTGTGTGCATGATATGCCACAACTACCATGTGCCTCCTGAGAGTCCCAGAAGGCTTGCATCTTCAGTGGGATTCTGGGAGAGGGTGTGTTTAAGTTACAGGGGGAGTCAGAGGAGCCAGCACTGGTTCCAGAGGCTGGACAGCTGGGCTGTCTGGTCACAGCTCTCAGGAGGGAGCATTAGACAGAGAACTCTGCACTCCAAGTGTGCTTAGGGAACCCAAGACTGGGACACTGCCTGGGCTCTGTTCAGAATCTGGAGGCTTAAAACACCCAGGGATCCAGAGGCTGTGATTCCCTTCACAGCAATCTGGTGAGCGGCCAGAAGGGAGAGCCCAACTGGATCTGTGACACTAGCACAATAGGCCCTTATTTCAGTTGGGGCTTCTAGACGTGACCACAACATCAGAAGTGAACACAGAAAGCCAAATTCATTACCTGGAGGCACATCTGGGCAAAAACTCACCTTTCATTGCCGGGTGCAATGTCACTTCCAAGACGTGTCCAGGATTTCCTAGGATAAGCACTATGAATCTGCACCTTCCCATAAACCCCTGGAACAGAGATATAAAGCCAAAAGCTAAGGAAGGAGCAACACTTCAGCTGAACTTAGAGTGCTAATGGCTTAATGCAAGGAAAAAATTGTCAAGTGTGTTCAAAAGAGTTTTGAAGATTTCAATACATTTTGCACCTGGAACAAACCTGAGAGAATCACATGAACATTCATTTGAATTTCAAAGTGAATACTGCCCATATTCAGGACTAGAAAAAGGTAATTAGTAAAATAATAAGGTTGTGGATTACAAAGACAAGTAGACGATTTCATCACAGAAGTCCCATGAAATTGAAGTTATGTAGCAAAACACCTAACTGGTTTTCAAAATCTTAAGTAAATAAGTAAATATGAGGGCTGTGAAGCAATTAAAAAATTAATCATGATTAATCACGAGATTAAAAAAATTAATCGCAATTAATCGTGCTGTTAAACAACAATAGAATACCATTTATTTTAAATATTTTTGGATGTTTACTACATTTTCAAATATATTAATTTCAATTACAACACAGAATACAAAGTGTACAGTGGTCACGTTATATTTATTTTTATTACAAATATTTGCACTGTAAAAAACAAAAAAAATATTTTTCAATTCACCTCATACAAGTACTGTAATGCAATCTCTTTATCACGAAAGTTGAACTTACAAATGTAGAATTATGTACAAAAAAAGCCTGCATTCAAAAATAAAACCATGTAAACCTTTAGAGCCTACAAGTCCACTCAGTCCTACTTCTTGGTCAGACAATGACTCATACAAACAAGATTAGTTACAATTTGCAGGAGATAATGCGGCCTGTTTCTTGTTTACAATGTCACCTGAAAGTGAGAACAGGCATTTTCATGGCACTGTCATAGCTGGTGTTCCAAGATATTTACATGCCAGATGCACTTAAGATTCATATGTCCCCTCATGATTCAATCACCATTCCAGAGGACATGTTTTCATGCTGATGATGGGTTCTGCTTGATAATGATCAAAAGCACTGTGGACTGACGCATGTTCATTTTCATCATCTGAGTCAGGTAAAACAGAGCAGGAGACATACAATTCTCCCCGCAAGGAGTTCAGTCACAAATTTAATTGACACATTATTTTTTACCAAGTATCATCAGAATGGAAGCATGTCTTCTGGAATGGTGGCTGAAACATGAAGGGGCATACGAATGTTTAGCATATCTGACATGTAAATACCTTGCAACGCCACCTACAAAAGTGCCATGCGAACACTTGTTCTTACTTTCAGGTGACATTGTAAATAAGAAGCAAGCAGCAATATCTCCCCTAAGTGTAAACAAACTTGTTTGTCTTAGTGACTAGCAGAATAAGAAGTTGGACTGAGAGGACTTGTAGGCTCTAAAGTTTTACGCTGTTTTGTTTGTGAATGCAGTTATGTAACCAAAAAAAAAATCTGCATTTGTAAGTTGCACTTTCACAATAAAAAGACTGCACTACAGTACTCGTATGAGGTGAACTGAAAAATACTACTTCTTTTGTTTATCACTTGTAGAGTGCATATATTTGTAATAAAAATAATAATATAAAGTGAGCACTGTGCACTTTGCATTCTGTGTTGCAATTGAAATCACTATTGAAAATGTAGAAAAACATCCAAAATATTTAATACATTTAAATTGGTATTCTATTGTTATAAGTGTGATTAATCACGATTAATTTTTTGAGTTAATTGCATGAGTTAATTGTGACTAACTGACAGCCCTAGTAAATACTACATTTTTTTAAAAAAAATATAAATAATAGAACTGAATGAACACCAGAATTTCTGTCATCGGAAATTCTGATATTTCAACATTTGCTTTTTGTTCCAAATCAGGATGAAAAATTAAAATACTGAAACTTTTCAGATAATGAAACTTTGCAAAATATTTCAATTTGGAAATGGTGAAACATTTTGTTTCAGCACTTTCTACTGAAAAGAAACATTTCAGTGTTCCCAAATTGAAATGTTTCATTTTGGTTTGTTGAACTGACCTGGAATATTTAAAGTCAGTTCAACTTTACACTGCATTTCCCTATGATGGCACACTGCCTCATGGGAATTGCAGTTCGGGTGCCTGATGCCCCCATTCTCCCCTACGGGCCACACTCCTTTGCCAAACTACATCTCCCATGATGCACCATGTCACTTGGTTAGAGGGGAGACAGAATTGCATCATGGGAAATGTAGTTCTGTCAGGGAACCCATGAGGCAAAGTGCCACCTCAAAGAAAAATGCAGTTTAATGTGAACTGACTCAATATGAAACTTTTTGGACCATTTCAACAAATTGAAATATTTCAATTCAGGTCAAACCACTGATTTATTAGATATTCTGATGCTGGGCTCCCCTGCGGAAGCTGTTCTACTTTGGATAAATACATAAAGAATCAATGAGCCAGAAAGAGAGAGAGAGAGAGAGAATATCAGTCTAGATCCTGATGGTTAGAGCACTCAGCCAAGATGTGGGAGAGCCAAGATTCATTCCCCTTTCTCCATTGATTCTTTATTTATTAATCCAGAGCACAAAAGCTTCAACACGAGAGACTGAGGGAGCCTAATATCAGAATGTTCCATAGGCCAGTGGATAGAGGACTCACCTAAGAGGTTTCAGGTCCCTGTTTAAACCCCTCCCACCCTGAATCAGGGGATCTTACCTTCCAGGTGAGTGCCCTAACCGTTGGGCCAAAAGAGGTTGGTATCATTGCCTGCAAAAAAAAAACCAAAACAAAAAAACCCCCAACAATATAGGCACCTAACTCCAAGAGAGGGCTTGTGACTGATAAACCTTCCTTCTGCCTGGATATAGATACTAGAGCATAAGCTTTTGTGAGCTACAGCTCACATCCGATGAAGTGAGCTGTAGCTCACGAAAGCTTATGCTCTAATAAATTTGTTAGTCTCTAAGGTGCCACAAGTACTCCTTTTCTTTTTGCAAATACAGACTAACACGGCTGCTACTATGAAACCTGATATAGATACTGAATTTCTTGAGACTGGTGGGCCACCCCTCTTATTGGCATCTTAATTGGCTACATTAGGTGGGGAGCTGACTAGCATGCTGGCTTTCGTAGAAGTCATTCTTAGGCACCTAGGTCCCTCAATTCATGTGAAGACTGAGTGTGTAACTCAGACTTTGTGAATCCCAGTAATTTTCTAGGTGCCTAAGTTCCTTTGTGAACATAGCTCATAACCCAGATTTTCTGTTGCCCATTTTTGTGCTTCAGAGTCATCTATCCTCCTTTCACCATAAGTAGGCACATGTCTTTACAGATAACATTAGAAAATGGGGTTTATCACCATCAGAAACATAAAAACACTATGAAATCAGGAGATCAGGTGGATTTGGATGTCTGAAAACATCTAGGTTTGGAAATCTGAAAACAACGTGTGACTTTATGAAGAGAGATTAACCCAACGTGAATCTGTATCATTTCAGCTTTAGCTTTGGTTTCCCAAATGACACTAAGGAGTCAGATACTGTGGCCCTTAACTCAGGCAACCTCTCACTGACTTCAGTGGAATTTTGCCTGGAAAAAAATATTGAATAAAGTCTCCAAGATTTGGCTTTATAAGGATAGAATGGGAAATATTTTTGTTAGCTTCATCTTAAAAACCTGCTCTCTTTCACTGAGGCATTTTTCTGCAAATGGGTGGTGGGTCACTACCCAGTACCAGGCTCAACTGCAGTAGATTGGTTATTCTACAATGTGCTTTTTCCATGACAGAGCAAATATGTTTTTCATACCAATAGTTCCTGGGTGGACACTGATTCCAACCAAACGATCACAATAAA
Source organism: Dermochelys coriacea (assembly GCF_009764565.3). Lineage (NCBI taxonomy): Eukaryota > Metazoa > Chordata > Testudines > Dermochelyidae > Dermochelys > Dermochelys coriacea. Next base: position 11,798,056 of record NC_050070.1, on the reverse strand, counting down.
CTCCCTCAGATGCCCGAAGAAAGATCAATAGCTTCATTCCTCTTTCTAGGGGATGTTGAAAAGTACCTGTAATAAAGAAGGGGGAGGGGGGTTTCAGCAGCCATTGTGATGATGAAAGGAAGAGAAGAGTATATATTAGAAGAATTGAATGTTTTTTTCTAGAAGATATGCTTAGTTCAAACAGGAGTTAATTCAGGGAAGTCCTTTGACATGTGTTGTCCAGGATATCAGACTAGATGATCACAATGGTCACTTCTGACTTTATAATCTATGAATCTATGAAGAAGGCTGAGTTTAATGATATATGCCTCAATTAAGCAAACTATGTGTGTATCTTTCATCGTATGATATCTCACAGATAGAAGATAATTTCATGGAACTCCGAAACATATTGAAGAAGAAGAAGGTCTAAGAGATCTTCTCAGAGATCCTTCCTGTCCCAAGAGCAAAGGAAGCCAAAATGTAGAAGATTCTGGAGGTGAACTGTTAGATAAGTAAGAGTGTAGGGTGCAGGGTTTTGGTTTTGTGGAACATTGGTCCACCTTCTATGGGGAGAGGGAGCTGAATAGTTTGGAAGGCCTCCACTTCAGTGAGAACAGCCTAGCTAGAATAGTCAGGAGGGCATTAAACTAATAACAAAAGGGAAAGGCAAAAAAAGGGAAGATATGACCACTCAGCACAAAATTGATATTTTGATAAAATTAATCAAGGAACAAAAGGACACAAAGAGAAGAAATTTAAAAAGGATGAATTCAAACTGGAGCAGGTACAGAGAAGGGCTACTAGGATGATCCGAGGAATGGAAAACTTGTCTTATGAAAGGAGACTTAAGGAGCTTGGCTTGTTTAGCCTAACTAAAAGAAGGTTGAGGGGAGATATGATTGCTCTCTATAAATATATCAGAGGGATAAATATAGGAGAGGGAGAGGAATTATTTCAGCTCAGCACCAATGTGGACACAAGAACAAATGGGTATAAACTGGCCACCAGGAAGTTTAGACTTGAAATCAGATGAAGGTTTTTAACCATCAGAGGAGTGAAGTTTTGGAATAGCCTTCCAAGGGAAGCAGTGGGGGAAAAAGATCTATCTGGTTTTAAGATTCTACTCGATAAGTTTATGGAGGAGATGGGATAATGGGATTTTGGTAAGTAATTGATCTTTAAATATTCAGGGTAAATAGGCCAAATCCCCTGAGATGGGATATTAGATGGATGGGATCTGAGTTACTATAGAAAATTCTTTCCTGGGTATCTGGCTGGTGAATCTTGCCCATATGCTCAGGGTTTAGCTGATTACCATATTTGGGGTTGGGAAGGAATTTTCCTCCAGGGCAGATTGGAGAGGCCCTGGAGGTTTTTCGCCTTCCTCTGTAGCATGGGGCATGGTTGACTTGAGGGAGGCTTCTCTGCTCCTTGAAGTCTTTGAACCATGCTTTAAGGACTTCAATAGCTCAGACATGGGTGAGGTTTCTCATAGGAGTGGGTGGGTGAGATTCTGTGGCCTGCGCTGTGCAGGAGGTCGGACTAGATGATCAGAATGGTCCCTTCTGACCTTAGTATCTATGAATCTATGAAATTCCTGAATTTCCTATACACCAATAGTAAAAGCCTGGGTAATGGGCAAGGGGAAATGGAATGCTCATTTATGAGCATAAACTAAATCTAGTTAGTATTATTGAAACCTGGTTGGATGGGTCCCTTCCTGATTGGAAGGTTAAAATTAATGATGATACCTATTTAGGAAGGATTGAGTGGACAAAAGGGGAGTGGGAGTTGCACTTTATTTCAAAAATGGCACTACCTCTTTCTGAGTCACTTATAACTTGGAACGAGCCTGGATGCCCCTTTCCGATAGAGAGCTTTATCCACACCCTGGCATGAGCAGCTAGGGAATGTCTCACATGTGGATAACTTGGAAGAAAATCAACTTGAATGCTTATGGATCAATGTCCAAACAGATAAAGCACAAGATGGGGTAGTAGTTGGTGTCTGCTGCATACCTCCAAATTACATGAGGGACAGCATAACCAGTGCCTTACGTATCTACCTATAATGTGTAGGAAAAAAGCTGCATGATCATGGGGAACTTCAATTTGAGAGATATAAGCTGGAGTTCTAATGCTGTCAGGATTAAAACATCCTTAGAATTTCTAAATATTATAGATGATAATTTCCTAACTCAAAAAGTGTTGCATCCAACATGGGAGGATTCTATATTAGACCTCATAGAATCATAGAATCATAGAATATCAGGGTTGGAAGGGACCCCAGAAGGTCATCTAGTCCAACCCCCTGCTCAAAGCAGGACCAAGTCCCAGTTAAATCATCCCAGCCAGGGCTTTGTCAAGCCTGACCTTAAAAACCTCTAAGGAAGGAGATTCTACCACCTCCCTAGGTAACGCATTCCAGTGTTTCACCACCCTCTTAGTGAAAAAGTTTTTCCTAATATCCAATCTAAACCTCCCCCATTGCAACTTGAGACCATTACTCCTCGTTCTGTCATCTGCTACCATTGAGAACAGTCTAGAGCCATCCTCTTTGAAACCCCCTTTCAGGTAGTTGAAAGCAGCTATCAAATCCCCCCTCATTCTTCTCTTCTGCAGACTAAACAATCCCAGCTCCCTCAGCCTCTCCTCATAAGTCATGTGCTCTAGACCCCTAATCATTTTTGTTGCCCTTCGTTGTACTCTTTCCAATTTATCCACATCCTTCCTGTAGTGTGGGGCCCAAAACTGGACACAGTACTCCAGATGAGGCCTCACCAGTGTCGAATAGAGGGGAACGATCACGTCCCTCGATCTGCTCGCTATGCCCCTACTTATACAACCCAAAATGCCATTGGCCTTCTTGGCAACAAGGGCACACTGCTGACTCATATCCAGCTTCTCGTCCACTGTCACCCCTAGGTCCTTTTCCGCAGAACTGCTGCCGAGCCATTCGGTCCCTAGTCTGTAGCGGTGCATTGGATTCTTCCATCCTAAGTGCAGGACCCTGCATTTATCCTTATTGAACCTCATTAGATTTCTTTTGGCCCAATCCTCCAATTTGTCTAGGTCCTTCTGTATCCTATCCCTCCCCTCCAGCGTATCTACCACTCCTCCCAGTTTAGTATCATCTGCAAATTTGCTGAGAGTGCAATCCACACCATCCTCCAGATCATTTATGAAGATATTGAACAAAACGGGCCCCAGGACCGACCCCTGGGGCACTCCACTTGACACCGGCTGCCAACTAGACATGGAGCCATTGATCACTACCCGTTGAGCCCGACAATCTAGCCAGCTTTCTACCCACCTTATAGTGCATTCATCCAGCCCATACTTCCTTAACTTGCTGACAAGAATGCTGTGGGAGACCGTGTCAAAAGCTTTGCTAAAGTCAAGAAACAATACATCCACTGCTTTCCCTTCATCCACAGAACCAGTAATCTCATCATAAAAGGCGATTAGATTAGTCAGGCATGACCTTCCCTTGGTGAATCCATGCTGACTGTTCCTGATCACTTTCCTCTCCTCTAAGTGCTTCAGGATTGATTCTTTGAGGACCTGCTCCATGATTTTTCCAGGGACTGAGGTGAGGCTGACCGGCCTGTAGTTCCCAGGATCCTCCTTCTTCCCTTTTTTAAAGATGGGCACTACATTAGCCTTTTTCCAGTCATCCGGGACTTCCCCCGTTCGCCACGAGTTTTCAAAGATAATGGCCAAGGGCTCTGCAATCACAGCCGCCAATTCCCTCAGCACTCTCGGATGCAATTCGTCCGGCCCCATGGACTTGTGCACGTCCAGCTTTTCTAAATAGTCCCTAACCACCTCTATCTCTACAGAGGGCTGGCCATCTCTTCCCCATTTTGTGTTGCCCAGCACAGCAGTCTGGGAGCTGACCTTGTTAGTGAAAACAGAGGCAAAAAAAGCATTGAGTACATTAGCTTTTTCCACATCCTCTGTCACTAGCTTGCCTCCCTCATTCAGTAAGGGGCCCACACTTTCCTTGGCTTTCTTCTTGTTGCCAACATACCTGAAGAAACCCTTCTTGTTACTCTTGACATCTCTTGCTAGCTGCAGCTCCAGGTGCGATTTGGCCCTCCTGATATCTTTCCTACATGCCCGAGCAATATTTTTATACTCTTCCCTGGTCATATGTCCAACCTTCCACTTCTTGTAAGCTTCTTTTTTATGTTTAAGATCCGCTAGGATTTCACCATTAAGCCAAGCTGGTCGCCTGCCATATTTACTATTCTTTCGACTCATCGGGATGGTTTGTCCCTGTAACCTCAACAGGGATTCCTTGAAATACAGCCAGCTCTCCTGGACTCCCTTCCCTTTCATGTTAGTCCCCCAGGGGATCCTGGCCATCTGTTCCCTGAGGGAGTCAAAGTCTGCTTTCCTGAAGTCCAGGGTCCGTATCCTGCTGCTTACCTTTCTTCCCTGCATCTTGACAGACAAAGAGGAACTGATCACAAAACTAAAAATTCATGATAACTTTGGTAGACGTGATCATGACTAGATCACATTCATAATACGCAAGCAGAGTAAAATCCAGACATATATATATATACACACACACTTGGTGCTTTTAAAGCCAATTTTATAAAGCTTAAAACAATTATGAGCCAAAGCAGCTGGGAGGAAGATTTTAATCAGAAAAATGTGAATGATAATTGGGAATGTTTAAGAATACTTTACTAGATACACAAAAACCTGTAATCGCACTATCAAGGAGGAAGGCCATATTGGTTAAAAAATGTCCTTGTTTAGAGGGGACGTTAACGCACCTATAAGAAATTTAAAAAATAATATATCATGAAAGAAAGGAAAAGTTGAATGTAATGAATATAAATTAGATGCTAAAAATTATAGAAAAGGGATAGGGAAAGCAAAGGAACACAAGGTGAAATCTATGGCCTTCAGAGTTAAGGACAATAAGGAGGAATTTTTTAAGCATATTAGGAACAAAATGAATCCTGACATTGGTATTTGCCCATTACAAGATGAACATGGTAGCATTAACAATAATGCAGAAAATTCAGAAATGTTCAATAAATATTTCTGTTGTTTATTTGGGAAAAAAAACAGATGATGTAGTCATATCCTATGATAGCACTCTTCAATTCCACTGGTATCTTGGGAGGATGTTAAATAGAAGCTACACAAGTTAGATATTTTAAATCAGAAGGTCCAGACAACTCACCTCCAAGAGTTTTAAAATAGCTGGTTGAGGAGCTCACTGCACCATTTGTGTTGTTTTTCAATAAGTCTCAGAACACTGAGGAAGTTCAAGAAGACTGGGAGACAGCTAATGTAAAAAAAGGCTAAATGGGACGACCTAGGTAATTATAGTCCTGTCAGTCTGACATCAATCCCATGCAAGATAATGGAGCAGCTGATACAAGACTCAATTAATAAAAAATTAAAGGAAGATAATATAATTAATGCCAATCAACATGGGTTTATGGAAAATAGATCCTGTCAAACTATCTTGCCACCTTTTTTTTTTTTGATGAGGTAACAAGTTTGGTTGATAAAGGTAATAGTGTTGATGTAATATACTTAGACTTGGTATCACATGACATTTTGAGTAAATTACTAGAAAGATATAAAATTAATAAGGCACATATTAAATGGATTAAACACTGGCTAAATGATAGGTCTCAAAATGTAATGTAAATGGGAAATCATTATCAAAGGGGTGTGTTTCTAGTGGGGTCCTGCAGAGCCTGGTTCTTGATCCTATGCTATTTAATATTTTTATTAATGGCCTGGAAGAAAACATAAAATCATCACTGATAAAGTTTGCAGATAACTCAAAAATTGGGAGAGTGGTAAATAATGAAGAGGATCAGTGACAAAGACCAATCTGGATTGCTTGGTATGCTGGATGAGAGCAAACAACATGCATTTTAAGATGGCTAAATGCAAATGTGTACGTCTAGAAATAAACGATGTAGGCCATCTTTACAGGAGGTGGGACTCTATCCTGGAAAGCAGTGAATCTGAGAAAGATTTGAGGGTAGTGGTAGATAATTAGGTGAACATAAACTCCCTGTGCAACACAGTGGCCAAAAGGGCTAATGCGATCCTGGGATGCCTAACCATGGGAATCACAAGTAGGAGTAAAGAGGTTATTTTACCTCTGTATTTGGCACTGGTGCAACTGCTGCTGGAATACTGTCTCCTGTTTTGGTGTCCATCATTCAAGAAGGATGTTGATAAATTGTAGAGGGTACAGAGAAAAGCCACAGGAATAATTAAAGGATTAGAAAATATGCCTTATAGTGATTGATCTCCTTGAGTCTATCTATTTAGCTTAACAGAAAGAAGGTTACGGGGTGACTTGATTACAATCTGTAAGCATCTACAATGGGAACAAATATTTAATAATGGGCTCTTCAATCTAGCAAAAAAAGATATAACATGCTCCAATGGCTGGAAGCTGAAGCTAGATAAATTGAGACTGGAAATAAGGTGTAATTTTTTTAACACAGAGTAATTAACTATTGGAACAATTTACCAAGGGTTGTGGTGGATTCTCCATCACTGGCAATATTAAAATCAAGATTGGATTAAAAAAAATCTCTCAAAATTATTTTGGGGAAGATCTATGGCTTTTGTTATACAAGAGGTCAGACGAGATAATTACAGTGGTACCTTCTGGCCTTGGAATCTATCCACTTTAAGAATGTGCTTATGTTCATCTTTAGCCATCAAAGCATTTAAGCACGTGCTTAACTTTAACTTCACATTGACTTCACTGTGATTAAGCATATACTGAAGTGCTTTGCTGAATTTGAGCTATAAAACAGACTTTATCCATGGGTTGTGTACCCATGTTTAAAGTTAGAGGTCCTTGAAAATAGCCTATCTAAACTAAAACTAAACTGGTAAGGTCTGATAATACATGAAGCCCACACATAATATATTGAAACCTCATTAAAAATACTGAGAACACTTACTAGCCCTCCGTATCCCATAGTTACAATGAAATTCCACATCAAGGTCCAAATGTATGAGCTAACAGAGAAAATCTCTGGCGGGGAAGTAGCAAAATATTAGAAGCTGTAAATACTTTAACCAGTTCTATGAAAATATGTTCTTGAAACCAATTTATGTCCAGCGCTGCCAGATTTATCATGCAAATTAAAATGAAAGAGAATAAACCATGTAGCATGCTTTGTAGTTTATCTTCCATACAATGCATATCAATTAAGCAAAAAGAGTTTGTTCTACAAAAGCTAAATACAGCTAAATATCAAACCTAGCATGAGCCCTGGCCAACATTTTTTGGCACCTTCTTTTGAGAGGTCTTGAGCACTCACAACTGCCACTGGAGATAGAGGTACTCAGTATCTGTGGCCTACCAGTAAAGACATGTGAATCTCATGAAGTTATCTGATCATGTTAGGAGGTTAATTCTTACCTTATGGCTCTGGTACTTATATAATCCCCATTAGCATAGTATTTGAGCATCTCATGATACCCCAGGGAAGTAGGCAGATACACATGGGGAACTGTGGCATAAAAGAAACTAAGTAGCTTCCTTAAGATCACATAGGAAGTCAAAGGCAGGGCTGGGAATTGAACCTGAATCTCTCAAGTCTTTACTTAGCACTTTTAACCACTGGACCATCCTTTTTCTCCCTCCATCCACATGCTTTCTTTTCTGGTGTAATATTATCAGTTCTAAACCACACCCCATAAAATGCTCTTCCATGCCAACAGAAAGATGTTAATAGAGCAGAAGAGAGGAAAATGTTCAGAAAATTTTGGTGTGTGATGTTGCTCTTATCTCGTGGTGATAAGTCTACACAGTAAACTGTATTCCAACTGTGACTTCATTTATTTCACCAAGGGTAGTTTACAGTCTCAGAAGAAAATGGCCTAGCACTAAACAGATACAAGGGAGGAAAAAGTAGGACAATTTGTGCCCTAGAGAAATATATGCAGAGTCCAGTAAAAGAGTTCAGCTTTCCTCTAAAATTAGAGATTAAATCAATTATGCAACACAAAACCACAGAAGATGTAGCATAAAACAAATCTGTGCAAAATTAGCCAGTCTGTTATGTTCTTTTCATATTTAAAAATTACAGTTTTGGTGGAATATATATATACGAATGAGAGAGAGAGAAAACTTTGTATCCTAAAGAAACATTCCTCTTTAAGAGCCTTTAAAAATAAATTAATTAATTAGCAAATTCAAGGTTCCCTAGCAGTGTCAGACTGACATTCCTCGAGATTTATGTCCTCTATGTGTCACCTGAACAGGTGCAGTACAGGAAGCACAATCTTCCTCCACTCTATAGCTAATGCATCTTTTACCTTTGCTGCTGGTCCTTCCTCTAGAGCAAGGAGGGAAGTCATTCTTTCATGGTCCAGTCAACTCTTGGCCTCTTTGCTGAGACCACCAATAACTGGTGTAAATTGGACCGTGACCAGAGATTCTTTTCAGAAAGGACAGCAGTCAACATATGACTACATCTTTCAGCCACTAAGGATCTAAGCCTAAATCTTTGTAACCCATGCCTAAATCCCCCAAGTCATCCTTACTTCCTTGAATGATGTTCTCAACCACTCTGAGACACCACATACCATGTTGGAGCCTTTCAGTTATTCCTCACCCATTACAAACTTTTTCTAACCACAACCATACCCCACCAAGTTGGGGATTTATAATTTTTAGTGAGATATTTTTTCCTGGTGGTTATAAAATGTTTAGCTTTATAAATGTGTGTGTGTGTAAACTGGTTGGTCAGCAAAAAATCATTGGAAAGGTCCATGTGAATACAACCAAATCTCAGCTTACTTTTTTTAAAAAAAGTAGTACATTTCTAATGATTGTGGAGAAAAGCTTGAAAGTATGAACCCTAAATGCTCCAATCCCAGAAAGGATACTTAAAAAAGAACCCAAAATGAATGTCTTTAAACAATGATTCTTAAGCCATTCTCATAATTTTTAATGCTATGTGTTGCCAACACTATAACACTTGTCAACTCTGCAGGGGTGTTGGGAGGACTGATCTGTTATGTCTGTACAGTGTTCTGAAAGACCACAGTGTTAAGGATCATTGTAATGATTCACTCATGTGGGTAAGGATTTTCAGGCTCAGGAGATCAGGATTAGTATGCATGTGAGAGATGGTGTTAACTGATCAATGGGGCCCAGTAAAGGCACATTGTTTCACTCAAGCACTTTTTGACTATGGGACTGTCCTCACTACCCAGTTAACCTGTGAGATTGGCACCCGGGTACTGAGCACTGCAAAGCCCTATCTACATTACTATGTCCTCACTGTTTTTGCACTTGCCCATGTGTGCCTGGGGACATATCCCATGATTCTTTGTGAGGAGATGCTCTAGGATTCTTTCCCAATCAGTTGTGGGAGAACCGGTCAGTTCTTTGGGGGACTTGTGAAAAGGGCATTGGACGATTATCAGCACTCGAGTGATTTTGCTTGGGTCCTCACTTTGATCTGGGCAGGTTCCAGCCCCAGTGAAAGCAGAGCCCCAGTTCTAACCCAGCCTCCCATCTGGGTAAGGTAGCTCAAAGCACCTCCTAATTCAGGTCAGAGACTTTACTGTGTGGATGGTAGTGAGGGTCGACTAAACCCAGGTGAAAACCTGGCTCAAATGTGCAGTGAAGAATCCTTGCTATAGAAAGTCTAGTTAAAACAACGCAGGGCTGAGCAGAGAAAAAGCCAGTTGCACTCTCTCTTGGGCCTATTTCCAGACTGCAACCTGGACCTTATTTTGCCGTTTGGCTTCAAAAGTACTTTCCATTGTTGTCACGTTTCAGTGTGATTCTAGCTATGGTTGCTGACATTGTTTTGTTTTCCATAATAAGCCCCATCAATTCTTTCCCAGAATTGTTGTTGTCTCCCTTTTCTTTGCAGCACTGCTGCACAACAGTGGTTGTGAAAGGAAACCAAGTAATCTCTTGTGCTTAGAACTTTTTGCGTTCCATGGGCAAGACTATTTTGCAGAATTAAGCGTAGTGGCCATACCTGTCAGTTTGATGTGTTACCTGAATCCAAGCCTTCTTGGATTCTATTGTGTCAGCTATTCCTGAACTCTGGTCAATGGACACTCAGTCTGCAGAATATTTACTGGTGGTCAACAGAGAGTTGACTTGTCACACAGTGCTGGCTTCTTTTTCTCCTTTCCAGTTGCTTCGTCAGATGTCCAGGCTCTTCACTGTAAAGAAGAGCCCAGAAGCCTGAAAAGGCAGCTGAAAACAGGGAGGAGCCAGACAGCTGCCTGTATGCAAAGTACTCCACTTAGGAAAGAACAATCTATCAGTTGCACACACACAAAATGGAAAATGACTGCCTAGGCAGGAGTACTGCAGAAAGGGATCTGAGGGTCATAGTGGATCACAAGCTAAATATGAGTCAACAGCGTAACACTGTTGCAAAAAAAAGCAAACATCATTCTGGGAGTTTAGCAGGAGTGTTGTAAGCAAGACACGAGAAGTAATTCTTTTGTTCTACTCCACACTGATTAGGCCTCAACTGGAGAATTGTGTCCAGTTCTGGGAGGGACACATTTCAGGAAAGATGTGGACAAACTGGAGAAAGTCTAGAGAAGAGCAACAAACATGATTTTAAAGATCTAGAAAACATAACCTATGAGGAAGATTGAAAAAAATTGGGTTTGTTTAGTCTGGAGAAGAGAAGACTGAGAGGGGACATGATAACAGTTCTCAAGTACATAAAAGGTTGTTACAAGGAGAAGGGAGAAAATTTATTCTTCTTAACCTCTGAGGATAGGACAAGAAGCAATGGGCTTAAATTGTATCTAGGGAGGTTTAGGTTGGACATTAGGAAAAACTTTCTAACTGTCAGGTAGTTAAGCACTGGAATAAATTGCCTAGGGAGGTTGTGGAATCTCCGTCACTGGAGATTTTTAAGGGCAAGTTAGACAAGCACCTGTAAGGGATGGACTAGATAATACTTAGTCCTGCCATGAGTGCAGGGGGCAGGACTAGATGACCTCTCAAGTCTATGCCAGTCGTACAATTCTATAAATAGCTTCCTCCATGGACCCGTGCCACCAGTGGGACTGGAGCTGCTAGTGGGAGATGAATATCCAGGGAAACATAAAAGAAGGAAATGATATGGCCAGGCAGTGTGCCCAGGAGAAAAGGAACCAAGTGACAGGGTGAAAGCAAGGACCAAAAGTGAGGGAAGGGGGTACATGAACTACAGAACTGCAGCAGATCATGTTATTAGCTTTTTTTTTCAAAAGGGACAAAACACTCATCACATTAACATGAGCTAGAAATGCATTAAATAGTTTCTTACTATTTCTTCTCTGTGTAAGCAGCTGCCCTAGTTACCACAAGGATATTATATGACTGCACGTGGGCTGGGAAGTGGGCTCATGAGACAATCTCTCATGGTCCACACTACAAAGAAGTTTGAGAACTTCAAGACTGCCTATGCAGTAGAGCCGAGTCATGCATCCCTCAGATGTCCTGACTACACCCCGGAGGCTGGGTGCTAATCAGCTATATCACATGGTCTGACATATTTTATTGCCTAATCATCCCATGAACCTTTGCCAAGTGCCAATTGGGAAGACGATAAAACGGGATATTACTTTATTTGATTTTTTCCAATTATATAAATAATATGGAAGTTGGCGCATTACGGTTTTCACACCAAAAGCAACAGAGACTTCAGAAATGTCTGGTGCTTCATCTCCAGGCAGTCAAGTCATGAGTTAATAATGACCTTAGGCATCTTGCCCAGAATGAGAGACAATACTGACAAGCAGCCATCACTAGAGCCAAGACAATATGTGACAAGTCTGAGACTAAAAAAGTCTATTTAGGTAATTATTCAGTGAGTGGTGTTGCCCTGTTTTACTCTGGTGTGACAGGCAAAACCAAATAGCCTGCCAGTCATGAACAGCTGAGTACTACAGAGTTCAAAAAGTATTTCAATGAGCCCATCATGAAGGAAATAACTTCAGCATTTTGGTGCTTCTTTATCAGAGATGTGTGAAACCTGGTGGCTTTGCTCAGGGGTGGAATTCGCTTTTTTTTTTCAGTTTCATTCCACTGAGATTTGAACCTCAATCCTGAGTTTTGGGTCCAAATGAACCCAGTAATCCCAAAGTGAAACCTATCAGAAACTGCTGAGAAGTTGAGGCTAACATTTTTGAGTGTCTCCTTCTGACACTGACATGCTAGTTCCATTTGCAAGTCACCTCACTTCGCTGAGCCTCAGTTCCCCCAGCTGCAAATTAGGAATGATGATAATTTCCTACTTCATACCACATGGATGCTGTAAGGTGTAACTAAACAATGTTTCTAAAGTATTATTGTAACCATCATTGAACCAGGAAAATCCAGAGCTACAGGTCTAAACCCAATAGCTGGGAGCTGTAACAGATTGTATCCCCCATGAATCAGGTACAGAGGGGACTCATAGCACACGTTGACCAGTGGATTACGCTGTACATAAAAGCAAAATGTTAGTAAGGCCCATCATTGAAGTCTCAGGAGTTCTGTGCTCTTAGCCCTGACATGCATCTCTTTATGTCATGTAGCCTCTAGGGGGCACAGACTCATCTAAAATTCACATCCCTATATCATTTCAAGCTAAAGTTTTGCCGTAATTGTTGGAATATCATTGACGTTTCAGAAACTCTGAAATCTTCCTTTTTTTCTTGCAAAGAATATTTCTCCTATCTGTATTCCTGTGCTTTAATCAACCTTCTCCCAAATAAAAGAACCAGTGCTCTAATATACAGCAAAGATCAACTAAGTATTACTTATAGATTACAGAATTATGATCCTGAGGTTAAATATGCCGGACTGAGAACTAGGAAATCTGGGCCCAAGGTCCTATTCCTGGCTCTGCCCTTGAATGTGTGTATAGTCTGGTCAAGTCATGTAGCCACTCCGGGTATGTCTACACTGCAACTAGACATCCCTGGCTGGTTTGTGCCAGCTGACCTGGGCTTGCAGGGCTCAGGATAAGGGGCTGTTTAACTGTGGTGTAGACGTTCAGGCTTGGGCTGGAGCCCTGGCTCTAGGCTCCTGTGAGGTGGCGGCCTGAATGTCTACACTGCAATTAAACAACTCCACAAGCCTTAGCCCCACAAGCTCGAATCTGCTAGCCCAGGCCAGTCGCAGGTGTCTAACTGCAGCATAGACATACCCTCTGAACATCAGCTTCCCCATCTGAGCATCAGCTTCCCCATCTGTAAAACAGAATCAATGATATTTAGTCAATAATAGCTGCACTGGAAGCAGGACACTGAGAAGTTACATTGGAGAGAGCGTGTTGGTATGTGGATCAGATGGTGTCAATTTCAGATCCTACTTAGGCATCACTCAGTGCTGATGTACACATCTATTAACTTTGTTTACTAAACTGTCTCATTATCTGTTTTGTGTCAGGATTTCTTCAGGGTGTGGTGGAATAGGACAGATGGGCTGAAAAACCTTCCTTTGGGCATGGCATACACACGATTGGACAGATGGGCTTCAAGAAGCTGCCCTCAGGCCTGGAACACGTGGGAAGAGAAGGGGGGGGGGGAATATCCTCTCCTGTTTTTACAGCCAAGTGTAAAAGCCAGTAGAGAACGCTGTGGGAAAAATGAAGAATTTGTATCCAGCTACCCCCTTTATAGCAGAAACTGGAACAAGAATCTTTCTCCAGAAGGTGCTGTCCAAAGAATCTACAGGTGTAACTAGCTACCTGTTTGGCTATTAATGTCAGCATTTCTCCATGGCTATATGCTTAAGGGGAGTTTATGTAGCAATGAAGCACATCAATATGTCAAAATAAGTGTTTTTAGGCAGCAGAGCACACTTACTTTCCTAATATATATATTTAAACTGCAAAAAGGTAGGAACAATAAACTGTTAAGAATATGTAAAGGTACACTGACCTCCATTGTTACCTGTAAAGCTTTTTTTCAAAGCAAAACTCAAGGCAATAAAATATCTCTTTTGCTAAATGTAAGCGGGGGAATAGTCCCGCTATTGTGGGGAACTTTCCTGGCTTCTGCACTACCCCGGTGAAGTGGGCTAGAGAAAGGATCTGAGTCCTCGCTCCCACTTCCTTTACCCAGTGGCCTCCCTGCCCTTGAGGACTCCCCTTCCACTCTCCTGTCTGGCAGAGTCCTCGTAACCCCAACAAGGCTGGGCCCAGGATTCCTGAGAGGCTCGACCCCCCATCCTGCTGTGGTCACCTAGGACAGGGATTAGGGTGTCCCCACTCCGGGGTACTCTTTCTGCACTGGGCACTTCTCTGACCCACTGACCACTACATACAAGTTAAAGCAAATGCAAGTTATTTAATCAACGACTAAATTTTTAAAAGAATAAGGAAAAATGGGAAAGGTTAAAGGAAACACGTCAGCCCGCTCTGTGGCAGGGAACATCACAAACAGTTCTGTTCCTTGTCAGTCCCAGGCCTTCTTCTCCGGCCCTGGCTGTGCTGCAGGGATGCTGCGAATTGGACACTCGCTCTGGTGGTGGCCACACGCCCTCAGGCTCTAAGTGGTAGGACCCTTCTTCCCAGTGTCACCCTCGCCCTGTCGGGGTTACGATCCAAGCCTGGCCTGCAGAGCCTCTTGGCTGAGGCATCTCCCTCTGCTGGGCCTGCTGCCCAGGGCCCCCCTCGGTCTCCCCAGCTGCTCACCGCACCCAGCTCTGGACTGCTCCAGCTCCAGCTCCACCACTCGGTCTGCACTGCTGCTCTGCCTCCAGCTCCCTGGGCTGCTTCTTTGGCCCCTCTGCCTCTGGTTGCTGCAGCTCTGCTCCCAGGACAGGTCTGCTCTGCAGGCTGCTTCTGTGACTCTGCTCCCAGCACTGACCTGCTTCCTGGGCTGCTTTTCTGGCCCCTCTGGCTCTGGTTGCTGCAGCTCTGCTCCCAGGACAGGTCTGCTCTCTATGGGCTGCTTTTCTGGTCCCTCTGGATCTGGCCCAGCTCTGCTCCCCAGCTCAGCTCAGGCCCCTGCTTTCTCCTTAGCTCGGCCCCACTCTGTCTGACCCAGGCAAACCCAGCTCACACACAGGACGGGACCTCCCTGGCCTCCTGACTCCCTGATTAGCCTGCTCGCCCTGTCATTCAGGCTGACCTGGAGCACTGGCTTCTCCCCATTGTTCCTGGGAGCTGTCAGTCTCAGGGTCCTGATTCCCCATTGACCCTTCCCCCTTTTTAGTACTGGGAGCTAGCAACTAAAACACCCCCACTGAATGTTAGTAAGGGGGCAACAGTCCCCTTACATAAAGCTTATTAACTAGCCAGTCCCCTGAGATTAACAACAAAGAAATCCCAGGGTGGACTTCACAGGAATGTGATTACTCAAATAAATTATCATTTTAAAGTTCATAAAACCAATCTTGAGAAAGGGCAGGGAGTGACCAACACACTGATCTGAGCATCCAAATGATTCCTATAAGTAAATAAAAATCCCGGCTTTATGCAGCTTCATGTTTGAAGAGAATTATGGGAATAATTACTTTTCTGGGGAAAGGCATTGGTTTCTTCATTGTGAATAGCAGGTAACAGACCCAGTGACATTGGAGACACTTTTGGCATAAGAACTAGCACCCCATGCTATATTCCCCAAGAGTCCCTGCACCCCTCTATTCTGAGGTATTGGCAGAACATTCCAGCTAGACCAGTTTTATGTCAGATCAGGATTTCTATGCCTTGTGGGAAAACTTAGTTGCCTTCTTGAGTTGGTGTTAAAGGCCCTCCATGCCACTTACTTACGTGCTATTGACTTCAACTTTAAGCACACGATGTTAGGGATTGCTCCCACATCCAGGATGACTCAGTCTTTGCCTTGAAGCGCTTGCAATCCAAGAAAACAAGTGCCATATGAAGTGCAGGGAGATAGATACAATCCACATGCATGGGTTTTATACACATTGAGTAAAATCCTGGCCCCAGTGAAATCAATGCGAGTTTTACCAGCTTTTCACTACTTATATACATTTAGTTCTTAAGTATGCATTAGCTGTATTAGATTTTCTCCTCACTCTACCCATTCTAAATTGGCCTTTTTCTTGTATGCATTACAGAAAAAGCAATGACCTGTTTGATTATCAGGCCTAGCATCAACATGAATGATCTCACAGTATTTGTCGTTAATTCTTGGGGGTTTTTTAAATCAACAAATAAAACAAAATCCTAGCTTCAAGAACACCCTCTGGTCATTATTTCTCTCTTACCCACTTTCAGTTCACCACCTGCAACCACTATACAGGTGGCACTAAGGACATTGCTGGAGTTGACTGGGAATTCCAGAGTCCCCAGAACATAGAGGCCTCTCAGAGGAGGAAGAGTTGTATCCACCAGGATGGTCCTGTCTGAAAAAAAAGAGGTGAGAGAGAGAGCGTCAATGTACCGACACTGTGATGTGAAGATGGAAAATGAGGGTAAAGCTCTAGAGATCATGGCCACTTAAGCATGTGCTTAACTTTAAATTTTGCTTGACAAATTCAGTCTGGAAATACAGTGTAAATTTTGAATATTGAGAGTCATTCATCATTGGAACAACTTACCATGGGTTATGACGTTCTGCACCACTGGCCATTTTTTAAATAAGAGATTGGATATTTTTCTCAAAGATATAGGTCTGTAAAAGTCGCAATATTACAACAAAAAAACTTCAGAAACAGACTCCAAAGAGAGACAGCTGAATTGGAATTAATTTGCAAACTGGACACGATTAAATTAGGCTTGAATAAAGACTGGGAGTGGATGGGTCCTTACACAAAGTAAAACTATTTCCCCATGCTTATTTCCCTCCCCCCCACACTGTTACTCTCACCTTCTTGTCAACTGTTGGAAATGGGCCACCCTGATTATCACTACAAAAGGTTTTTTTCTCCTGCTGATAATAGCTCACCTTAATTGATCACTCTTGTTATAGTGTGCATGGCAACACCCATTTTTTTCACATTCTCTGTGTGTATATATATATATATACATATATATATATATATTCCTACTGTATTTTCCACTGCATGCATCCGATGAAGTGGGTTTTAGCCCACGAAAGCTTATGCTCAAATAAATTTGTTAGTCTCTAAGGAGCCACAAGTACTCCTCGTTCTTTTCGAAATAAAGAATTCAATCATGTGGACCCATACTGACCCCAACTTAGGTCATGAGCAAACGTCAGACCTTGAGACCCACAACAAATTGTCTATAAATCGAGCCAATGGAATAACTAGTAGTAGGCTGTTATCCTTCATGTGAACTAGCCACTAGACGAGTGTGAGATACACACTTTGACAGTGTTTCACAGCAACTTGCTGACAACAGAGAATGGTGAGACTCATGGTTCCTGGATCCAATTCCAGGTTCTGGAGGGGAGCGTTCTGTAATGGTTGCAATCTCATCTAACACTGGGCCCCAAAGCCAGACCCCATCTTCCTCTCCTCCTATGCTCCCATCAGCTCCTGATTCCTCCCTGCTACATCACAATGCCCAAATCCACTGAATATTGACTCACACCCCTATATTCCTATCTACCCCTCTCGTTACTGCCTCTATTTGCCCCCCACCCCATCTCCTGACCCCTCCCACTCTGCTCCATCCAATATCCACCCCACCCTACCTCCCAACCCCTCCCACTCTGCTTCCATACAACCTCCACCCCACCCCAGCTCCTGTCCCTTCCCCTCTGCTCCCATCAAAGTTCCACCCCACCCCAGCTCCTGTCCCTTCCCCTCTGGTCCCATCCAACTTCTACCCCACATCATCTCCTCACCCCTCCCGCTCTGCTCCCATCCAAACTCCTCCCCATTCCAGCTCCTGACCTCTGTCCCTCTGCTCGCATCGAACCTCAATCGCACCGCAGATCCTGACCCCTGTCCCTCTGCTTCCTTCCATCCTCCACCCCACCTCAGCTCATCCCCATCCTACTCTGCTCCCATCAAACTCCCAACCTGACCTCTCCCCCTCTGCTCCAATCTGGCCTCCATCCCACCCCAGCTCATCTCCCTCCCCCTCAGTTCCCAACTAATATCCACCCCACCCCAGCTCCTGAACCCTCTCCCTCTGCTCCTATATCCCCCCAACTTCTGCCTTCCTTCCCCCTCTTTTTTCCCTCATTCCCACCCTCTATCCCCACCCTTCACTCCCCAACAGTCACATCCAGTTGTTGCCTCCTTGCTGCCTGGGCATTATCAGAAAGAGCCTTGAGAAGGCAGGGGCGGGGATATCTCTGCTCTCAGATCCTGAGCCTGCAACCACAGCAGCCCCTCGCTGCCCAGACGAGCAATTGCACTGAAAGTCATGTTCAGTCCCTGCAGCCCTGGGTTGGAGCATGCTCAGCACAGGTGAAATCTCCAGTGAATTTAGCTGCCACACTGGAACAAGTCTCTATTGAGCTTGTGAACAGAGGCTCACAACTTGGGCAAATTTGGGAAAAATTTAGCTGGGATGGCAAAACAACTGTGTTCAAGGCCTTTCAATGAGGGACAGAGTCCTATTCCCTGAAGAGCTAACTGTCATAATCAGTGGGAAAAAAACACAATACAGAGTGAAACAAAGCAGAGGGAAGAGGATAAGGGGGGAGATACTGTTAAAATGGAAATGGCTTATATGAGGAAATCACTGCTCAAGAATATGAGAAAATGCTGCAGTTGACAAAGGCCGTAAGGATATTCATCAAACATAGGGCGAAACATTTTTACAAGAAGAAGAAAGAGTGCTCCTAGGCATAACATTTATATGTCAAGTTTAAGCCTGGAACAGATTTTTTTTTGCTGAGTTGCACATCCTTAGAAATAAGGGCTTATAAATGAATCACTGATTGCTCTGTAAGTAGAGTTTCATGCATGTGACCCTAGAATAATAATGGGAGGGAGAAATTCTGACCTGCGCGGACCTGATGTGGTTTCATGGGTGCAACTGAGGGCAAAACTGGTGCATGTTCAATGGATGTGTGAGGAGACAGACATATATTCTGCAGAAACAGCAGGGGGCTCCATCGTAGAGTTAATCTCCTTCCACACTTGAGGAGAAAAAGGAACTGATGGGTAGAAGACTGTTACCACATGTGATATATCCTTGTGGCACATACCTATCTGCTTCATATGAGCAACTCTGCAGATTACACAGTGAGATGACTAGTCAGTGCCTAAAATCAGCGACTTTAGGTCAGATGGCTCAATGAAATTTATCTCCAGACAAAGGAGAAACTGTATTTGTTTTATCCCTTTCCCTAAGAAATTCACATCGCCACAAGCAACTGCATTAAGAAAATAATTCAAATCTAAGAAGGCTACCTTTCATTTTATGTGTACTTCCTGCAGACAAAAGCTCACAGCCTTAATGTTTGGCCGTACAACGCTGAGAA
The DNA here is from genome assembly GCF_009764565.3 of Dermochelys coriacea. Classification (NCBI taxonomy): domain Eukaryota; kingdom Metazoa; phylum Chordata; order Testudines; family Dermochelyidae; genus Dermochelys; species Dermochelys coriacea. Next base: position 11,778,725 of record NC_050070.1, on the reverse strand, counting down.
TTCACTAATGACTCCAGCAATGACATAAAATGCCTTTGATCAACCCCATTGCTATATAAAACACCATAGCATGTCATTGAATGGAAATCAAGCACAACAGACAAGCTATTATATGAGAGACAGTACTCCAGCATTCATCTCTTCAAACAGAAAAAGTTCAAAGAAAATCAAAATCAGAAAATGAATAAGAGAGTGGATTCCACCAGTAAAAAAAGAAAAAGAAAAAAAGGCCAGGGGTTACACGATATCATATCTAGACCTTTCAAACCATTGCCTAGAATTATAACACATTCTCCTTCCACCCAATATGCAATGTGTCATGACTGAAAAACCATCAACCAAAGTACGGGAAATCTCAGCATTTGAGGAGCTAATGCATTCCATGATCTGGTCTGGAATGAAGATGACTGCTGTTTGCTGATAGAATGGTATGAATCAACTCACCATTCATGCTTTCCAATGTTGTGCAATTGGTTTTTAAATGTGGGAGTCCCAATTTAGGCAATGAGCCAGATTTGCAAGCCTTATTCATGTGATTAGTCCTTATGTGATGGGCACTATCTTGGCTAAAACACCAGAGACTGAACCAGAGAACTCCAGAAGTAAAATAACAAGCTGATAAACTCAAGCTGCTCTATCTACATAGCCTCGATCACCACAGCAATTCATAATCGTTAATGGAATTAGTTTCACAACACCCCTGTGACGAAGAGAAGTGCTAATATCCACATTGGGAATAGAGGCACAGGGAGCCTAAGCAACTTATCCTAAGCTACACAGAAAGTCAATGGTGGAACAAGCAATTGAACCCAGGTTTTCTAAGACCTAGGTTAGCATCCTAACCACTAGACCATCTTCCCTCTCATACCAAGCACTCCCTCTGGGACTGTAACAGCCTCATGTCCTCTGCGGCTTGGGCATAGAAGGGGACCCATAACACACACCCTCACCAGGGAGCTACCCTTGCATGAGTAGTCCCACTAAAGTTATCATTACAGGTGAAATCCACCCCATGCAGGAGTTTTGGATGATCAGTAAAGGTTGTCTCTCTTCTAGCCTGGAGCTCATTTATATCCTTTTGGACTAAAACCAAAGAATGCTTCTTTGGGACACTTCAATCACCCTGACATCTGCTGGGAGAGCAATACAGCAAAGCACAGAGAATCCAGGAAGTTTTTGGAGAGTGTTGGGGACAACTTCCTGGTGCAAGTGCTGGAGGAACCAACTAGGGGCCGTGCTCTTCTTGACCTTCTGCTCATAAACAGGGAAGAATTGGTAGGGGAAGTAGAAGTGGGTGGTAACCTGGGCAGCAGTAATCATGAGATGGTCGAGTTCAGGATCCTGACAAAAGGAACAAAGGAGAGCAGCAGAATACGGCCCCTGAACTTCAGAAGAGCAGACTTTGACTCCCTTAGGGCACTGATGGGCAGGATCCCCTGGTTGGCTAATATCGGGGGGAAGGAGTCCAGGAGAGCTGGCTGTATTTTAAAGAAGCCTTATTGAGGGTGCAGGAACAAACCATCCCGGTGTGCAGAAAGAATAGCAAATATGGAAGACGACCAGCTTGGCTTAACAGTGAAATCTTCAATGAGCTTAAACACAAAAAAGGAAACTTACAAGAAATGGAAACTTGGACAGATGACTAGGGAGGAGTATAAAGATATTGCTCTAGCATGCAGGGATGTAATCAGGAAGTCCAAAGCACAATTGGAGTTGCAGTTAGCAAGGGATGTGAAAGGTAACGAGAAGGGTTTCTACAGGAATGTTAGCAACAAGAAGAAGGTTGGGAAAAATGTGGAACCCTTACTGAATGGGGGAGGCAACCTAGTGACAGATGATGTAGAAAAAGCTGAAGTACTCTTCAATCTTCACAGACAAGGTCAGCTCCCAGACTGCTGCACTGGGCAGCACAGTATGGGGATGAGCAGCCCTCGGTGGTGAAAGAACAGGTTAAGGACTATTTAGAAAAGCTGGACACACACAAGTCCATGGGGCCGGATGCAATCCATCCAAGGGTGCTGAGGGCGTTGGCTGATGTGATTGCAGAGCCATTCGCTGTTATCTTTGAAAACTTGTGGCGGCCAGAGGAGGTCACGGACGATTGCAAAAAAGCAAATGTAGTGCCCATCTTTAAAAAAGGGAAAAAGGAGAATCCAGGGAACTACAAACCGGTCAGCCCCACCTCAGTCCCTGGAAAAATCCTCAAGGAATCCATTTTGAAGCACTTGGAGGAGAGGAAAGTGATCAGGAACAGTCAACATGGATTCACCAAGGGCAAGGCATGCCTGACCAACCTGATTGCCTTCTATGATGAGATAACTGGCTCTGAGGATATGGGGAAAGCGGTGGATGTGATATACCTTGACTTTAGCAAAGCTTTTGATATGGTCTCCCACAGTATTCTTGCCAGCAAGTTAAAGAGGTATGGATTGGATGAATGGACTATAAGGTTGATAGAAAGCTGGTTAGATCATCAGGCTCAATGGGTAGTGATCAATGGCTCTATGTCTAGTTGGCAGCCAGTATCAAGCGGAGTGCCCAAGGGGATCGGTCCTGCGGCTGGTTTTCTTCAACATCTCCATTAAGGATCAGGATGATGGGATGGATTGCACTCTCAGCAAGTTCACAGATGACACTAAGCTGGGGGGAGAGGTAAATATGCTAGAGGGTAGGGATAGGGTCCAGAGTGACCTAGACAAATTGGAGGATTGGGCCAAAAGACATCTGATGAGGTTCAATAAGGACAAGAGTGCTGCACTTAGGATGGAAGAATCCCATGCACTGCTGCTGGCTGGGGACTGACTGGCTAAGCAGAAGTTCTGCAGAAAAGGACCTGGGGATTACAGTGGATGAGAAGCCGGATATGAGTTAACAGTGTGCCCTTGTTGCCAAAAAGGTTAATGGTATATTGGGCTACATTAGTAGAAGCATTGCCTGCAGATCGCGGGAAGTGATTATTCCCCTCTATTCAGCACTGGTGAGGCCAGTTTTGGGCTCCCCACTACAGAAAGGATGTGGACAAATTGGAGAGAGTCCAGCAGAGGGCAACAAAAATTATTAGGAGACTGGGGCACATGATTTATGAGGAGAGGATGAGGGAGGTGCATAGAATAGAAAAGACAGCACTTTTTCTGTTTGTGAATTGTAACTGAATAGGGCATGATTTTTACAAATGTGGTCACTATTTATATTTTTTACAATTTTCTGTGTCACTGCTAGAAGTTTTTTTGAAAAATTACTGCGTCTTCATCAAAATTTGAAATATTTCAGCCAGCTCTACAGTTAGTTGGAAAACTGTGGGAGGACGGGGGAGACATGGGAAAACTTTATCAATTTTTTACCTATATTTGAAATTTGAGTGGAATTCTTCAACCCAATCTCGTGAAAGAGGTAGATGAGTCAGCGTTTTGTGTACTAGCCTATCACTAGGCTACCTGGAGTCTCTCTTCTGCCCAGAATCCCTTGGGGAAGTCACTTAGCCTCCCTGTGCTTTACTTCCACAACTGTAACATGCGGATAATAGTGCTTTTCTATTTCACAGGGATGTTGTGAGGATACAGACAGTAAAGATTCAGAGGTAATGGAGACATACAAGTATTTTAGATAAACAGAATGTTTTCCAGTCCTGTTTGTGAACGTAGTGACCTGATCATTGTCTGACTTGTTTGGGCTCTGACCTTGCAAACACCTAGGCATCTGTACACATTGTAGCCAATGGGGGTCCAGAGAGAAGCAAACTTATGTAGATGTGTTATGTATTAGCCAGAACAGAGTCCTAATTATCTGTGTCAGAAGTCTGGCCAAGGGGTTCTGGGAGCAGCTGTGTCTTTCCCCCATCTAAAATACAACTCACACTACTAATTCTCTCTTCAACTAAAGCTAATTTTTACTACATCTGTAATGTGTTATTTAATTATTTCTCATTTACATGTGGGGCCAATGAAATACTTCCGGGTCGCAATAAAATAAAATGCAAAAATAATAATCTCAACTTGCCCTAGAGGTAAAAAATGACAACAAAAAGACCTTCCAGCCCCCACAAGAAAAACAGATGACAAAACCCAGGTCCTCAGAGTAGGTCTGAGACAGGCATTCCAGAAGGATCAGCAAACTCAGGCTCTGTCAGACCAACTTGGGGGGGAAATTCAGAGTTCAGGACACTTCATTGAGAGTGCCCTGCATCCACCATCCAGATATATAAGTCTAAGGACTACCAGCATTATAATTAGTACAATATATTATTTGTATTGCTGTAGTGCCTAGAAGCCCCAGCCATGATCAGGGCCCTGTTGTCCCAGGCACTGGACATGCATGCATATAACACAGCGTCCCTGCCACAAAGGACTTACAATCTAAAAAGAGAAGACAGGCAAAGGCTGAGAGAAAAGAAGCTTAATTATCTCCAACATTTAGAAGTGGAGCTGGGGCACCCAGACTTGCACAACCTGACATATGCAGAAGCAGGATTTGTACCCAATTCTCCTGAGACACAGAATAAATGCCTTATCCATATAACCATATGATATCAGCACTCCAGCCAATTTCCACTATTGGGATAAAGTCCAAAGACAAGGATGGACTTGGGGGTTGGACTAGATGACCTCCTGAGGTCCCTTCCAACCCTGATATTCTATGATTCTATGACTCAATGGTACTTAGAAATCTAATCCATAAACGGATTTAGAGATCTAAATAAACAGTTGGACAGGCAACCAGAAAGCAAAATGGAAGCCAGTACAGTCTTGGGAGCTCGGTTGAAATATGCTCCCTGTGTGAAACACTGCTAGGTAAGTGGAAAGAAACATTCTGCATTAGCTGTGATATGGTATACCTGAGTTTACTTAAGAAAAAAAATCCCACCACAGAACCATGTGTATATTTGTGCAGTAGATGAGGGTATGTGAGAGAGAAATATAGAGAAGTCTGCTTCTGGGGCAATGTTTGTTCTAACATGCACGCATTAATGCTGCAGTCTAAGGTCAACTGTTTGTATCCTGTGTACACTGGAATTTACAGTTGTGTTAATTAGCATGTTAAAACTGGACTAACATTTCCAGTGTAGACATACCCTTGGTATTACTGGGAGAAACTCAGAACTGTACTTCCCTTACTTACTAGGCAAGATGATGACATCCTCGCCAGGGGCTGGAATGCTGTGGTTGTATCCACCCCAACCTTTTTTCACTCCACTCCATGATTCAGAGAATGACCATTTCAAAATGATGTCAGAAGGAGAAACTGGAGCTAGAAAACAGGACGTACAAAGGAAGATGTATTTGGAATTGTCATTTGCCCCACAAAACCAAAACTTGCCCAATGAGCCAAACCCTACCCTACCCTACCAACAAGTGTCTGCTCTCATTTTGTGCCTTCCTACCCAAAAGCCAAGAAGCTAGATGGATTTTGTAATATGTCCTAAAGTTCAAAGGATCTAGGCTATGTGAAAATCAAGCAAGCTCTTTGGAAGCAAGGACTTTTTTTACTATATATCTGTGCAGCATGTAGCATAACGAAAGTCTGGGGTGAAATCCTTGCTCCAGGGAAATGGTAAAATGCCTGTTGACTTCATTGTGGGCCTAGAGTTCACCCTTGATCCAGATGGAGGCTTCTAGGCATTTCTGAAATACAAATAAGTAACAATTATAATAATCTTGTGAGGCAGGTAAGTTTTATGAACCCTGTTCCTTAGTATAATGAAGGCCAATGAAGTTGAGCCCAACTTAGATTGTGAGCTCTCTGGGGCAGGCTCTTTCTGTTATTTGTATGTGCAATGCCTAACACAATGGAGCCCTGATCCCTAGCTGAGGCCTCTAAGCTCTACTGCAACAGAAATAAATAGCAGTAACAATAGTGGACGACATAGCAAAGATGTGGCAAATTCCAGATTAGAACTCTGTAGGTCTTCCTTGTTTCCAGCCCTATCCTTTGGTCTATTACGATGTCTGGCTCAATGTGTAACTGTATAATAATGTCATGCTATTATCCTAAGATCACTGTGTAGCACTAAAATACATTGTAGTTTTACATTCTCCATGACCTTTATGATCTGATATGGTATTTCTTAACAAAGTTTATAGTCTTTTATAATGTGGAATCACACATTCATCACATGCAATGGTAGATGTGGCTCAATAAAATGCTTAAATGAATGCCAAGAGCCCCTTTTGGGCTGACAGATGTACAAAACATAGAGGTGATGTACAGCAACATTTTCCTGCACACCTAGTAAAAGGAATCACTGTGGCTGTTAGACCAAACCAGTCAGCCTGAGACCACCACATACCTGGTGTAGGTAGAGCGACTCTTTCTTCCTCTTTGAGTGTTACTTGGACTAGGTCTTCACCTGTAACTGAAAAGAGAGGGTGCATGGCTTGTAGACAAACCCCGTCAGGAACTCAATGGAAACTAACAAAAATAATTAGACAGTAATCTCTGATACAATGTTTTCTGATCATTCACATTTCTAACAACAAAAGGTTTCCCAAGTACCTAGCCTTGCTGATCCTTTTTCAACCATTTTTCTTACAGTGTTTTTACAAATAAATGAATACATTTTTGTTTGTAGGCACTGAAGGGCTCCTGGCACCTTACCAAAAAAAGCTAAGAGCAGATATACAATAAACAAAAGCTACAGTTGGCATGCCAACTTCATTTATCCTGTTGTAAAACTAGAGTAGCTCTATTGACTGCAATGGCTTTACACTGGTGAGTTACTTTGGATTTACAATGGGGTAACTGAGATCAGAAAGGGAAGTGTAGCTTTTGTTCATTGTATGTATGTATGTTCTTGGAATCTAAGTCAAGACTGGATGCCATTCTAAAAGAAATGCATAGAAAGTAAACTCTAAAAGAGTTCAACCAAGATTTATGGTTAGAGCCAGGAATTCTATGGCCCGTGGTATGTAGGCGGTCAGACCAGATTATCATAATTGTAACCCCTTCTGCTAGGTTTTGCCAACAGCAACAAGGGCTCAGTTCATCTATTAAAATTAATATCCCACTAGCTTGAGCTCCTAGCCAGCATTTCTGGGATCACTAAATACCTTTATTGGGAACCCTTAATAGGCAATACTTCCTACTTTCAAGCACTGAGTCTGTGTATGAGGAAAAGAACACTTTATTATGGGGAAAAGGAACACAGCATCATCTTGGGGAAACACAGCAACAATGTATCTAAATGAATGACAAGTAAAACACTCCTCCATGGTTGTTGTTGGCACCCTTTCGTCTGTGAGAGATGGTGGGAATTGCAGCCTATGATGTAGATGGTTTACAATGTCTCATGTAACTGAATAGGCCAATCCAAGATTTGCATGATTTTTGGCAGTTATTGCAAATGTCTGTATTTTGCTTACTTCCTGCGGGCTCTTTTCTCCTCAAGCTGTAGGAGCCAGCTCCTGTCACAGACTTTGATACCCTCATGGAGACGATGGCGCCACTTGTTATGGTCACTTGCCAAGATTTCCCATTGGTCAGGATCAATTGCAAATTCCTTCATATCTCGCTTGCATGTGTCTTTATATTGAAGCTTGGGATGTCCTGTTGTTCTTGTTCATTCTGATAGCTCTCTGTATAGCATGTCCTTCCAACATACTCAGATGGCCCAGCCAGCACAGTTGTCTTTGCTTGAGTAGGGTTGTCACAGTTGGTAAATTTGCCCTTTGAAGAAACTCTGTGTTGGTGACCTTATCTTGCCATTTGGTGTTGAGTATGCAGTGTAAACAACATAGGTGGAAATTGTTCAACATTTTCTCCTGATGAGCATAACTTGTCCATGTTTCCCACCATTCATGAGAGTGTTGAGGACATAAGCTTGGTGCACTAGTATTTTGGTCTTGATGGTAAGCTTTGAGTTCTTCCATGCTCTTTTAGTTAGTCTGCTAAAGGTGGTGGAAGCCTTTCCAATGTGAACATTTAGTTCGTTATCCAGTGAGAGGTTGGTGGTCACTGTAGAACCTAAATAACTGAACTTTTGGACTACTTCTAGATGGTTTGCATTTAAGATAATTGAAGGATCTTGTGGAACCCCCTGTCCTAATAGAACCATTTTCTTGATGCTGATGGTGAGAGCAAATGCCTGACAGGTACTTGAAAGCAGTCCATGAGTTCGTGTATTAGATCTTTACTGTTGGCTATCATGGCAGCATCATCAGTGAATAGAAATTCCCTAATTATCAACTTTTTGACTTTGGTCTTTGACTTAAGTCGGGACAGGTTGAAGAGTTTCCCATTTGATCTTGTGTGGAGATACACTCCTTCTTTCATGTCCTCAGATGCACAGTTCGATAGTACTGAGAAGAAGATTCCGAAGAGTGTAGGGGCAAGAACACATCCTTGCTTCACTCTGCTTTTCATCTCAAAACTGTACGAAGTGGACCCATCAAACTGGACAGTTGTTCTCATGTTGTTGTGGAATGAACGTATAAGACTTAACAGGGTTGGTGGACATCTTATCTTTTCTAATATTGCAAATAGATCTGCTCTGCTGACTGCATTGAATGCATTGGTTAGGTCCACAAAGGTGATGTACAATGGTCAGTTTTTATCTCTGCAGTTTTCTTGGAGTTGACGCAGAGAAAATATCATGTCTATCGTTGATTTTCCGGCCCTGAATTCGCACTGTGATTTAGGGTAGGCATGATTCACCAGCTGTTGTAGGCACACTAAGATGACTTTTGCGAAAGCTTTTCCTGCTATGCTTAGTTGCAAGATACCCCTGTAGTTGTTGCAGTCACACTTTTTCGCTTTATTTTCTATACAAAGTGATGATGTTTGTGTTGCACATCTCTTGTGGTACCTCACCCTCTTTCCAACATTTAAGCAGCAGCTGATGGAGATGTAGTAATAGGCTGTCTTTCCCGTACTTGAGGATTTCTGCTGGGATGCCATCTTTTTCAGGAGCCTTGCCACTTGGCAGCTAATCAATGGCCTTGCTTAGCTCTTCTACAGTGGGCTCCACATCTAGCTCTGGCATGACCTATAGAGTTGGTATTTGGTCCACTGATTCACTGGTGATGTTTCTTTCTTGTGCGTATAGCTCTGAATAGTGTTCAACCCAACAAGACAACTGTTTGCTGTTATCTGTAATGATTTCACTGCTGTGCGATTTGAGAGAGGCAACCTTGTTGACAGTGGGACCTAGAGCTTTCTAAATGAATGCAAGTAAAACACTGTCCATGGGAACTTTGGCAATAGTCGTAACTTGGTTTGCTACTTGCCAGTGTGAATGTCCAGTAGGCAAAACGGCCCTTTTACCACATCACTTCTCTCTTCTCCCTCCGCTAAATACAATAGTCCTGAGGTGTACTTGGGCAGACCTGCCTCCAATCCCTTGCAAAATCCTACCAAGTCCTGTCCTGAGGCTCCACTACTTAACCCAGCTACAGCGATTTCAGCTTTATTCAGTGGCTGGGTAGAAAGAACCATACCAGAATTTACTCACGTCTGCTGCTATCCTCAGTGGCTTCAACAAAGAGCCCTCTTTGCATTTCATCCCCTCAAAAAGCTACCTTGTGGGTTTAATCAAAGAACTGTCCCCACAGTATAGGCTCCTCAATGAAGGGAAATCAGTAGTAATGTAGGACCCTTGAGAAGACCCTTACTAAGATGTGAGCCCTTTCCTCAGTTCCAATTCTGAACCAATTCTGAGTGTGTGTACAGTTATGGTGACTCCCAAGAGTCACTGGAGGAATTCTGGATAATGAGCTTATGCAGATGAAGCTCTCACTGTAGCCACAGTTCCCACTATTCACCAATAGAGGGGGGCAGAGAGCTTCTTCTCCTCTGGAACTTCTGTCCATCTTGAGTTCTGAATAAATAACATATGCAGATGAGGTAGCTCTGTGGCCATTCTTCCCCCATTCACCAGATAGGAGCAGAGAGCTCCTTACCTTTTAGAGCTTCAGGCCACAGGGTTAATCATAAATCTACCTCCTGATCTTAAAATTGGTGAATCTAGAACGGGGGAAGGTTCCAAGGCTACATGACTATGCTCATAGCTCTACAGAGGCAATGTTACAAAGCAGAAGTCTTACTAGCTAGCCATTCAAGAACACTCTTATCTTCTCCACAACATGCACCTTAACCTGCCAATGGGAGTGCATATTACCTTGTACTTTACTTACATTATATTTAAACAAGCCTTTGTCCTTGTAAATTATGAAAGCCACTCCTCCTTACCTCCCTTCCCATCTCCCAGTGCAACCAAGCTAATTTAGAATGCCTGAGGTTCATTAATTTTAAGTGTCAATAAATTAGTGGGAATAATCAAAATACTTGATTCTTTCTGATAATTACTATCTGATGTCAGTTTAAAACACTAGACTGCATTAGCAGCATATGCTCCTATGCCGAATGAGGCTTCCATAATTAAACAGAATGGGATTCCATGTGGGTTTTCCCATGCCTGATTAATTTGTAATCAGGTGCTACAACCCTGCTCTTCAGCGACACCTTGTTTCCCAATAGTTAATTACAGTCTGGTGCCATATTTGCAAAAGCCACTCTGAAGTGCAAAGTCACTATACGGGGACTCCACTTAATAGTGCCATGGAGTTGGGTCTGCCACACTGCTTCTGTCTCTTGTTGAGATGGGTGTAGTGGTTAGGGGGCTAGCCTGGAGCTCTGGAGCACCGAGTCCAATTTCTTGCCCTGCTGCAAACTTCCTGTGTGAACTTAGTGTCTGTGTGCCTCAACTCCCCATCTGTGAAATGAGGACCAGGGCACTTCCCTAACTGCCAGGGATGTTGTGAGGATAAATAGGTTAAAGATTGTGAGGCATTATGGTGCAGGGGCAACATGAGTAATATGGAGAGATTAATGCTTTTCTTGTGGTACTGTTTCACCTCAGCTTTAGTGGAGAGAAACAAAGAAAACCTTAACAGTAGAATTAGTGTCAGAAAGATAAAGCTGGCAGTGAAAAGCCTGATCAAAAATATGTTCTTTTCATAAATTTCTGAATGATGCCAGACTGAGGCTTAGTTCTAATTCTGTCAGGAATAAGCTCAACAGTAAGATAAGGTAAAAGGGAGGCAAAGGGTAATTTGGGTATAAGCGATGACACAATCTATCATAATAGGAGAGAGCCGAGAAGTAGGACTACCTGAAGTAACTTATTGTTTTCGGAGAATGGTTTAGACCATCTGCTGTAGGCCAGTCTATTCACTACTCATTTTCCTCTCACTTATGTCACGGCAAATCAGAAATAATCCTGTGAAATCAATGGAGTTACACCAGAGTATAAACTGTTGCAAGGGACAAGAGAATCCTACAACTGTGCTTTTGTAACAAGGTATGAGACATGCTCATCTGACTTGGCTACAACACACACACAAAGCTTTTTTCACAGTACAACTCAGTTTGTCTGATTACCTCTGTTTGCAACAATGCATTCATGAAAAATCTGGCCATCTATCCCCATACTGCCTCAGCAGGAAATAGAATATCCAGCAGACATTCAAAATGGCACCAGCAACACATGAAACAGAGAACGCTGGGATTTCCCACCACACAGAGAGCTCAGCACAAGGAGGACTGTTTATTGTGGTTACATAGAGCTGATGAAGGGGTCCTGTTTATACAGCAGGTAACACTATTGCACCCTGGTTACATGAAGATAACCATATTAGGCCAAGCCAATGACAAAAGCAACTCCTGGTTAGCTGCCATGGTAACTACTCAAGTTGGGTGATAATAGAAACTAAGTTTAGAGCTAACCACATCACTAACTTATCAGCTTGGTTAAAAACTGTAGGGTTTGATTCTCTACTATTTGGCACTTAATGTAATTATCTATGCTAGTGCAAGGCAAAGTACATGTAAAGCACAACCATGCTGATTGGGAAGCATTTTACACCCACTTCACTCAGGTGTAAATGCCTACACAAGGTCTGATTCAAGCCCAGAGAGTGGACAAGAACATAATTACCTAGTTCTCTTGGTGGTTTTGTTTATATATTGAGTATATTATCATCATTTAAGCAAGGAACAGGAAGAGATACAGGCAACACAGATAAAGGATGTCATTAGAAAACATTGGATTAAGGGGCCTCTTCGCAACGTGAAGTTATAAGGCTCCAGATCCTAGCTGTATAAAAACCTTATCAGGCCCATCAATTTTCTGTCCGATTACAGCCCTTCCTGGATGCTTGGGCTGTGAATCATACATAAAGGCCTTCTTGAATTCAAACTTCCTGGCATCTTCCTTCCCCAGGTTTAGGTCTCTGAGCTGATGTGAAGGAGGAGCAAAACAGTCTTTCATCAGCTATGTAGTGACAGAAAACTTGCCTGCAGTTATTAGAAAGCGCTGAAACTAGGATAAATGCTCCAATAGCCTGAGTTACAAATAACAAACACCACCGTGCCATTCAACATCAATAGAGCCAACACAGATCATGGGAAACATCAAAACTTTTAGAAATCACACTCGACTACAAGGCATCTGCAGCACTACACATGAGACAGATCTTCCAAGGCTGGGGAGATGGAGATAGAATATTTGGTCAATTAGTATAAGGTGCCATATACTAGGGTGCTCAGAACTGTATTATCATATGGATTTGGATACCATGCTGATCTGCAGCGATATAAAACCTTAAAATGTGGCAAACCAAGACTGACTTTCTCTCTTAATGGATTAATAATGGCTGCAGCGAAGACTGAGGCAACATGAGCTTCCTCAATCTGCCATACTAATGGGCAACAATCCAGAATTACAAGGACTATCTCTAAGAGTGAAAGAGTGCAGTTTAGTCTTCATTTTCTGATCACCACAGTCCACTCACTCTTTGGTCTCTCCACTGAGGCTGCCAACGAGGATGACAATTTGTACTGTGTGTGAGGGTGTTTTTCCGTGGGTCAGTGATTGGGGCACCTGTCCGCTAGGAACTGAAATGAGAACACTCAACTCATTTCATAGAAGTAAAGGTAAGATTTTATCATGGTTATTTTTAGTAAAAGTCACGGACGATCGTGGGCAATAAACAAAAATTCACGGGAGCTGTGACCTGTTCATGACTTTTATTAGAAATGACGGCGGAGAGAGAGCTGGAGAGGCTAGGGGGGAATGACAGCTGGGCCCCATGGTGGGGGACTGACAGCCACAGCCCCACTTCTATGGAGGAGGCGGGACAGCTCTGTCTTCAGCCTTGGCCAAAGCCATGGGGCAGGAGCACACAGCAGCAGCTCTGGCTCAGGCCCCAGCCAAAGAGGTTGGGGGGGTCACACACAGCCCCAGCTCCGGCTGAAGCTGCAGGTCAGGGATGCACAGCCCAAGCTCCACCCCCACCGCCGATAGCTGAAGCTGACGTCACAGAGGTCCAGTAAAGTCACGGAATTCGTGACTTCCATGACTAAATCATATCCTCACATATAAGCCACTGAAAAGCCTTCATATAGTACTGTGACCTTTGTAAACTACTTACCCGATCTGAATTCAAACTGGCTAGAAGTTAAAAGGCTTATTGTTGCGTTACCAATCTGCTGAGCCATCCAGCTTTCCACTTCAAATCTTTCATCCAAAATGCCCCTTGAAACTTGGGCAATGAATATGAATGAAGTATCTTTGTTTTGCTTATACAGTAATTTTCAATGTAAAGAACAACTCTTTAGAGGCCTGCTCTTCTCCTGCTGAGATCAATGAAAACCTCCCTTTGACTACAATGGAGTTTGGATCAGGCTTTAGGTATTTACAAGAAAGAATGATCAAAATAATGAAATTCAAGTTTCTTAAGCTAATTAAACAGCAAAACTGGTTTGATGCAGCACCAATACAATGCTAAGTCTTGATCCTGTGTAACTTTACATGTGAGTAGTCCCATTGACTTCAAGGAGACAAGGCCCATATGTTAAGTTCATTGGAAAATGGGTTGGGAGTAAATGAAAAAAGTTCAGTAACTATGTTAATAAAGTTTCAATCGTGTTTTTGACAAATATTTCAGCTAAAAATGTTTCAATTAATAAGCTTACTTGTCTTCATTTTCAAGGCTCTTCATGGCTTATCCCCACCCTACCTATCATCTCTTATTCACTACTGAGAAGTCAACCTCCACCTTCACTCCCCATTAATTACATTTCAAGACAAGCACCTTCATTCTTTCTCCCATGTTGCCCCTTATGTCTGGGAGTTGCTCCCATAAACATCTGCTAAGCCACCTCATTATCCACCTTCAAATCTCTCCTCTAAATTCTCCTTTGCAACAATACCTGCAAAAAACCTAACAGTCACAGTCTGTTTGAGACCACTGTCTATCATGTTGGCCAATACTGTCCCATTGCTTCCTGGTACTTCCCCAACCCCACTTGTCTATTTATCCCTCTGGTATGTCTTGATTGATACCTAGATTGTAAGCTGTTTGGGGCAGGGACCATCTTTCAATTGTACATAGGTGTACGGAGCCTACCACAATGGGATCCTGGTTCAAGACTCAGCTCCCAGGTATTACCACAATGCAAATATAATTAATAATAATAATAATGAAAAGGTCATAAAGATGGAAAAACAAATGAAAAATGGTTCTACCTTGAACTCTTCAAAACAAAAACAACTTTGTAATTTCAAAAGGTTCCACAACCCTAGGGTATTAAAATACATGCCACTGGTTATTTATATGGTGATACTGTCCAGAGGCCCAAGTCAAGGATCAGGACCCAGGCCTGGTAGGTGCTGTACACATACTTAATAAAAAGACAATCCCTGTCTCAAAGAACTGACAGTGCAAAAAAAGTCATTACTGTAGTTTGCATAGAATACCTCAGACTTAAAGATGCCATTGTCTGAGTTTGCCCCAGTATGACATTTACCTCCCCACACTGTGACATGAGCTCACCATGCCACAATGTGGTGATGTTACATCAAAACACAGTCATGACATGAGCCTGTGTCACAGTAGGTTTGCATTTCATAGGGCCAGACAGTGACTTCAGGACCCACAAGTGCTTCGAGAGCATTTTTTTGGGGACACAAGATGTCCTGGAGGAAAATAGCACCTTCCCACATATACAAGGATACATAGCAACTCTAAGAGCATAGTTACAGAGGTATGAATGAGAGTAGCCCCCAAATTCCTTCAGCACAGGAGGCTACAACCCTGTTCCCCCAGCTTCCAGCAGTGAAGGGGAATAATCTGCCTGTGAACACCTTGTATTTTGAACTTCTGAACAGATCCTTTTTTCAAAGGGTTGCATGGGAGTTAGTTAACAGGATTAATGTGCAAAGGTAGCAGTCAGTACCTTGGTTAACAGGATCATTGCATGTGTCCTCCATGAATTTGAAACACTGGATCCTGTGGGTTCTACTTATCGCCCATTATAATTATAATCCCTCCACATTAGGAGTCTTCTGCATTGTTTGTGCCACGCTCTAATTTCCAAACAAGTAAAGCACCGGGGCAGCTTAACCACCTTGTTCCCAACCTTATATTTTCTCATCCTTTGTGCCAGAGAGTTTCATTCCCCGAAGACGAGAGCTTGCAGGATGCTGGTCAAATTCCGTGACCGACCAGACAAGGGGGGCGTAGAGAGCATCTGAGCTGAACATGAACAGTTCCCAGTGCTGGCTGAGGCAGATTCATTCAGCTGTTTGGCTTTTTTGAATAACAATATCTTCCCAGTTGTTGGGCCTTTTTTAAATTTCCATTGGGGCTGAGCAAAGGGCTGTGTGAATTTAGGAGCCTGCCTCTGAATGAGCTGGCATCTGATCCGTATTTACTGATGTTAATTTTGAATTTAATGCACCCCTGCCACTACCCAACAGTTTGCCCTAAAAAGCCTTTTAACTGACACAAAGGGAGAGGGTCAAAAGTACGTTGACCCCTGACAGAATGTACAATTATTAGAGAGAGGCGATACATGAGCAGCTGCTGGAACCCCACCGGTACAGCAAAGTGCTTCCAAAAGTCAGAATATGAATAATACACTCAAGGTCTTCCCCCAGCTCTATGAGGGCCTGCTACTTTCTCCAGGAAGAATTATAGCCCTCCCTAGCAGCTGCAATAATTGTGTTCCTATTATCCTAGGGACCTCCCCCTGACCACCCCCTACAAGTGTCCATTGTCGAGACGGAGTCAAGTGATTATATGCTCTGGCTGATGCTGTTTGGGCCCAGCTGCCTAACTGCTGACACACGAGCACCAAGAGCGCGGACTCGCGTCTGCAAGACGGGACTCTAACATACCAGACCTTTTACATAAGTCAAGCAGGAACAAATGATGCTTTATCAGCCCTGCTGACGGGGCAGCCCCCTCTTCCTTTGAAGTGGCGGCTGCTTATAGGCCCTTACAGCTTTTCCTCCTTAGCACAAGCAAACATCCTCCTTTTGATATGCTACATGCTCATTATCTCTGCCCCATTTAATGATTTTTGATTGAAGGGTGGCAGCTCAGTTGCCAAGAGAATAGTTAAAGAGGCTCCACACAGTCAGGCCTACAAGAAAGGCTTTCCTTGTGCAGCAGCCTAAATTTGGAATTTCTTAACAGTGTGTTCTTGTTCTTAGCAGCAGATAAGGGCTGAGCGTGAAATTCTTAATTAAGCAGTAAATAGAGAGTAGGGTGTCAGCAGATGCAGCCAGTAGCCATGGAGACCAAGTCACATGAACAAGAGAACTGAGACTAAACACAGGCCTCAGGCTTGGACGTGAGTGACAGCTGAAGAATCCTACAAAACTTGTAAACTGGATTAATTAGTTGACTAATTATTTCATATAGTTAAATGTAACAAAAATAAAAACCGCTCACGTTAAACAGCAGAGCGTTCCGAGGGCTAAAACCAAAAGCATCATTCTCTCTCTTTCAGTTTACCGATTCGTCTATTTTAAGGCTGGAAGGGACCCCTGTGGCCATCTTGTAGTTTGTATTAGTGGTCTCCCAGTTATAATGGAAGTAAAGTACTAGTTGCAGTCTAGCCAAATGTTCTCAGCATGGATTATAACTGTGAGATGGAGATGTTTTAATTCATTTGAATGCCAAATATGTGATTCTTTCCCCCTGTATCAAAAAAACCATGTACTAAATGCAACACAATCAGAATGTGAACAAGACGAAAGGAGGAATAGAAATGTAACCATTCTGTTTGAGACTGCTGCGTGCTAAATGGTACATCATAGTTCACTACTGCTGACAGCATTAGTCAGATCGATTTCTTCAATGTCAATAACGTGCCAAGAAATACACCACAGGTTTCCAGCTTTCCCAGGCTTCCCTATTTCAAGGAAAATTTTATGCAGGGTATCCAAAGTGCCCAACTGTTGACATATTTGTACTGGAAATAATAGGTCTTTAGTGGGGAATTATCTTCAGATTTGCATGTAGCTGTTTGTGTCTTTTCCCCCTCATTACTGTTAGTAAATTGCAAAGAAATCAAGATTTTTTGCTCTGTGATAGATGTGTAGCACAACCTTGGGTGAGTCACTTAACTTCTCTAGGTTTTAGTGCAATCAAATCAGTGCAAATCAGAAGTAACTCAATAAAGCCAATGAAGTTGTACGAGTGTCAGAATGGTCTAGCTAAGTCAGATGCAGGCCCTCTGTGTTTTAGCTTCACTAAGGGTATGTCTACACTACCGTGAAGTATCTATCCGGGGGGTCAAGTGGGCTTCTATTGCCTGAGTTGAAGCCTGCACCACTGTGTTCTCTCTGCTGTTTTTAACTATATAGACTGGACGAACGGGAGTGCAAGTACATCTATGAGAGCTCCAAGTTACACTCCTTGTTGCAGTATAGATATTGCATATGTGTCAAATGACAATGATAATAGCTGCCTCCCAAGGGTACTGTGAGGTCTAGTGACTTCCGGTACTGCCATTATTAATCATGGTCCTAATCATTACTTCTCCTTTGACAACCAAAATTTAGCACCAGAGTGACCGATTTGCTGGAGAAAAGAATAAAGGGGTGAAAGTCCCAGGTTTTGAAGAGGTTGTCAATGCCAAATTGCATAAAGGACAGTCACTAAATCACAATAAAGAACAGTCAATAGCCACAACATTTAAAAATTATCTCTAAAAAGTCAACGTTTTCAAACCTATGGGCCTACAAAGCCACTGAGAGTTCACGATGCAAGGACCCACTCTTCATATTAGTAATCCTTAGTAAAAAATAAATAAATAAATAAATAAATACTCCCATGACTTTCAGTGGGTGCAGGATTGGACTCACAGCAATTATCTCCTAAGACATTTAAGGTGGGGGATTCAAGGGATTGATAATGGACTCCAAAGCCTTTTCATCTCCAAAGCATCAGTTGCCAAGGCTCATACTGTACCTTCCTTTGTGGATAACTAAGAGATTAAGGCCCTGACCCTGAAAAGGGTTGGGCATGTGCATAACTTGTTATTTGAGTAGTCCTACTGACTTAAAGCTATGTCCATGCCTAAGACCTTGCAGATCAGAGCCTTTAATTGCAGATTGGCCGCTCCAGCACTGCTCATTTGCACAATGTTACATATATTACTTGCATTGCACTTACCTAAATAGGTTAGTTTCCCCAACTTGCTGTTGAAAAACCAGTCACAGCCCTTGTTATGACTGTGTGAAGGAAGTGACTGGAGTGGCTGACCAGGCCTTGTACCACAGAGCAGAATGACCTCAACATAGGATGGGAGGTTCTCATGTTCCACCAGTAAGTAATTCCCAGCAATGAAGTTATCGAATGTAGCCGAGTACTAGATGGAGGGAAACATAATGAACATGCATTTTCTTGAAGTGTAATGCATTCTTTTGTGAATTGGTATCAGTAGCATAGAATGTTAAAGACTATGTATGAGAGGCGGGAAGCGGACGTTAAAACAATCCTCCTGACCACATTAAAATGTGGGTAGAAATTATGGACCATCAAGACCAAGCTTCAGTGGGTCTTAAGTGGTTCACAGGTCTTGTTCTGGCCCTATACACTGGGGCGAACATTCACTAATAGTGCCCAGAATGCTCTTCCAGCTCAGAGCAATTTCATAAAGTTGCCAGTGTATGTGATCTGAAAACTGTCTTGTGTTCTTTTATGTGCATGCAGTACTTTTCCTCCTTTGTTTGCCCATCCAGAACAATGGGAGGGTTTCTCTTCCTTTGTTCCTTGATATAGTTTTGGTGAATGCTGTTCATCCATTACAAAAGCCATTTTATAAACAAACAAACAAACAAAACAAACCACATTACCTGCAGTTGTTTGCTGATGAAAGGGTTACCAAAAGTTAAAGTGTAAGTCTCCTGGTCCAAGAGCAGAGCCATCCAACCATAGGGGTTTGATAAAGTATCAGAGACGTAATGGACTGTGGTTGTCTTATTATAACTATCAGTCACGGTTAAATTATAAGGAAAGTCTGGAGCCTCTTTTCTAGGAAAAAAATACATTAAATCTGTGTTCAAACCCTTCATTTAATAATATTATTACATTTTACTTTTTTTATAGCAGCGCCTACAGGCCCCATCTGGGATGGGGATGGGGGTGCAGGCTCTGCCCTGAGGAGTTCATACTGCAAATAGATTAGAAAGACAAAGGGTGGAGAGGAAACAGAGGAGAAGTGACTTGTCCAAGGTTCCACAGAAGGTCTGTGGTAGAGTTAGGCGTGTTTGCTATCAGCTAGACCAAACTTGTTCCACTGCTTGTGCAGAGAAAGCCCCTGGCGGGCCGGGCTGGTTTGTTTACCGGCTGCGTCTGCAGGTTCGGCCAATCGCGGCTCCCAGTGGCCACGGTTCCCTGCTCCAGGCCAATGGGAGCTGCTGGAAGTGGCGCGGGCCGAGGGACGTACTGGCTGCTGCTTCCAGCAGCTCCCATTGGCCTGGAGCAGGGAACCGTGGCCACTGGGAGCCACGATCGGCCGAACCTGTGGACAAGGCAGGCAAACAAACTGGCCCGGCCCGCCAGGGGCTTTCCCTGCACAAGCGACGGAACAAGTTTGGGAACCACTGTGCTAGACTATACTTTCTGAAGCAGGGAGAGCTGGGTCTCTCACATCCAAGGTGCATACCCTAACTGCCGGTCTAGCACAGGTGGGTCTCTCTCTCTCTTGCTCTGTCACACTCTCATGCTTTTTCCTGAAAAATCTCTAAAGGACCAATCTGGAATGAAAAGAAGTTCCCAAAACTTCAACATTTTTCACAAGTCCTGTCTCCAGCCAACCCCAAAGATTACTCAGTTGATAAACAGGCCTTCTACGCAGTCAGCTCCTAAAGTCAGAACAAGAATATATCTGAATTGTGTGACATCTCGGACTTTACCTCAGATTTTTTTAGTTGTTAGGAACTGACCCAAAGCCCACTGAAGTTAGCAGAATTCTTTCAGTTAACTTCATTGGGTCCTCAGAAATATGGCCTGGAAACTAAGGGTTCTATTTCCAATTCTGTCACTTAACTTCTCTATGTTTTAGTTACTCCATCTCTAAAATGCAGATAATACCTAAATCACAAAACTGGCATGAAGCTTAATTTACTGGTGTTTCTACCACCCTTTGAGATCTTTGGATGGAAAGCACTACCATCTATAAGTGGAACACATTAGCATTACATGTCTTTCCAGAATGTTAACTTCTCGGGGGGAGCAAATATATGAATAATAATCTATAAAATGGCCATTAAACAATGGGCAGCATATGTCATTTAGGCTCAAAAATATCTTTTTCAGCTCCTGCACAAAGGAAAAGACTTGAAAGAGAGTGTGTGGATTGCATCATGGACAATTGCTTGGTTAGTCAACTCCTCGCAAAAACGGTGCTGATTTCACAGAACCATTTATCTAATCATCCAAAGAAAAACTCAAAAAACTACTACTTCTCTAATTTCCCATTTCTCACCTATCTCCAGTCCAGTCCATCAAAAACTACTCAACAATGTACAGTAATAATGACAACATTCATGTGTGTGAGACACATTGTAGTTAAGATAACTGAATTCCAATACTAAAAAGAATAAACTACAGCTGGAGTTACTAGATTCACCCATATTGATTACCCCAAAGCTTTTAAACAGCTATCACCACAGGACAGCCCTCTCTTCCCCTTATTGTCCCCCAAATGGTAAGAACATAAGAGCGGCCATACTGGGTCAAACCAATGGTCTATCTAGCCCAGTATCATGTCTTCCAACAGTGCCAATGCCAGGTGCTTCAGAGGGAATGAACAGAACAGGCAATCATTCAGTGATCCATCCCCTGTTATCTACTCCAAGCTTCTGGCAATCAGAGCCTAGGTACACCCAGAGCATGATGTTGCATCCCTGACCATCTTGACTAATAGCCATTGACGGACCTATCCTACATGAACTTATCTAATTCTTTTTTGAACCCTGTTATAGTTTTGGCCTTCACAACATCTCCTGGCAACAAGTTTCATAGATTGACTGTGTGTTGTGTAAAACAGTACTTCCTTTTGTTTATTTTAAACCTGACACCTATTAATTTCATTGGGTGATCCCTGATTCTTGTGTTATGTGAAGGAGTAAATAAGACCATAAAAACGGCCATACTGGGTCAGACCAAAGGTTCATCTAGCTCAGTATTCTGTCTTCTGATAGTTGCCAATGCCAGGTGCCCCATAGGGAATGAACAGAATAGATAATCATCAAGTGATCCATCCCCTGTCGTCCATTCCTAACTTCTGGTAAGCAGAGGCTAGGGACACCAACAGAGGCTAAGGACACCACAGAGGCTAGGGACGCCAATACAAATACAATATAAAAATAATACTACTTTATTCACCTTCTCCACTCCATTCACGATTTTATAGACCTCTATCATATCCCTTCTTAGTCATCTATTTTCCAAGTTGAAAAGTCCCAGCCTTTTTAATCTCTCCTAATATGGAAGCTGTTCCATACCCCTAATCATTTTTGTTGCCCTTCTCTGTCCCCTTTCCAGTTCTAATATGAGATTGGGATGACCAGAAATGCAACAGTATTCAAGTGTACCATGGGTGTACCATGGATTTATATACTGACATTATGATATTTTCTGTCTTATTATCTATCCCTTTCCTAATGGCTCCTAACAGTCTGCATCTGACGAAGTGGGTATTCACCCATGAAAGCTTATACTCCAATACGTCTGTTAGTCTATAAGGTGCCACAGGACTCTTTGCCGCTTTCATTATTATAGATGACTATGCAGATTTCTGGGAACTAGCCAAACTGTCAGACACTACTACAGTGATCATCACAGACCAAGTGTAACCCACACACCTTCTGGGTGTGGTGTTCTTTCACATCTAGTGGCACCGAGACTACTTAGCGAGAGAGAGTTAAATGAGACTGCTCTGCAGTCTTAGCTAACAGCCAGTTAGCTTTCAGCTCATGTGGTAGAGGCTCATGCACTAAGTTCCAGAAGTCCCAGGTTTGATCCCGCCTGCCAATGACCAGGGTCTGTCAGCATTACAAGTGCGGGCTCATCGGATATCTCAACTAGGAAGTCTCTGAAGCTCGGGACATGTTTCCTTAGCTAGGGGAAGTATATAACCCACACAGCTTCTGGGTGTGGTGTTCTGTTAGCCTTAGCTAACAGGCAGTTGGCTTTTAGCTCATGCGGTAGAGGCTCATACACTAAGCTACAGAGGTCCCAGGTTCAATCCTGCCTACGGCCGGGGCCTGTCAGCATTACCCAAGCTGAAGCATTTCAGCACAAGTGATATCTCAAACTGTGTAGTTTTAGAGAAGAGACCCCAGTTTACTTGCAGTGAATTTGTGTAGTTTACCCAGGAATGGGAATTCAGTCATACCACGCAGTCATATGGCAAAGCCTAATCAGCTGTTAAAATTGCTCAGACTCTATTAAAGAAACCTGTAAAGAGCAAAGAAAATATTTCTTGATTGGAGAAACACTCCCACAGAAGGCTATAATAGCAGCCTGATACAGTGTTTAATGTCAAGATGCACATATCCATTGGTGCCTACAGCCCCAGGATCACTGCAGCTGGCAGGAGTGGAAATAGAAATAAACAAAAAGGAAGACACACACGCAAAGTCTAAAGCCTACTAAGTCCTCCCAGAACTACAAACGGAAGACCCTACCTCGACAAAATCATGCACTTGGAAGCAAGCTACATGTGTTGATCAGATAAATCCTTGTTCATATAAAGCAGCAGTGGACGGGCATACTTAATTGAAAGTGCAAATATATTAGCCCACTACAAATACAAAACATAACATGGACATGGGGGGAGTCACGATCAGCAGGACACAGGAGATACATAGGCCAGCGAGCGACCAACAAATACTGGAACAGACTTTCAATACCATACCCCACCAGAAGAATCAAATGCAGGACAGAATCTTGTCATCAGAATAAAGACTTGCACTCATTCCAACATCAAACCACTTTCAAAATAAATACCAGATTTTTACCCACTGCCCCCTCAATATCTGACCGATGAAGGTTATCAGACTGTTCTTTTTACAAGCTGCTTCTTAAAAAAAAAAAACAAAACCACCTTTCAGTGTTCTCCACTATTAGCCAGCTCCTAGCATAATGAATACTATAACAATACTTTACAGTGCTTGAAGACAAGCTTAGCCTTGTACCCAAGCTGGGATTCTTGTACTTCCTGACCCCCTCCCTCCAACCCACCAAATCAATACTTTTTGGGAAGTTAGTTAACCCCTCTTAGATTCATAGATACTAAGGTCAGAAGGGACCATTCTGATCATCTAGTCCGACCTCCTGCACAGCGCCACAGAATCTCACCCACCCACTCCTACAAAAAACCTCACCTATGTCTGAGCTATTGAAGTCCTCAAATCATGGTTTAAAGACTTCAAGGAGCAGAGAAGCCTCCCTCAAGTGACCCGTGCCCCATGCTACAAAGGAAGGCGAAAAACCTCCAGGGCCTCTCCAATCTGCCCTGGAGGAAAATTCCTTCCCGACCCCAAATATGGCGATCAGCTAAACCATGAGCATATGGGCAAGATTCACCAGCCAGATACTACAGAAAATTCTTTCCTGGGTAACTCAGATCCCATCCATCTAATATCCCATCTCAGGGGATTAGTCCTATTTACCCTGAATATTTAAAGATCAATTACTTACCAAAATCACATTATCCCATCATACCATCTCCTCCATAAACTTATCGAGTAGAATAAGTTTTGTTTTGTTACATCTAGAATTAGATTGTGTAGAAAGATGTTGCCCAAACAGCTTACATACTACAGAGAACCTAGCATACTTGTGTGCACTGTAAAAATGACACAGCCTTCCATGCATTTTGGAAGAGTTGCATGATAGAATCACACAATTTCCATTATGACAGGTTTCAGAGTAGCAGCCGTGTTAGTCTGTATTCGCAAAAAGAAAAGGAGTACTTGTGGCACCTTAGAGACTAACAAATTTATTTGAGCATAAGCTTTCGTGAGCTACAGCTCACTTCATCGGATGCATTTGGTGGAAAATATGCATCCGATGAAGTGAGCTGTAGCTCACGAAAGCTTATGCTCAAATAAATTTGTTAGTCTCTAAGGTGCCACAAGTACTCCTTTTCTTTTTACAATTTCCATTAAAAGTCACTAGGAATTCTCCCTTTAATTGCAGTGGGAGAGGTGAGGCTAATTCCTTTGTAGCTCAAAGTATTATACACTATCCCAGCTCTGTATTAGCAAACAAAGAGTGTAGGAAGGGGAGACGGCACAACAAGCCTTCCCCAGTTGTGTCCCCGGTTGTGTCCTTGGGGAGGGACCTGGCATAATCCCTTTGGGGATACGTGACATTGCTCTCAGCCGGGAGAGTTTATCCAACATGGAGGGAAGCAGACAGAGCTTGCTTTCAAAGGGTGGTCAGGATGATGCGGCAGTGTAGTGTACATTCCCCCAAAGCTCCAGGAGGGATTCTGGCTGAGTCAGCCCTGCTGGGGCTCACACTACAATGTAGCCCTTCCATTATCACCGGCCACAATCATAGTTTCAAAGACATAATCGGGCCCATGTACAGAAAGGTTTAGGGCAGGGGTGGCCAAATACAGCCCACAGGCTCTTCCCTGGATCCTTAATATAGAGTTACAGTTGTTTGGGGTTACAGGTCCCAGTATAGCAAGCAATACCAGTATACCATCCTGACCCAAAAGGAGCCTGACATGCTAGGGCCTGAGCTATCTATGGGTCATGCCTCTGTAGTGAAGATGAATGTAGTTTCAATTAGCAACTTTTAACATGAACTAGGTACAGTGCCAGGATTATTGCCTTTTACAGAACACTCAGCAGCAGAATAGTGGGTGGAGGGGAGTATGGAGAATAAATCAATAGAGACTGACTGGAAGGAGCTTAGAAGGGTTAAATGGGTGGTTCACTACTAATAAACCTCCTCTTTTAGGCACCAGATGGGCCAAGGTATTCACACTAATTAAGCAAGCAACTGACAACCACTATGGTACTGTCAGGTTGTGAGCACTTTCGCACGTGCTCAGGTAGGTGGAAAACCTTCATACGAGTAATAGCACCATCAGAGTGAGCTGAGGGTACTCATGTGACAGAGGGTCCGATTCTCTTCTCACTTACATGAGTGTAAATCAGGAGTAACTCCAGTGAAACCAATGGTGGCACAGCAGGGATCGGCAACCTTTGGCACCTGGCCCGTCAGGGAAATCCGCTGGTGGCCGGGATGGTTTGTTTACCTGCAGTGTCCACAGGTTCGGCCGACGGCAGCTCCCACTGGCCGTGGTTCACTGATCCAGGCCAATGGGGGCTGCAGAAAGCGGCATGGGCCGAAGGATGTGCTGGCTGCCACTTCCAGCAGCCCCCATTCGTTGGGGACGGTGAACCGTGGCCAGTGGGAGCTGTGATTGCCGAACCTGTGGACACTGCAGGTAAACAAACCATCCTGGCCACCAGCGGATTTCCCTGATGGGCCATGTGCCAAAAGTTGCCAATCCCTATGCTACAGTGATGGAAAACCACAGCAAGTGAGAGGAGATTCAGGGCCACAATCCCCAGCTTCAGTGCAACATGTCACTTTTGTTTTTCTATTTTCACAGGATCTCTGCATTATATTGAAAGCAACTGTGTGTTCGAGGCAGTTTTTCTATGGGAGCTAATAGGTGTAAAAGTGGACAGGAAATTCAGTCTGGGCAAACCAGTCTGGATACAATCTGTCAGTCATATGGTTTTGCACTGCTGCCCATCACCGTAGTAGGAGAGTGCCTTTCGTGTATCATCAGTAATAATGGAAAAGTTCCTAGTTGTCTTCATGAAGTCACTGGCATTTCTCCCATTTTGGCCTAAAAACTCCAATTGGGATAAGATTTGGGTTTTTTTTATTTTTTCTCTTTAGATTTTATTCATTTACTCAATGTTTTAGGTTGATTGGTTTTAGGGGCTTGGGGTTGTTTTTCTTTTTGGTTGTTTGGAGCTTTTTGAGTGGAAAGGGTGTGTGTGTCATTTCTGTGGAGATAAGGCCTTTCCAAACTGGAAGGTTTTGCAATGCTTCCTGAGCACAGTCAGACTCCATGATCCCTGAATAGCCTCTGGAAGTTTGTTCCGCAGCTGGATCCCCTCAACTGGGGATGTTTTTTCCCCAACTCTCCAGACTTTGTCCTGCTCTTCGTTCAGATATTACCCCACCCACATGCACCCTAACCCGGCATCAGCACCAGAAAAATCAAACCAAGTTTTGGGAGGGTTGAAAAAGCCCTGCCACTTTATGAAAGAGTTAGTTTATCCAAGTTAACCCTGACTTTGATACCACATTCCCTTCAAAAGGATGTTTCGGTGCTTGTTTCTCATATTCTTGCCAAACTAACTCCAAAATGGGATTAGAGGGCTAATGGAATTTACCAGCCACAATTAGCACCATTTTCATTTGCCCTAAATAGCCAACAATTTCACTGTGCCCTAAATAGCCACCAATCTACCTCTCTTTAATGTTAATGAAGCAGAGGAGCACAGGCCTGAGTATTTCTAATTCAAAGGAGCCAAGGGAGCCTGCATGGATCATTAACATGAGAGAGCTTCATTACCAAAAGAAAGAGTCTTTCCCTGAACTTCCCCTGGCTTTATTTGAAAGAAACCAGGAGGCAGTGGTCTTAATGCAAAATTAACCCCTGCTTTAAACAGTTGGAAGCTTTTACAAACTGTATCAGAAAAAAATGGATGACTCATTGACAATGCTGTATTTTTATATTGAAGTGGAGTAATTCAATTAAGGAGTAATTTGCTTTAGAAATATGGCATAGTTACGAGACAGAACTTTACAATCTGAATCACAATTTACCATTGCGGCTGTATAAACTGTTATGTAATTTAGCTCAAGTGTACTGTGTAAGCTGTTGAACATAGATGGCCCACAAAGGATTTGCTGAACCAATCAACAGCACCAAGGAGAACAAATATTAACTCTCCTGTTTATGTTTACCATTACTTTTCTTATCCTAAGGCTCCATATCTCTGCGTATGGTGGCAGACGCTGTGTTTATCTCTAAATGCATTCTGTTTGGTACATTTGTGAAATAACCCATTATGATTATCCATCTCCTTAAAACAGGAAATCAAATAGCAGCTCACTTCAAATGGGGCTGCAAACATTTGTGTCAATACTCGAATTTACTGTTGTACAAATGGAGGCGAAATGCAAACTCTGACTACAGCAAACTCTTATAGTTCAAGTGGTGGACCCATTTTTGTTTTTTTAATTGTGGAGGCTCAAAATCTTTAGATATTGTCACTTAATCTGTGTACCCAAGTCCAAAGACTGCAAATGTGATTCTTATCTCCCTTGCATGATGTAACTCCTATCTTCAGTGGATATTCTCCTGATTTACACTAACACTGGTATAAGTATGAGAAGAATCAGGCCTTTTCTGCCTGGTTTTCAGAGATGCTGAGGAGCCATTACGGGAAATACAGTTCTGAAAATCAGACACAAGGTGTTTCAAGTTGGGCATTCAGAAACTGAGGCAAAAATTTGGAAGCATGCATTTTGGGACTGCCATAATTTACCTCACATCTGTACTGCCATTGTCCATGAACATTTCGCTAAAAATCAATTCAATCTGAGGACCAATCAATTATGTAAGAAACACAGTGTAGCAAACTGGACACAGGTAGGAAATTCAAACAAGTAGCCTTGTTAATTGAACAGCCAACGTCCAACTGTTAAATGCTCACCAGCTAAACCGTGACCCCTCAAGGCCAATTTAAGCTAACAGAGCAGTGTATGTAAGTGTAGGAAAGGAGTCTGTATGTGTGAATAAGTGTGCGTGTTTAGCGAAGATGTGTGTACAGAGGGCAACAGTGCATGTGTGTAGTGAGTGAAAAAGTGTGGCTTTGCATGTGTTTGACGCGGGAATTGGTACAAACATAGGCACCAAGATAAGTAAAGATCAAAGGAGAAGCAAAACTAGAGTAACCATTTAAACTCTTCTCTTGAAGTCATAGAAGTACAGGATACACGATTCCTTTCGCACTGGAGAGGATATTAGACCAGATTTACGAATTAAGGTAATCAAAAAGTGAGTTAATCTTTTCCTCTCCAGCAAAATAAAGGAGTGAAGCAATAAAAGG
This sequence comes from Dermochelys coriacea, assembly GCF_009764565.3. Classification (NCBI taxonomy): domain Eukaryota; kingdom Metazoa; phylum Chordata; order Testudines; family Dermochelyidae; genus Dermochelys; species Dermochelys coriacea. The sequence continues at coordinate 11,750,269 of NC_050070.1, read as the reverse complement.
CTCAGTTGCAAGGCTGGAGCTGGGCAAAAATCCTGGCTTTCAAAATTCTGCAGTGGAGGCAGATGAAAATGAGTGAGTTGCAAAGTTACTCCTGGACTGTATAAAGTTTACTAAGTGTTTTTAGAATTCCTTGGGATGGAAGGTGCTATGTAATGGAGATTATTCTAATGCTTTCCTCTTGTAAAAATCATGCATGAGGAGAAGAAACTTTTAAAGTCACTTAATCACATTATGACAATTTTTAATGAGAATTTATTTTAATATTAATAGGGACTCACATTTCCAAGATAATATGGTTAGCAGTGGCATTTTGAGCGACCGTATCTAGCCTGCAGCCACTCAACACTGCATCACGGCATACGCTGTTCTTCATAGCACTTAATAACTTTCTTGCATATAGATTTTTAAAGACTTTTATAAGCTTCAATTATATTTTTACAAGATGTAAAGAGCCCTTTCAGGGCAGTTTAACTGACACATTAGTTTAAATTTCAACTGGACGTGATAGAAAACACTCTTTTTGAGATATGTCCAGATCCATATTTCCCTCAAAGTTCTTGGGGTTTTAGATTCAGATAGAACAGATAGAAATTATTCTGTCTACTATTTGTAACAAAAAATAATGATTTTTTTTGACAAAATAGAAATGTTTTTGAAAAAATGTTTGGGGGGTGGTATTTGGGGGAGTATTTTTCAATTGGGTTTCAATCAAAAAACTGAAAACCAAAAAATCAAAGATTTCGGGGATTTTCAGAAACTAAAATTGGATTTTCTTTAAAATATTGTCAAACTCTCTACATATTCTGAAAGAAAAGGCCCTTTTTCCCCAATTTTTCATGGCAGTGGGGGGAGGGAGGGAATTAATTCTTTACTAGTTCTATATTAAGGGCTCAAGTTTGGCCGACAGTAGGAACAGCAGGCAGCTGTGAATTTGAGATCCTGATCCCAACCTCCCTAAAGTGACTCCATGGAATGGATTAATTTATATACACAATCAAAAAGGCTAATTTTCAGGGAGTGTTGAATTCATCTCTCTCTTCCCTCCTTAATATCTCCTGCCAATTAACATCACAACAAGGAAACATGGTGCATTTGGGTTAACATCAACATGACACGAAAGCAAAAAACACAGAATCAAGATTCAGACAAATAGGACCAAATTCTGATCTTTTACACCAGGGTAAAACTGAAGTAACTCCATGTCAGTCACTCTGCATGTACTGCAGGGCAACTGACCATCTGTTCCGTTCTCTTTAAACAAAAATGCACAGTACTTCCAACACTATGGAATCAGAGTGAGATTCTGATTGCTGGACTTTAGATTGTTTTGCTAATAGCCCCAGAAAACTTCTGGCTGCATAAAAAAAGGAGGATAGTCTCGTGGCTACAGAACTAGACTAAGACTCGGGTGATCTGGGTTTGAGTCTTAACATTTGCCATCAGGGTCTTTCCCCGATTTAAGATACAATCCACTCTGCCAGCATTAACAGATAAGATAGAAACCTTGACTCCTGCATTACATAGGTCTGAGGAAGGACCAGTGGTACTATGATTATAGATGGGAAATTCCATCAGCTATAAGGCCATCTGCATCATGCCCAGAGAGGCTATGCAGAATTATTCCCTACAGTACATTTTTTGTGCTTTGGCCAGTCCAGTTTTAAATTATTCAAATGATGGTACTTTCTTTCACCATTCTCCTGGGAGATTATCCAAGACCAACAGACTTCATTTTGAGGAAATTTTCCCCGCTGCCCAGTTTTTCTTTCTCAACTTCTTTCCATTTTACATGTTACACACCCTGCCACCAATCATAAACCATTCCCTCGTGCTTGTTTACAACCTTCAATACCTCTGGATCCACCTTCCCCCAAGCCATCTTTCAGTTGTGCTGTAAAAATTTACTTTATTGTATCATTCTCTTTAGCCCCTTATTTACTTGCCTCCACATTTCCCTGACGAGTCCATTTGTAGAGCACTGCCCCTGTGAATGAAGCCTCTTTGACCTATACTCTATTTGAACGCACACTATGTGGGCTGATGTTCCGGGCTGCAAGCTGATGTTCTTTCAACTTAACATGATGGTGATTTGGCTGGTGGTGCACACACAGGAGAGTGAGATCTGGAAATAGCATAAAGAAGATTCTCTTGATCTCCATGGAGGAGGGTTACTCAGTTCAGAAAACATTCCACTGGAGGACAGGCTAGCAGCTGGCCTTGGGAGGTAGTACTGCCAAGTATCTTTGGCATCAGCTGACTCCCTGCTCTTGGAAAGAATGGAAAGAGGAAGGAGGCTAAAGGAAAGGAAAGAGCCAAAGGCCCCTGCTGCAACTAGCTTAAAACTATTAAGCCATCTACCTGCAGTGAAGGGCAACGTTGAATGCCAGATTCAAACTTTCCCAAAGTTCATAAGTCCTGGGAACTAAGGTTCTAATTCATTGTTAGTTCTATTCACCCACCAAGACCCATTGGCACTGTGAACTGGAAGGAACAAGAGGGATCTGAATATTTGTTAGAGAAGTGCACCACCATCTTTTATGCATTATTATCATTTATATTCTGGTGGTGTCCAGAGGCCCCAATCAAAACTGGGACATCACTGAGCTAGGGGCTATATGTACATAGAATAAGAGAGAGTCTCTGCCCCAAGACCTTGAATCTAAACAGACAAGAAAATAGACAAGACAATCTAAATAGACAACATAAGTTACTTCCCCTCCCAAAGAGTGGGAAGGGAAGTAACTTGCCCAAGGCCACATGGCAGAGCCAGGAATAGGACATAGATCTCCTTATCCCGGTTTAGTGCCTGATCCAATGAGCCGCACAACTCCATAATCCCACTGATTATAGACTTTTGGTTTAGTGGAAGTGAGTATTTGCATGGGAAATTTCTATGTAGCTGAAGGCTACAGGAAATGTCCCCCAGTCCTGCAATTATACAGCAACTTTTTTTTCCCCTATTTGGAAATGTTTTTCCTTCTTCTAAAACATGAATAATACGAAGGCTCTGAATTATTTACATCCATCTGACAGCACTCTTCAGCACTGCTGCCAGTGTGCAACAAACTTGAAACAGCAAAATTGGAAAATGGTACAGATTTGTACACTAAACATAAAATGAAATGATGGGGGGCTTGGGGAGGGGGAATCAAAAAGCTGGAGTCACTTTTTTTTTTCATGTGTTAAAACACTCTTCTTAAGAGAGAGCAATTCTAATGTATCCTTCCTCTATGAGCAGTAGTGGTAATGTTTGGCTACGCAACATTTCTCCTTTAGCTGCCAGCAACTCAAATGCAGTAGCCAGCCCAGCTTACATAAGCAGCGGTAGCAACAAGAGGTGAACTGGAATAGCACATTACAGCTATATGTCCATCAAAGCTGAAGTGAGATATTTGCCTCTACCTGAGCATTGTAGGAAGAGTTTGACGCATAGCAGTTCTTGTAGGAAACTGAACTTTCTGAGCCCGATGGTCATTTACCCTAAGGTTACATCTACACTGGAGTGGAAGTGTAATCCCCGGCTTGGGTGGATGTACCCCTTGCTAGTTTACATTGAGCTAGCACTCTACAATAGCAGTGCAGCCATGGCTGGTCAGGCAGCGGAATGGCCTTGCCACCTAGAGATTCCTGTCTGAACCCTAGGTACTTACTCGGGTTGGCTGGCCCACCCTGCTGCCTCTGCAGCTGCAGTTACACTGCTATTTTTAGCATGCTAGCTTGATTAGAGCTAGCAGGTGTACGTCTAGGCAAGCTGGAAATCACATCTCCAGCACAAACAGACTCTAAGGCCTTAGGCCACCGGCACACTATAAAGGGGCCCAAACAGGTGTTTATACTACTACTCACCATCACAATATATTTTCCTCTCTATAGAGCAAACAGGAGGCAGAACTAAATGACAGGGTTACTCAGGGTTTTTTTAATCACATGACCCTTCTTCACCTCATGTCACGTGACTGAGCTTAGGAAATAGAAGGGCCTGTGACTCATTTACATTTCTGGTAAATCTAGACAGCAAATGAAGATGCAATTGTAGCATGTGTGAGCATACCCATCCTAGCTTTAATATAGCCAGGGTGGGAAACAACAGTGGTGACCATGTGGCGGCAGGGCTTCAGTACAGGCTAGCCGACCCCGTACGAGCCCGCTGGGGACCCTGGGTATGTAGTCGGGTTGTTAGCCCACACTGAAATCTGTCCTGCCACATCTTCACTACTAGAGAGACCCATGTTAGCAAGATTAAAGCTAGCATGGCTATGCCTAACCTTGCTACAATCATACCTTCACTTGCAGTGCAAAGAAAGAAGCAGGCTGGCAAGGAGAAGAGTATAATAGAATAGGGAGGGTAAATTGTGCACCTTAATCTGGAGGGGTGATTCTCAAGGAGAAACAACACATCATCTATTTTAGGTACTTACATGGCTTCCATCACCATAATATCCGAGCACCTCTCAATCTTTAATGCATTTATCCTCGCCACACCCCTATAAGGCACAGAGAGGCTATGGCCCAGATTTTTAAATGTATTTAGGTGTTTAATGCCTAACTGATTTAGGAGCCTAAATCTCATTTTCAAGAGGCATTTAGGCAGTTAGGAATCAAAATCCCATTGAGAATCAATGGGATTTAAACTTCTGGGTCATTAAAAATCTGAGCCTAAGTGACTTGCACAGGGTCACACTGGAAATCTGTGGAGGAGCACAGAATTTAACCAGGTCTCCAGTCCTAGGAAGTGCTCTAACCATTGAACCATCCTGTCCTCTAATTTATTTAGAATTTCTAAAGGCTTTTGGCTTAAGTGCCTCATGAGATGCTATTGGGAACCTTTATAACTGAAGGCTGAGATGTCCTGTTACAAAATAAAAAGTGGTATTCTCAGTCAAGGATCTGAATGCACTTTCCAAAAGATAACTCATTACCTGAGCTGCTCAGGAAGTGATTCCTTTCCCCCCAGGGAAAAAAAGGAAACAAAAAGGAATGTTTGTTATTTTTGTCAAAAAAAATCTTTACAACATTTTTTTTAAACAAATTGTGTTTTGTGAAAATTTTCGTTTTGTTGAGAAGCCATTTTTCATCCAAGAAATAAAAAATGTGGAGAAAAGATCTTTGTCCAGCTCTATTAATTATCATAATCCCTTTTTTTCGATGGGGGCATAAGTGGCATAGAAAATAGTTGGCTTGCCCTATGTTAGTGGCAGTAGTCACTACAAAACCCAGGTCTCCTGACTCGGAATCCTCTGCTGTAACCACTAGACCACATTGCAGTCAGCGAGAGTCCTGCCCTGAGCAGGTGTAAAGATTTGGCCCAGTCAGAACAACATAATCAACTGAAATCATAGAAGTAGAATGTAATTGCCCAGGGATAGTGGGGTTAGTTTGGCTACTCTTGTGAAAAGTGCCATGGACTCTTCAGTGATGAGTGGTGAGGACTTGGGTTGGACATATGCAGAACCACCATGCTGGGGAATCAGTATAGTGTTGATTTAAAGGGTAGAGTGCCAGCTGCTACATTAACAACAGGCAACAGCCAGGTCTCTTATCTACCTAGACTATGTATCTTTATCCTACATTCATCATTGTAGTATCTGAGTGCCTTACAAATTCTAAGGGCTTGTGTGCATTGGATCTGGAGGTGTAATTTCCAGTTCGGGTAGACATACCAACGCTAGCATGCTAATAATAGAAGTGTAGCTGTGGCAGCGCGAGTGGCAGATAGGCTAGGTGCCCAAGTACGCACCTAGGGTTTCAGATGGGATTGTACTTGGGGCACCTAGTTTGTCTCACTGCAGCTACGCTGCTATGGCTACTCTGCTGTTTTCAGCAAGCTAGCTCAATCAGAACTTAGTGCAGGGACATCCACCTGAGCTGGAAATTACACCTGCAGTTCCAGTATAGACATACTCAAAGAGTTAACACATTAACTGAATTCTACGCACCCCACAGTCAGTAGGTTTTTGTCTTAGGTTTGTCTATGGTGTCCAGGTCAGGGAAATGGGTTTTATATTTCTGTCTGGAGGTGGTGGGACTCTAAGCTCTGCCAGGAGTGAAGCCACAGGGGATTTACCAAGAAAACTCTGTTTCCCACAAACACAAAGGCTCACCCTTGAGCTTGACATATGCTTTATTCCAGCAGCTTATTCCCTTGCTGTAAGAGGAATTCATAATCATGCAGAGTGAGGAAAGACCCAGTGGGGAACTGGAGCCGGTTCACACCAGTTCGCTAGAAAAGGGGAAAATTTGGTGAGTGCAGAGCACCCACCGGCAGGTCCCAGCCCCACCCCCAGCCCCAGCTCACCTCTGCCTCCGCCCCAGAACACGCCGCCCCGCTCGGCTTCTGTGCCCCCACCCCCAGGGCTTCCCACGAATCGGCTGTTCGTGCGGGAAGCCGGGGCGGGCTGAGAAGCAGGCGGCGGCTTCGCACTCAGGCCCAGGGAGGCGGAGCGGAGGTGAGCTGGGGCGGGGGGGCTGCGAGGAGTGCCACTCGCACTGCAGCAGGTAACCCGGGGGGGGCGTGCAGAGGAACCGTGGGGGGTTGGATGGGGCAGGAGTCCTGAGGGGCGGGGGTGGGCAACGACCCCGTCATGGGGTGAGGAGACCCGCAGGGAGCTAGGACCAGTCCCAGAAATAGCTTTGAAGATGAAAACTACAAACTCTGTTCTCAATGCAAAGCATAGGAGCTGCTGTGAGCTTAGCTGGCCATTGTTGCTGAGTAAGGGGACTGAGTACTGATCTAGCCTAACCCGGCTTAGCTAGTGAGGTCTGATGGGAATCCCCATGCAAGGTGCTTTAGCACCTCATGGCAAGAGAAGGAAAGTTTATACAACAGGGCTGCCTGCCTTAGCAGGGGACTTGATTTGATGACACAAAGGCACCTCCCAATCCTCTGTTTCTATGAAGCAGGGACATGAAAGGTTACATAAATCCTAAGGGTGTCAGCAAGAAAGACACAACAGAAATAGAATTCCAGAAATTAATCTACTGCAAAGGGGTTTTTTTGTTAATGAAATAAATCAGCGTACTTAATCCTGCATCGTGGCAGGGGATCAGACTAGATAACCCTTGCGGTCCCTTCTAAGCCTGTGATTCTAATACCCCGTATAAACAGTAGGTTGCTGATTCAATGGTAGCTCAGCCTGTGTGACCATGAAATGCTGGCTCCAATATTAATAGTATTATATGAATCTGAAAGTTCATTAAATCAACATGGAAAATGAATTAGACAGAACTGAAGTGAGTTTGCCAGGGATAGGTATAATCAGCCATTACCTTCAGAACAATCCACACTTGGGGAGCTCTTCAGGGAAAAAATTGTAAGAACGTTCTCCTTGGTTTGAATCTAATGTAATTCAAACTTTTTTCTTTAATCCTCCATTACCTGTGATGCCCTCTTTATTATCTAAAAATATCTGGTGGAGGCCAGAAATCTGGGTTCAATTTCCAATTCTGCCATAAACTCTAGGACCTTGGGCAAGTCATTTAGGCCAAAAGTGTCCACTAGTTTTGGCTACCTCAGTTTCAGGGCCAATCTTGAGATGCACAGAGGCCTGATTCTCATTTACACTAAGACCCGTTTACACCACTCTGACAGTGTGAAGGACTGTACAAGTGGTAGAAGTTACAACTACATCCACTTTAGGGCCCCTCTGCACTGCCAGAGTTATGGGAAGGGACTGCAGAATAAATGAGAATCAGGTTTTTAAGGTCCAACCTTGCCCTTGGACAAGCTCAGCTTTTACAGCTATAGAAACCAAAATAACAAGGGTAAGTGATTTGCCTAGGACCAGAGAGAGAGGCCGTGGCAGAGCTGGGATTAATCTTAGTCTTCCTTAGTTCCAGAACTGTGCCCAGACCTGATACCTCTTCCCACTATGGAACATAAAAGCCCAGGCCAGACCTGAGCTTGCAAAGATGTAATTGCTACTTACAAACCAAGAGACATACGGTGAAAAATAACGTCCCTTCCACAAACACTCCCCCTGGCAGCGTGACTGAAGTTAGCACTGGCCACGCAGGAGGCTGCAAGTGTGTCCACAGAAGCAAGAAGGTGACTTCCTTCCTGTCCTGTGAGGGAGCCATCCAGATCTTCGAGGATGGCCGAATGGGGAAATGGGAATGATGCCTGGTTGGGTGAATTCAGGAATGCCAACCGTTCAGCTCTCACTGTAAATCCACCTGGGGAAACAAGAAACCATTCAGAAATGCAACGTCACACCTTTGTCTGACTAGGTGCAGGGGCACTACCTACTCCCCCCTCCCCACCCAGTGAACAAGGGGTTAACCTCAGCTCAGTTTCCTATCAGAGAAATGGCTGTTTGGGACAGAAAGGCCTCCACACCCTGGGTCTGTGGTGTGGTTGGTCACATACGTCACATGTTATTGGTTCTACCTACTGACTGGATAATGAAATATTTTAAACAGAAGAATCATAACCAGATGGGAAGCATGGTCAGAGGAATGGCCTTACTGCATAGACCCAAGATCCACCTAGTCCAGTATACTACCTCTGACAGGTCTTTTGATTCGAGCACTGGATTCAGATGCAGCAGTAACAGTAGGTCGGCCCCAAACTAACATCATCAAATAGGCTCATAACTACACACACACACACACACACACCCCTAGCCCAGGAACCACAGCACAGCAAACCTCGCACTCTTGTTCACTAGTCACTGTTTGTTAATATAGGACCTTCCTATTGCACAGCTGAAGTTGCTTTGGGGGCAGATTTTGATCTCCATTGCTGAAGTATTTTTCACGATTTTTATAGGAAAGTGTATGGTTTTATATAGTTTATAATTACACATACACACATATTTAACAGGTAATTGCAGTTGGAACTTTTTTCAAAGAGCCTTTGGGTAGCTCCTGAAAACTCAAAATAATTCTTCATTTATATACATTATCTCAGGCAAATTCACCTAAGATTTAGGGTAGCCTGAGGTACAACCTCATTGGAATTCTATGAGGATGGGTTGTAGTGATTACAGAATATGCCACTATGTTGAAGGAATATTAACAAATGAATGCGTTAATCTCTATCCCTACGTCCCAATGTGGCTTCGGAATAATTGTCCCAAACTCAGAGAAATAGGAAAATTAAATCATGGTTGGGAAAAAAAACACCTTCATCTGAAATCTATGCAGCATTCACGTCTGTCAGTTTAACAGTCCAGCTCTTCCAGGTAGAGAATCCATGTGCACCCAGAGCCCCAGACAGGGGTGAGCACACTGCAGTAAGGAGCTGGCAAGGCAGCAAAAAGGCTGTAAGGAGACACCCATGCGTCAGCCCACCAGTGATATCAGAACACTGAGGACTACTTTCAAAAGCACCCTAATGAACACGTATGTGTCCAAGGGATGAAGTTATAATGCTCCCACCTAAAATTATGGCCCAGAGCTGGCCCAGGTTAGCAGAGCTGCATAAGACAGGTGTTGATTTGCAGGACAGCTACATTAAGTTTTTCTATGACCCTCCTTCCCACAACATCTGAGCACCTCAAAATCTTTAATGGGTTTATCCTCACAACACCACTCCAAGACAGGGAAGTGCTATTACCCCATTTCATAGAGGGGAAACTGAGGTACAAAGAGACTAGGTAACTTGTCCAAAGTCATACAGGAAGTCTGTGGAAACGCAATGAATTGAACCCAGGTCTTGTGAGTCCCAAGGTAGTGCCCTAGTCAGTGGATCATCCTTCTTCTGGGATACAGGTAGCTTACTCTAGTGATGCCTCTAGGTGAAAGAAACAAAATCACAAGGGCAACACCAAACTTTACAGAACTCAAGGATTTTTCACACTCTGCTATGTCAGAGCATCAGTGAAAATGTAACTTACCCTGGCCTTGGTAACAGCCAGAACAGGTGCTGATTGCAGTGCAAGTGCTAATATCGAAGTTCATGAAAGATGTATTGGAAACCAACAGTTCGTGCCTTTGGGGAGTTTTCAGCCCTGCTGACATACAGCTACTGTCCTGCAAGATGAAAGTAAAGAGCACAGCCGAACACATCAGCATTTGGTGAAATAAGCCCAGGGTCCAGATCTTCAGCTGTTGCAAATTGATGTAGCTCCTTTGAAGTCCACAAAGCTGGGACCAATTTACACCATCTGAGGATCTGGTCCAAGCTGTCCAATATACTCACTACAAAACTTGGAAGCACACAAAGGATGGAAAATCAGAAAGCAAATAAATATGGAGAAAGAAGAAAAGATAAGGGTACAAACAAACAAACAAACAAACAACATAGGCAAAGAGGCAAAAAACACAACCAGAAAGAGAAAATGCACAGAAACAAAATGACAATAGCTCTTCCAGGACATAGCACACAGAGACATGGGGGTGGCTGGTCCCATCTACCAGTCCATGTGCTGCTGCTGGGAGCAATCATAGGCACAGAGATGGTGGGGAGAGTGGAAGAGGAACTGGCATGACCCCATCTGCTGATGTTGGTTTGGGGCCCACCCACTATCCTGGAAAGACCCTCATCAGCAGAAAAGCACAACCAAAGTCCTACACATACATTGTATCAAGGAACTTTAAACACATGAATCAAAAATGCAATTTAAAGGTACTCTACAGCAACAGGATTTTTTTTTAATTAGCCATTAAAGATGGCATTGTTCCTTTAAAAGACAGGCGCTCCGCCATTTCCCTTGAGCCCTCCCCAAGGAGGGAAGTTGGAGATTCTCTAGGTGAAGAACTTGGTTCCAAGTCAGTACTAAGCTAATGCCTCAACATGAGGTTCCACAGACCAGACAGATTTAAATCTTAGAATATTTTTCCTACCTACTTTTTGCTTTATTTATGTCCATCCCATCACCCCCAATTATATCCCTTTGCTTCACATTGTACAAGCTGTTTCCTTCCTTAATGTTTTCACCTTTCAAATATTTTTAGATGACTGTTTCCCTCTTTCTTCATCCCCAAACATTCATCACCTGCCTCGGACAATCTGTCTTTGCCAGAAATTAACAGTTTCTTTTACATGCAATGCATATGCATCTGGTTCACTGACTGAAAGATGCAAAGGCTCTGATCCAAAGCCCACTGAAGTTAACAGGAGTCTTTTTGTTGACTTCCGTCGGCTTTTGCTCAGGCCCAGATACTACACCACTAAAAGACTGAGGACCCAATTTAAATTTTCCTAATATTTCCAAAAATAATAATCTGCTTGCAAGGTATCTTTTAAAAAACAAAACAGCTGGCAGAGCAGAATAGCCAATGTTCCTGTTAAATTCATGTCACAAAGTTTTAATTGATGTTAAAGAGACATCATTATTAAAGGAAGAATTACATAAATTAAGATGTAAATGATGACAAGGCGATTCTTATCATGAGATAATCAAAGATAATCACACCCTTGGGGGCCAGTGAGGAACAACGCACAGCTGAGCACCTCTATATCTCTTAACAAGTAAAGCACTGGAGTTCTCCCATGGATCCTGTAACAACACAAACAAAGAGAGCCATCCCTTCAAGTCTGAGAGCAATTCACTGTGCAACTAGAAGATTAGTTGTTTGGGGCCGTAGCTTTATTTGAGCTCTGTACTCCTTATGGATCAATCCACAACATTAAAATGCTGTCTTCCCCGGACTTATAAATTAGCCTTTTAAAAAAATATATCCATCAGCCAATCAGATTGGCAATGTACCCCAAGCAATTCAGTAAGCTGCATTAGAAACCAGAGCAGAAAAATATGAAAAAGAAAGCTGTGGACAGCTGTTTCTAAGATTCTATTTTTAATTAAACTGTTTGCATTCCAGTACCACCCAGAAGACTCAGTCAGGCAGGGACCTTATTGTGCAAGATGCTGCACAAGCACATAGTGAGGGAAGATACAATTTACTGTCATAAATAATAACAGCACGTGATCGTATTTTTCATTTTCAAAGATGACTTAATTCTCAGAGCTCCAATGTGAAACACTGATTTGCAGAGTGAGGAATCAGGACAGAAAGGTTAAAAATATTGCCCAAAAGATCACAAGGGGTATCAGTGTCAGGACTGGAATTGTGTACCCGACTCCCAGACTTGTGCTCAGGCCACTAGACTAAATTTTTCAGTGATACCTGGTTATATGCTGGCTGGGCATTTTTGTAAAAGGTTAAAACTAATGATGGTTAGAGCTGGTCAAAATATTATCAACAGAACAGTTTTCCATCAACAACTGAGTTTAGTTTAAATCTAAATGTTTCATAGGAATGCGTCAATTTTTGACTAATGGAAAAAAATCAAAATATTTCACTTCAGCAGTGTCAAAATCTGTCATTTTTGATACTGTTAAATGTTTCATTTCAAAAGTGTCATTTCAATTCCTTCCATTTAGTCTGTTACACTCTATTAAAATATTAAATTTGATACAATATTTAATATTATGTGTATACAACCTATGTTTAACAATTTAAACAAATATCAAATGAAATGTTTCAATGGTCTCAAATCAACATTTCTGAATTTTTTTTTCTGTGGGAAATTTCAGCTTTTCACTCCAAATTGGACTTTAAAAAAAACCTGGAATTTCCCACAGAATGGAAATTCTGCCTCTGGCTCAGTTTTAGTTTTTGTGTTTGGATAGAGCTTGTATTTGGATATACCGTAAAACCTGTAGAACCTGGTATATGAAAAGTGACATATCTAGTTTTATAACCTTATTGTACTTCCCTTTACTACCATCCTAAAATAGAGGCAGCTAATATTATGAAGCCACTGACTTGGAAGGGTAATGTTGCTGGCACACTTCCCTCTCATTCAGTATCGAATTGGTGCCCTTGCATGGTATTAGGGGCATTGTGCTGCTGGAGTGCTATTTTTCAGGTGGAATGGAAGAAACGTAGGCCCTTATTATTCAAGATATGGAGGTTTCTCAAAGCTCAGAGATTAAGTGAAGTTGGCATTGAGAAAACAAATAAATCTTCTGGAGAAGCTGGCTTTTGTATTTACTTCTGTTGGGTCTGATACTAGTCTGTAAGAAGGACCATTTTAAAACAGACTGGGCTGAAGAAGCAGAATGAAAACAGCTATTGGAGTTCTTACCTTTTGACCAAAGTTTCCAAGTAATAAGCTGTTAGCAACAGTGGTGTTTCCAAGGCTTTCTACTATGTCAATTCCAAAATCTTTGCAAGCATAGATCTGGAAATTTCGGAGTTCCAGGTTGCGACTGCTAAAAATCTATTTAAAATAATAATAAATTTAGAAAAGTTCTGTGGATCATTATTATCCTTTCACCACTGTATAGCAGAAGAGGGAGATTGTCAAAGGCACAAACAGAAGTTGAGCACCTAATTTATTTTTGAAAAGCTCACCCATAATTCTTTATTCCTGTTCGCAAGGATTCAAAAAAATAGCTTTGAACTCTTACATGTTATTTCCACGTTGATGCAAAAACTGCACTGGAAAAATGAGACTAAATAGTCAGCAATATCCAGGGTTGAAGATGCTGTAAATACTATTTTTGTAATTATAGGAGAGAGCAATAGCTAAAGAAGACAAAGGGGAAAAGATGTATTATAAAGAGGCATTCTTTGAACGTAATCAAGATATTGTTTACAACCACATGATTATGGGAAGATAGCTATCAGTGGGTAGCACATTCAGGGAACACAAAATAAACCACATTATTATGATGTGGTGGGGCAATTACGTACAAATAATAAATTGGGTGGTTTGGCAGCCCAGCTATCTGAGTCAGCATGGCGGATAAAAGGTCACCAAAATTGGAAAACACTGGTCAACTTTATGTTGTTTCATACAAGTAAACGTTTCCAGAACTAGCAAATTCCATTCTAGGATGTTGAAAAATTCAACAGGGTACAGAGAAGAGCCACAGAAAGGATTTGAGACTAGAAACATGCCTTACAGAGACTTTAGGAGCTCAATCCCTTTAGGTTATGAAAGAGAAAGTTAAGAGATGACTTGATCACAGCCTATAAGTACCTACATGGGAAGAAGATATTAGATACTATAGGGCTCTTTAGTCTAGCAGCCAAAGGCATACCTAGATTCAACAGCTGGCAACTGAAGCTAGACAAATTCATACAAGACATAAATGTACATTTTTCACAATGCGGGTAATTAACCATTGAAAGAATTAACCAAGGCATGGTGGTGGATTCTCCATCATTTAGAATCTTTAAAAAGAGCTTGAATGTCCTAAAAGGTCTGATCTAGTTCCACCACAAGATATTGGGACTGATGCAGGAATTACTGGGTTAAATCTGGCTTTATTATGCTGGAAGTCAGATTAGATCAGTGGTTTTCAACCTGTGGTCCACAGACCCCTTGGGGTCTGCAGACTATGTCTAAGATTTCCAAAGGGTCCCCACCTCCACTTAAAATTTTTTTAGAGGTCCACAAATGAAAAAAAGTTGAAAACCACTGAACTGGATGATCACAGTGGTCCCTTCTGCAGTACCAATTGACCAAAGTGGGTACAGAGGAGCTGCACCTTTGAGGATTACACTGAAGTGTCCTGAACTACCAAAATACAATTAAAACCAATTATACCTGAACCCCGCCTTGATTTCTCCAGGCTGTGAAGCTCTGGAACAGAACTGGGCCCAGGCCATCTACACGTTTTGGCTGGTATTCTGGATACACCAGGAGACCGTACCTGTGTAAGAAGAAAAATGAAGGAAGAGAATGCCCAACTTTCTTTCTGTATATTTATTTATGTGTAGGCTTTTCTATTACACTTATCATGGTATCTTAGTGCCCAAGCCTGCACTAGTTCTCTGCACTGGCACATTTATTCAGAAATAAAGAGGTTTTGTACTCAGATATTTATATCTATCTATCTATCTATCTATCTCTAACAATCCTTGTCCAGAAGTAGTTCTCTAAAACTCATGACATTTCTCTTGCAAGTGCCTCCAGAATTCGCCACAAGAGGGCTAATGCTCAGGCTGAGACAAGACAGCTATGTACTCTTACCATCCTTACATCAAACTTTGGCCAACTTTGCTGCCTCTGAACTAATTGGATCCAGATAGAAAGTCCCTTACACTTTGGAATTCAACAATGTAAGGGTGAGTTTTGATTCCAACAGTGCCAAAGTTTGGGTGTTTCTGCACGCAACAATTTTGGTTTGACCAGTTGGAGGGTTTCTATCTAGATCATGGTTCAAACTTCCTGAAAATTCAGGGGTGTTTGTATAGTGAGTTTTAGGTTAGGGTTCTGATTGTAGTTTGTTTAAGACAATTAAGAGAAAACTTGTTAACAGCCATCTAGAACCCCCTATGTTTGGTACTACAGAAATAATAATTATATTGCAGTATCATATCTGAAGATAGCATATCTACCGGTAATACCCTGTGGGATCTCAAAGTACTTACACTCCAATTCAACAAAGAACTTAATCACATGCTTAATTTTAAGCATGTGAATAATCCCAGTTCTATTCAGTAAAACACTTAATCACATGCTTGTATTTAATCATGTCCTTAAAGTTAAGCATATACGCATCTGCTTAAGCGTTTTGCTGAATAAGGATGGGATTACTCACAGGCTTGAAGTTAGGCAGGTGATTAAGTGCTTTGCTAATTCGAGGCCTTAAATCTACAGGGATCACTTCATCTGCTACTGGAATGCAGCACCTCTGGGGTGAAATGCATCATCTTAACAATACACATGAAGACTACACAATAGTTTAGGACAGGAAATGAAAAGGGATGTATCTAATTGAAACTTGAAATGGAAACTATTTACAGACTATCCATGAGAAATAAACCAAACTGAATCGTTATCAGATGACTTCTTTCTGCTGTGGAGAAATCCTATTATAGATCAGAGAAGATTTTAAAAGAACACAAACCTCTGAAGAAAGAAAAGGAGTACTTGTGGCACCTTAGAGACTAACAAATTATCAACAAGGTTTATGCCAAAACATTTGTGTATAGAGGTATCCACATATGGATGGTTGCCAGACATTTTCTTGTGACTATACATACTTTAACTGTAATAACAGAGTGTGGGGGATTTATTTATAGTGTGATTGTTAAAATGCTAATGAAATATAAACAGGAAATAACAATCTATAAAAATTTTCATACAGAAAGTGAGCTATGTAGGTGAAATATACATTTTGCTTAATTTAGTAACCAAAATGTCCATTCGTTGTCATAAATAAAGTTAAATAAGCCCGTTTCATGATTTTAGCACTCCTTAGGATTGTTGTTTTAAAGAATTCTTTATTCATTGTTGAAACATACTATGCATTAATCTAGCACATAACAATTGCAATATAATTTTCAATGGGCCAGGTCTCCAGCTAGTGTAAAACAACATTGCTCCACCGCTTTTAATGGGTGAAATGTAACCCTATACAGAAAGCATAAAGCTTATGTCTAAGTCCCATTTAAATTATATCTACGTCCCATTTAAGCTCAGAAAATAGCATTACACAGATCTTGTACTGGGTATCTGCACTGGAGCGGCTTTCACCCAATTTAAATAATTATATGTCCACATTCAATATGAATATTATCCATCTACAGGTTAAACAATCATTTTATTTTAAATACCCAAAGGAAAGGAATCACTTCATGTAGTATTGAATTTATTGTGCATAGTATTAATTTCAAGTGTGAATTTCACTATAAAACAGCTAGTATGCCTTACATCATAAGAAATGACTGAGTAGCATCAAATGAACCAAAATACGTCAAGTACGTTTTAATATTAACCAACGTATGCACTATGTATAATAGTCTGATGTTTTGTCATATTGGACAGTTAATAGCTTTAGCCTGTTCTCAGTATGCTCTTTGGGCAGAATATTTAAATGATTCCAATCCATTTTCTTAAATTATACATCCCTGAGTTTGCATACACAATGGTGCATGCTCTTGTTTTGCATGAGCAAAAACTTTCAACAATGTAAGGGTGAGTTTTGATTCCAACAGTGCCAAAGTTTTGGTGTTTCTGTTTCTTTGTTAGTCTCTAAGGTGCCACAAGTACTCCTTTTCTTTTTGCGAATACAGACTATCATGGCTGCTACTCTGAAAGCTCTGAAGCTATATTTAAAGGGACAGAGCCTAATTATCTATTTCAATTAATGGGGAAAAATACTTAATCAATTCATACTATTGAAAAAAAAATCTTTAACCAAAGGGAATCCCCAAATACCTTGTGCAGGAATGGGCTGTGTTCTTACTGAAGGCGAGAAGAGGAGTTTGTGATGGTCCCTCAGGCGAGAGATGAAAGAAATAGCCATAACCAGCAGCACACACTGTATTCGCCTGCAGACAAGCATGCACTGCAGTTAGAAAAGATTCCTGGCAATTAAAAGCTTTGTTTTTAAAATCACTTTGGGCAAGCCCTCTAGTCCTGCACCTTTAACTTACATAGTTCTCCTAAGTGCTTTAGAAGAGCTAAGTATTTATTTATTATTATTAATGAAATCAGTGCAAATTCTGCCAAGTACATACTACAGCATCCTCACTCCTGCTTTCTTTCTCACCCAGGGCCACTGTCCACCCACAAGCCATGCAATAGTATTTGGCAGACAAGCAGGCATATCACATAGCACCTCGAGTTCCTTTCTGATCGCTTTCTAATAAGCGATGGTCACATAAACACCACCCTATATCGGAAACCTACTGACCGCTATTCCTACCTACATGCCTCTAGCTTTCATCCAGATCATACCACTCGATCCATTGTCTACAGCCAAGCGCTACGATATAACCGCATTTGCTCCAACCCCTCAGACAGAGACAAACACCTACAAGATCTCTATCATGCATTCCTACAACTACAATACCCACCTGCTGAAGTGAAGAAACAGATTGACAGAGCCAGAAGAGTACCCAGAAGTCACCTACTACAGGACAGGCCCAACAAAGAAAACAACAGAACGCCACTAGCCATCACCTTCAGCCCCCAACTAAAACCTCTCCAACGCATCATCAAGGATCTACAACCTATCCTAAAGGACGAACCATCACTCTCACAGATCTTGGGAGACAGACCAGTCCTTGCTTACAGACAGCCCCCCAATCTGAAGCAAATACTCACCAGCAACCACACACCACACAACAGAATCACTAACCCAGGAACCTATCCTTGCAACAAAGCCCGTTGCCAACTCTGTCCACATATCTATTCAGGGGATACCATCATAGGGCCTAATCACATCAGCCACACTATCAGAGGCTCGTTCACCTGCGCATCTACCAATGTGATATATGCCATCATGTGCCAGCAATGCCCCTCTGCCATGTATATTGGCCAAACTGGACAGTCTCTACGTAAAAGAATGAATGGACACAAATCAGACGTCAAGAATTATAACATTCAAAAACCAGTTAGAGAACACTTCAATCTCTCTGGTCACTCGATCACAGACCTAAGAGTGGCTATACTTCAACAAAAAAGCTTCAAAAACAGACTCCAACGAGAGACTGCTGAATTGGAATTAATTTGCAAACTGGATACAATTAACTTAGGCTTGAATAGAGACTGGGAATGGATGAGTCATTACACAAAGTAAAACTATTTCCCCATGGTATTTCTCCCTCCCACCCCACCCCCCACTGTTCCTCTGATATTCTTGTTAACTGCTGGAATTAGCCTACCTTGCTTGTCACCATGAAAGGTTTTCCTCCTTCCCCTCCCCCCCCCCCGCTGCTGATGATGGCTTATTTTAAGTAATCACTCTCCTTACAGTGTGTATGATAAACCCATTGTTTCATGTTCTCTGTGTGTGTGTATATAAATCTCTCCTCTGTTTTTTCCACCAAATGCATCCAATGAAGTCAGCTGTAGCTCACGAAAGCTTATGCTCTAATAAATGTGTTAGTCTGTAAGGTGCCACAAGTACTCCTTTTCTTTCTGATCTGTAAATTCCAGAAAACTCCAGGTTGGCTAAAATTTCTTGTTCACTGAACATTATTTTGTACATAAGTAGGCTGATTAAATCTTGGTCTACCAATTTCTCTCTTTCTCAACATCTATATTTTTCCATGCAAAAAACAAACAAACAACTTAGAGTTAATGCAACACTAGAGTTGAAATATTGAGCAGAACATGCAAAATTAAGGTTTAACGGACGAGTGATTTTTCAATTATTGGAAGGTGAAGCTAAACACGTTCAAACTAGAAACAAAGGATGGGTGTTTTTTTTTTATCAATGAGGGTTATTAACTATTGTAAGAAGTGACTTAAGGACACGGTAGAGTCTCCAGAACTCCAAGTCTTTAAATCAAGACCGGGTATCTTTCTAAAAGATGTGCTACAGTTCAAAACAGAAGATCCAGGCTTGATGTAGAAATTGTCGGCTGAGGTTCTCTGGTCTGTGCTACACAGGAGGTCAGACTAGAAGTCATAATGGTCACTTCTGGCCTCAAAGTTATGAGTTTATTAATTGAGTAGGGAGTGGATTATGCAGGGATATAAGCAGTGGGATAAGGAACTTTTCAACGCCAGCAGTGAAATCCTGCCCCATTGAAGCCAATGGGAGTTTTGCAATTGACTTCAAAGGAGATAGGAGTTTATCCTAATCATAATTCAAATCTGCTCTGTGTTGGCAGTGGCCAAAATTAGTTATCATTAGATGGTGTCAATCATCGTGGTGTTTTTATGTGGACACTTTTCCACTAGGACCTCCAACTCACTTTGCAAAGGTCACTGGTCAGCTTTAAAATGGTAATGAGTAATGACCCTAATCAAAGCCACACCAGTGACCCAGAGGTGAAAGGCTCCATATTCCATTGCCAGTCTCCTGACCCTGTTAGTTCCCTGCAGTCATGATCTTTGACATCTTTCAAAAAACAAAAGGATATCAATGTCCAAAGCATTGCCTTATCTCCCATCTTGCAGAGCTGCAACAGTTTAGAACATGCTACCCAATACAGATCCCTTTCCCTTAAAAAAATGCTTCTGCAGTCAAGTCACTGTATTCTAGGATCTTTTACTTGCAATTGCAATTGTGCATTCCACAGAAGATTCGTAAGGAAAAACTGCACATTTATTCAGGCAGCCAGTGGCTTGAAGGCAGCGGTTTTAAGCAGGCAGGGAATTTTGTGTGGAAATCAATTTTTTGTGAAGTCAGTGTATTACGGACATCCATGCAATCAAAATTCCAGAGAGAAATTAATTGCCAGTGTATGCGAGATACCTGAAGGCGTGCATATGAAGTCACTGGAATAAAACCCAGTCAATGTTTTAAGTGCCTTTTAACTGATAATGTAACTATTTCATGAACACCTTAGGATGAACAGTGATGGCCCTTTAAAGCTCTGCTTCCTCTTCTCCCCACCAATAAAATACAACACTGCAGGCGTTTCTAGCACTATTCCCCAGTGCCAAAGCCCATGAGAATGCAGCAAATTGTCCCAATGGGTCTATGCAGTGAGCACTCACATTGCAGTAGGTCTCAGAAAGCGTCATGGTAGGGACGCAATGGTGGGCAACGCTTACAGGCAGAGGGTGTGTCTTCTCCCCGATGTCCAATAGTCTGGGAGTTGGCTAGTTCAGATGATATTGGTAAGGAGCTAGGGAACCTTTCATCAACAACAGTGAACTCAAGTTACTACTAGACGGCTGTTTCGTGAGCTAGGTGCAATTGTTGATGTCCATCCATTTTCTGATGTTCAGGAGACCACAGACACAAAAAGATACCTCTAAGCACTAATTTGTATCCCTGTGCTAAGGTGCAGCAAGAGGCTAAGGACTGAATAAGCATGGAGAATAAGTTGCCTTCTCATGTTAAATGAACTCCCTCCGTGTTGGAGCTGATACGCGCTGGAGAGGTGCCTGTTCTGAGGATAAAGAGAGGTCTTCAGTCTCCAGGGTTGTCAATGCACTAAAACCATAGAGAAGTACAGGCCCATCTGGATGCAAAACAGAAGTAGGTATACTGAAGCTAATGGAATTACTTTGGGGTAAATGAGGAATTCTTTAATGGCTGGTTCTGTATGTACCCTGATTCACTCAAAGAGGTGTTGTCTGAATGTGCATGGGAAAAATATCAAAGGCTGAAGAAACTGACTTACAGAAGATTAAAACAGCTAACTAAGTGCAGCTTGGATAAGGAGTGACAAAAGGTCTGGAAAAGGGGCACTGATACAATAGGAGTCTACCAGGTTTGAAAGGTGTAAATGCCCTCATGGAAGAGAGGAAATTCTGCATGGTTCACAGGGGAGTAATAGGAAAAGTCGGTATAAGCATCAAGAGTTACTCCTTGACGGTGAGCGGCAATAGACTGAACAGTGTCCCAAGGAGAGTGATTGAAGTTGCACTTGGGATATTTAAAATATTTATTATTTATTTATCTGTACTGCAGTAGCAACCAAAGGCTCCAGTTGGGATTATCAACCTGTTGTGATAGACGCTGTATGTGCACATAGCAAGGGAGACCCTGCTCTAAAGAGCTCACAGTCTAAATAGACCATAAAGCAAAAGAAGGGAGGGGACCAGGGACAGAACAGAAGCTAAGCGGTTAGGGTGAGGACAGGCATATATAGGTTTTCCTAGTTCCCTTTTTAATTACCTTACGTATCCGCTTAGAACTAAAATCTTTGTTTTCAAAGTTTCAACTTCTCCTGCTGCTTCATTCTCACTCGAAATCATAATCCTCTTGCTTGTCACTGAAAATTATTGTGATGTTACAAACAACAAGATTAGGACTTCAAATGAGGAGGGAGCTGCAGGAGTTTATGAACTGCTGTAACAGGAACTGGTCCAGACTCTTTTCTCAGTTTCACTGGGATAACCGAAACGATGGGACTACACTGGTTGTGGCAAATTTGGAGTAACTGAGATTAGAATCTGGTTCCAGATGTTCAGGAATAATAAACGGGGGATGAGAAAAACCAGAAAATGCATGATCTGTAGAAGCAGAATTGTTTGTAGACAGAAGGTTGATTTTCTAACTCCTTCAGGAGGCAACAGCAGTTTCATAGAATCATAGAATATCAGGGTTGGAAGGGACCTCAGGAGGTCATGTAGTCCAACCCCCCTGCTCAAAGCAGGACCAATCCCCAACTAAATCATCCCAGCCAGGGCTTTGTCAAGCCTGACCTTAAAAACCTCAAAGGAAGGAGATTCCACCACCTCCCTAGGTAACATATTCCAGTGCTTCATCGCCCTCCTAATGAAAAGGTTTTTTCTAATATCCAACCTAAACCTCCCCACTGCAACTTGAGACCATTACTCCTTGTTCTGTCATCTACTACCACTGAGAACAGTCTAGATCCATCCTCTTCGGAACCCCCTTTCAGGTAGTTGAAAGCAGCTATCAAATCCCCCCTCATTCTTCTCTTCTGCAGACTGAACAATCCCAGTTCCCTCAGCCTCTCCGCTTAAATCATGTGTTCCAGTCCCCTAATAATTTTTGTTGCCCTTCGCTAGATGATTTCCAATTTTTCCACATCCTTCTTGTAGTGTGGGGCTCAAAACTGGACACAGTACTCCAGATGAGGCCTCACCAATGTCAAATAGAGGGGAATGATCACGTCCCTCGATCTTCTGGCAATGCCCCTACTTATACAGCCCAAAATGCCATTAACCTTCTTGGTAACAATGGCACACAGTTGACTCATATCCAGCTTCTCATCCACTGCAACTCCTAGGTCCTTTTCTGCAGAACTGCTGCCTAGCCATTCAGTCCCTAGTCTGTAGTGGAGCATGGGATTCTTCCGTCTTAAGTGTAGGACTCTGCATTTGTCCTTGTTGAACCTCATCAGATTTCTTTGGGCCCAATCCTCTAATTTGTCTAGGTCCCTCTGTATCCTATCCCTGCCCTCCAGCGTATCTACCTCTCCTCCCAGTTTAGTGTCATCTGCAAACTTGCTGAGGGTGCAGTCCGCGCCATCCTCCAGATCATTAATGAAGATACTGAACAAAACCAGCCCCAGAACCGACCCTTGGGGCACTCCGCTTGATATTGGCTGCCAACTAGACATGAGCCAGTGATCAATACCCATTGAGCCTGATGATCTAGCCGGCTTTCTATCCACCTTATAGTCCATTCATCCAGCCCATACTTCTTTAACTTGCTGGCAAGAATACTATGGGACGCCGTATCAAAAGCTTTACTAAAGTCAAGGAATAACATGCCCACTGCTTTCCCCTCATCCACAAACCCCTTTAGCTTGTCATAGAAGGCAATTAGATTAGTCAGGCATGACTTGCCCTTGGTGAATCTACGCTGACTGTTCCTGATCACTTTCCTCTCCTCTAAGTGCTTCAGAATTGATTCCTTGAGGATCTGCTCCATGATTTTTCCAGGGACTGAGGTGAGGCTGACTGGCCTGTAGTTCCCTGGATCCTCCTTCTTCCCTTTTTTAAAGATGAGCACTACATTAGCCTTTTTCCACTCGTTCAGGACCTCCCCCGATCGCCATGAGTTTTCAAAGATAACGGCCAATGGCTCTGCAATCACATCTGCCAACTCCTTTAGCACTCTCGGATGTAGTGCATCTGGCCCCACAGACTTGTGCTCGTCCAGCTTTTCTAAATAGTCCCGAACCACTTCTTTCTCCACAGAGGGCTGGTCACCTCCTCCCCATGCTGTGCTGCACAATGCAGTAGTTTGGGAGCTGACCTTGTTTGTGAAGACAGAGACAAAAAAAGCATTGAGTACATTAGCTTTTTCCACATCCTCTGTCACTAGGTTGCCTCCCTCATTCATTAAGGGGCCCACACTTTCCTTGACTTTCTTCTTGTTGCTAACATACATGAAGAAACCCTTCTTGTTACTCTTAACATCTCTTGCTAGTTGCAACTCCAGGTGTGATTTGGCCTTCCTGATTTCACTCCTGCATGCCTGAGCAATATTTTTATTCTCTTCCCTGGTCATTTATCCAATCTTCCACTTCTTGTAAGCTTCTTTTTTGTGTTTAAGATCAGCAAGGATTTCACTGTTAAGCCAAGCTGGTCGCCTGCCATATTTACTATTTTTTCTACACATTGGAATGGTTTGTTCCTGGAACCTCAATAAGGATTCTTTAAAATACAGCCAGCTCTCCTGGACTCCTTTCCCTGTCATGTTATTCTCCCAGGGGATCCTGCCCATCAGTTCCCTGAGGGAGTCAAAGTCTGCTTTTCTGAAGTCCAGCGTCTGTATTCTGCTGCTCTCCTTTCTTCCTTGTGTCAGGATCCTGAACTTGACCATCTCATGGTCACTGCCTCCCAGGTTCCCATCCACTTTTGCTTCCCCTACTAATTCTTCCTGGTTTGTGAGCAGCAGGTCAAGAAGAGCTCTGCCCCTAGTTGGTTCCTCCAGCACTTGCACCAGGAAATTGTCCCCTACACTTTCCAAAAACTTCTTGGATTGTCTGTCCACCACTGTATTGCTCTCCCAGCAGATATCAGAGTGATTAAAGTCTCCCTTGAGAACCAATGCCTGCGATCTAGTAAATTCTGTAAGTTGCCGGAAGAAAGCCTCGTCCACTTCATCCCCCTGGTCCGATGGTCTATAGCAGACTCCCACCACGACATCACCCTTGTTGCTCACACTTCTAAACTTAATCCAGAGACTCTCAGGTTTTCCTGCAGTTTCATACTGGAGCTCTGAGCAGTCATACTGCTCTCTTACATACAATGCAACTCCCCTACCTTTTCTGCCCTGCCTGTCCTTCCTGAACAGTTTATATCCATCCATGACAGTACTCCAGTCATGTGAGTTATCCCACCAAGTCTCTGTTATTCCAATCACACCATAATTCCTTGACTGTGCCAGGACTTCCAGTTCTCCCTGCTTGTTTCCCAGGCTTCTTGCATTTGTGTATAGGCACTTAAGATAACCCACTGATCGTCCCTCAGCCTCCCCCCCTTGTGCTCCCCTGCTCATGCTTCCTCCCAGTAGCCCACTTCCCCACATACCTCAGGGCCTTGGTTTGTTTGCTTATAAAGAAATTCCCCTCACAACTCTGCCCCTTTGGCAGCACAGAGTGGTATTGTGTGTCCAGAAGTGTGGGGGCAGCATAGCAGATGATCTCCCTGTGCTAAGCCAGCTCAGCTAGCCAGTGTAAGGGGAATGGGCAGTGACACTCCCAGTCCTGATGCTTAGGAAACATAGGCCCCAAGATTGTCCCTTGCTCCTGTAGAAGGGTATAAAGGGATTGTCATTTCTCATCACTAACATGCACCGGTACAAGGCCATGTACAGTCTTGCCCTGGGACAGAAGAGGAAGAAGACCATCGTGTCCACTCAGCATTTCCTTTCATGGAGATGGCTCCATGCCTCTCCTGTCTGAAGCACTGATGATTATAGCATGACTGTAAGAAAAGTAATTTCACAACTGAAATAGCAAGACAGATTTTTTTCTGTATCTTTAGGCGTCTAAAGAACTTTAAAACTCTGACCTTAGGGCCTAGATTTTTAAAGGTATTTAGGCATTGCTCTGCCCATCATTGCAATGCCTGAATAGGGTGCCTAAGTTTCATTTTCTAAAGTGACTTAGGCTCCTAAGTCAATTAGGCATTGTAAGGCTGAGCCTACATACCTTTAAATATCTGGCAATGAAAATAGAAAACCCAACAATAATGGGGGATTTCATCCCCATATTGACTGGGTACATGTCACCTCAGGACGAGATTCAGAAATAAAATTTCTAGACACCATTAATGACTGCTTCTTGGAGCAGTTAGTCCTGGAACCCACCGGGGGAAAGGCAATTCTTGATTATTCCTAAGAGAAGCACTTAGGATCTGGTCCAAGAGGTGAATATAGCTGAACAGCTTAGTAATAGTGACCACAAAGTAATTAAATTTAACATCCTTTTTTTTGGGGGGGGGAATACCAAAGAAACCCATCACAGTAGCATTTAACTTCATAAAGGGGAATTACACAAAAATTAGGACTCTAATTAAACAGAAATTAAAAGGAACAGTCATAAGACTGAAATGCCTGCAAGCTGCATGGAAACTATAAAGAACACACCACAACAGAGGCTCAAACTAAATGTATACCTAAAATAAAAAAAAAATTAAATTAAAAAAAACAGTAAGAGGACCAATAAAAACAGCAGAGTAAAAGAAGTAATTAGCAGCAAAAAAGAATATTTTAATAATTTGAAGTTAAATCCTACTGAGGAAAATAGAAAGGAACTGAGGAACATAATGCAAGTCAAGTGATTTATGAGGAGATGATGAGGAAACTGGGCTTATTTAGTCTGCAGAAGAGAAGAGTGAGGGGGGATTTGATAGCAGCCTTCAACTTCCTGAAGGGGGGTTTCAAAGAGGATGGCTCTAGACTGTTCTCAGTGGTGGCAGATGACAGAACAAGTAGCAAAGGTCTCAAGTTGCAGTGGAGGAGGTCTAGGTTGGATATTAGGAAAAACTATTTCACTAGAAGCACGGTGAAGCACTGGAATGGGTTACCTAGGGAGGTGGTAGAATCTCCATCCTTAGAGATTTTTAAGGCCCGGCTTGACAATGACCTGGCTGGGATGATTTAGTTAGGGTTGGTCCTGCTTTGATCAGGGGGTTGGACTAGATGACCTCCTGGTCTCTTCCAACCCTAATCTTCTATGATTCTATGAAGTGTAAAAGTAAAATTAGGCAGGCCAAAAAATAATTTGAAGAACAACTAGCAAAAGATACAAAAGCTAACAGCAACAACAACAAAAAATTAAGTACATCAGAAGCAGAAAGCCTGCCAAACAATCAGTAGGTCCACTGGATGACCAAAATGCTAAAGGAAGACAGGGCCATTGCAGAGAAGCTAAATTAATTATTTGCATTGGTCTTCACTGCAGGGGATGAGAGGGAGTTTCCCACACCTGGACCATTCTTTTTAGATACATATTGGAGGAATTGTCTCATATTGAGGTGTCCGTATAGGAGGTTTTCAAACAAACTGATAAATTAAACAGTAATTAGTCACCAGGACCAGATTATATCCACCCAAAAGTTATACAGGAGTTCATATATGAAACTCCACAACTACTAACTGTGGTATATAAACTACCACTTAAATCAGCCTCTGTACCAGATGATTGGAGGGTAGCTAGTGTAATGCTGATTTTTAAAAAGACTCCAGAGGCAATCCTGGCAATTGCAGACTGGTAAACCTAACTTCAGAAACAGGCAAACTGGTTGAAACTATAATAAAGAACAAAATTATCAGACACGTAGATGAACAACATATATTGGGGAAGAGTTGGCTTTTGTAAAGAAAAATCATGCCTCACCAATCTATGAGAATTCTTTGAGGAGGCTACCAAGCACGTGGACAAGGGTGATCAAGTTGACACCATGTACTTAAACTTTCAGAAAACTTTTGACAAGGTCCCACACCAAAAAGCTCTTAAGCAATGTAAGCAAACATGGGATAAAAGGCAAGGTACTCTCATGGATCAATAACTGGTTAAAAGATAGGAAACAAAGGATAGGAACAAATGTTCACAATGGAAAAGATTACTAGCAGGGTCCGGCAAGGATCTGCATTGGGACCTGTACTGTTCAATATATTCATAAGTGATCTGGAAAAAAGGGTAAACGGTGGGGGGCATTTTTACAGACGATATTAAATTACTCAAGATAATTAAGTCCAACGATGACTGTAAGAAGTTACAAAGGGATCTTACTAATCTCGGTGATGTGGCAATAAAATGGCAGATGAAATTCAGTATAGGTAAGTACAAAGTAAAGTACACTGGAAAAAATAATCCCAACTCGGTCTAAATTAACTGTCACCACTCAATAAAAAGATCTTGGAGTCATTGTGGCTAGTTCTCTGAAAACATCTGCTCAGTGTGCAGGGGCAGTCAAAAAGCTAACAAACTGTTAGGAAACACTAGGAAAGGGATAGATAATAAAACAGAAAATATCAGAAATGTCACACTCTAAATCCAGGGTACACCCACACCTTGGATACTGCATGCAGTTCTCGTCACCCCATCTCAAAAAATATGTATTAGAATTGGAAAAGGTACCGAGAAGGGCAACAACAATGATGGGGGTATGAACAGCTTCCATAGGAGGAGAGGTTAAAAAGACTTGGACCGTTCAGCTCAGGAAAGAGATGACTAAAAAGAGAGATGTCAGAGGCCTATAAAATCATGCCTGGGGTGGAGAAAGTGAATAAGGACATGTTATTTACTCCTTCTCGTAACACAAGAACCAAGAGTCACCAAATGAAATTAATAGGCAGCAGGTTTAAAACAATCATAACAAAGTACTTCCTCACACAATGCACAGTCCACCTGTGGAACTTGTTGTCAGGGGTTGTTGTGAAGACCAAGGTTATAACAGGGTTCAAAAAAAAATTAGATAAATTCATGGAGAAGAAGTCCATCAGTGACTATTAGCCAAAACGGTCAGAGATGCAACCCCATGCTCTGGGTGTCCCTAAATCTCTAACTGACCGAAGGTGGAATTGGAATAACAAGGGATGGATCACTCAATAATTGCCCTACTCTGTGTATTCCCTCTGAAGCATCTGCTTCTGGTCACTGTTGGAAGACTAGATGTTGGGCTAGACAGACCACTGGTCTGACCCAGGATGGTCATTCTTATGAACCCTCATGATGTGCAGATGCCTAAACTGATTAACTTCAAGAGCCTAGTGCTGGGCTAAAATCCTTCCTTCCCTCCCTGCAGTTCAGCACTTCTACTTTTTATATTAGGTTAGAGTCTGAAGACCCCAAGTGAGATTAGGCACCATACAGGCACATAATAGGAGACTGTCCCTAACCCCAAAAGCCTACAAATATATTGTGGTCTTTTCTACAGTGACCATGTCTTTCCTTTTTTCTGTCAAGCACTTCTGGGTTTTGTACAATAATAAATACCCCTACTAATAATGTAGATAAAGGGAGGTAGATTCCTTGTTTTCTTTTAGACTTCAGTATCCTGCTGTTGCAATGCCTTATATGCCCATCCCTTTAGATGGCAGCTCACAATGGAGATTGCAATGAGCATCTGCTATTCCACCCACACTGGCTTGCAGAGGACAGGCCCCAGTAGTTTTTACCCCAGTGGCTGGTTACATGTCCATGGCCTCAACTTGTAAATAGATCTCTGAATTTCTATTATAGCACATGAGCTAAACAAATGTGTTGAAAACTGACTGAGTTAGCATCACAAGTACATTGACAGATAAATTTAGGGCCCTTTAAGAGCTGAACCATTGGTACTGAGTCAGACAGCTCTAGGCTATGCCAGCATACAACTGTGTAGATCTCTCTGTGTTTAGAGGCCCTGAAGTCATGCTACTCTGCCTACTTTTTTTAAAAAACATAATAGATGCCTCCACTATATTCTCTAAAATAGCCTGTAAAGTTGGGTATATGCCCTGCAGGGAATTAAATCGTAGTTCTCTCTTTATTCTCAGGCAAACTTGTCAAGAGAGTAACACAGGAAACCTGTTGGTCTGTTTCTTACCTTCAAAGTTAGGTGCAACTCTTTGAGGAGCAGAGAGTGAAGGGGAAATCATATCCTCATATGTAGTTCCTCATTGGTTTCAGTTTCTATGGATTGGCAGTCCCTGAGTTTTTCTTGAGTTTCAGGTACAAATCCGGTTGGAATTCACTTGAAACTGTGGAATTGTATTTGGTTTTCCATCCAGATCATGAAAAACTGAGTTTTTTAAAGTTTGATGGAAACAATAAAACTGGACCAGAATTGATCAGATCTGGGCCTAGGTTTTCTGGCAAAATTTTGTGCGCCTTCTGATGAACCCAAGATGACTTTGGACTTTGTGACAAAACATAAAAAGCTTGGAAGTTATATAGGGACTGGAGTTTTGTTGCAAACATTTTACACCATATGTATGTGAGAGAAAGAGTGAGATTATGTGGGTGAGTGTGTGTTTATATATAGAGAGAGAGACAGAGACAGAGAGAGAGAATATTACTTGGGAATATAGCATTGTGCACTTGTATTACTATCCTGTTTCAGTAACCATCCTTATTAAAACTCACTCAGTAAGTAAACAACCTGTGTTTGGGTCAACCTGAGAACCATATTTCAGACAAATATGTTGTTCTTTGATACAGTTTTGTTTTTTATCCTTACCTCTACCTGGTTAGCCGGAGCCCTGATGTAGATCCCTGCTGGTGATAATGTTTCTATGTTGGAAAGTCCATCCGTTCCAGAAAGTCCAATCACTGTGTTGTGCCTGACTTTATTCCCCTCTTCCAACCACCCTCCTAAAATATAATCAGAGGCACAAATTCATCAAATACAGCTCCAACAATCATCACCCATGCAGATCACACATTATTCTGCATGTTTTATTTCCCACCTATAGTGTTGCGCAATGCACTGTGTGCTGGTTGGCTGCAGCTCTTCACCATAGAGGTGGCTGCATTTCTGCAGTGCTGTACTTGTACTATTTGCAAAGCACGCTAGAATCCATGTTACACCACAGAAGGAAAGCTGAGAGTGGGGCAGGATCAATTTAACATGGCAGGGATCTAAGTATCAGGGGTGAAAATTATCACTGGGGTGCATAGTTGAAAGATCAGATAATTTCCACCGGATGGAGAGGGAACTGTTGTTATTAATTTGTACTATGGTTGTGCCAAGAGGCTAGAACCAAGATCAGAGCCTCTTGTGCTCTACAAACTCTACAAACACAGAGTAAGACAGTCTCTGCCCTGAAGAGTTTAGAATCTAAACAGAGAAGACAGACAATGGCTAGGAAAAAGAGATATTATGATACACATTGTACAGATGGGATATGGAGGCACAGAGAGATGAGGTGAGTTGCCTAAATTCACCCTGTGACAGAGCCAGGTGTTAAACCGCAAATCTCCTGAGTTCCCACCTAATGCCTTAACCATGTAAATAGAAAGATTAAAAACACATCATGCAATCATGTACCAAAGCGCCTTGGGTTTTCACTTGTTGTTTTATTTTGGTCGTTGTTGGTTTTTTGGTTGTTTTTGGGTTTTGGGTTGTTTCTTTGTTTTGTTTTGTTTTTTGAGCAATGAACTAGATAATGGGTAGAAGACAACAATGGAGCCACCACTCACAGCAGCACACATGCCCCCTGCCTGCAATAATTGGGTCCCCAAAATGGTATGCACCGTGAATTGGCACAGAAAGGAAAGAAAAGCACACTAACCTCTATCCTAAGGAAATGCCAGCCATCATCTATCTGGAAAATGGCAAGCCCTGTCCAGGGAACATGCAAGTCAACCTCACACTTCCTTTTCAGGAAGTATGGTTCTTGCTAGGGATAACATATGCCAATGCTCCCTCCAATTCTTCCCTGGACATAGATACCCTCCCCCATATTAACCACCCTAAATTCAAGCTGATCTCCAGAAAAAAAAATATGTGTAGAGTTTGGGGCTTTATTTTTTCAAACACCATGCAACCTCTATTGCATTTACCTTGGAACTAGATCCTTCTGAGAAATATTTCCTTTTCAGATTGTATTTATTTCAATCACAGCCATTATGAGAGCAAAAGTAGGATTGTACACAAGTGCTTTGACAGTCATACAGGTTTGAAAGGAGGCATAAAAAGTCTTGGCTTCCAGGCCAGGATCTTGTTTGCCAATTAACTTTAAGCCCAGAGCAGCTTTTTATGACTGTCCTGCAAAACCCTAGCAAATAGGGGTTTAAATGAAATCATTGAGAGATTTCAATTCTAGAGCAGAAAACAGGCAGCTATAATAAATATGCCTTTACAGGTAACAAAATGATATATAAATTCATCTTTCAGACCCTCTGGAGCTATTGACATTGAAGCCATTAAAGACGTCTTGAGGATACAGAGTATTCAGGCCGAAATTTCTGAGGACACATTTAGTTCAGCCCAGAGATTGGAAAGTCAGAATTAAGTCTCAGCATGAATGGGAGGAACGGATTTCCAAATTAAGACCTGGACAGGTTGAGCTCTGCACTTGTTTATAGTCAAAGTGCTTTCAGTGGGACTCCAGTCAAGCGGAAGGCCTGCATGTGTGCACTGGATTGCAGGATTGGGGCCTAAAGCTTGTGTTTGTTTGTTTGTTTAAATTTAAATTGCTGTTTCTCATCCATGACTGGCGGCAGCCAAAACTAAAGTGATATCATTACATACTCAGGCAGTATGGGATGCCTGTGGAACAGGCTGCAGACCAATCTCCAGATTGCTTTAATGGTAGATAGGAGAGAGATTTTGATTTTCAATATTTTTGTTGTCTCAAATCAGTCAAGTACTTAAGCCTGTGCTTGACTTTAAACATGTGCTATCATCCTATTGTTTTCAATGTCACCTGATCAACACTAATGGGAAGTATGTGCTTATGTGCTTTGGTGAATCAAGGCTCTAAATATTACATCATAGAGTTCTTTCCATGACAGGTGAATCAGATTTTTTTTTTTTTTAAATCTCTATCTATTGTTAGATTGTAAAGAAAAGAGGTGGTGCAGGAGAGAAGTACCAATAGGACTGAACAAGCTCCATGCTGGTCATAAGAAATGGACCCAAGGCACATATGGTTACAAGAAAATAGGTCCTCAGCATCTGCATGAGGAAGTTGGAGAGTGATATACCGGATTCCACAAGACTAGTGCCAGAGAACATGAATCAAACCTTCTTCCACCCAAGGAAGTTTTGATTAACTGTATCCTTGGCATAAAGAGCCACATATAGGTTGATTGACAATCCTCTGCTTCACTTACCCAGTAGAATCCCATGACCTAAAATGTTATAGAAAACATTATTGTCCACTCTTAACTCTGAGGTCCTCGACAGACTGAGTCCCCGACCAAAGGAATCCCACACTGAACAACCGCGAATGTAAGAATCTGGAAAGAAAAGGGTGGTGTCAGAGGAAAGCAGGAATATAACTCCAGGTTGCCTCTGTTAGAGGTGATGTTTTTGTACAAGATGTTATTCATCAATTCTGATGCTGCTTGGTTAATCCAATTTGCTGTGATGCTCCGATGAGACAGATCACAATTTAAGCTGTTCACCCACATTTTGCAATTTTTACCAACCTGCAAGTATTGCTTATATGATGAATTTTACCCCCTCAGCCCTCAAATGATTTCCAACGGGTAAAATGTTTGCAACATTGTGACATTGCATCACAATATAATGAGGTTTTAAAGCAGCATCATAACATTGCAAAGTAATGTGGCATCATGCTTAGACAAAGCTATCATATTTTCTATGATGTCACTATATTAAGTGAATTTGCATCACAACAATGACATGCAAGTGAGTTTTTTTTCAATATGACAAACTTTGAAAGGTGGCCAGTTTAGCACAATCACACAAGAAGCTGAACATATGCCGTCCAGTGATTTGCAAAGCAAGAATAAAAATGTCATTACACTGTAAGAGATCTTTTATATGTAACCCAGTAAGCCATGTGCAAATTAGCAGACATGACTAAGGACAGGCCAGTGTGGGCTACATGCCAGGACAAAGGCAAAGCTTTCTCAGCTGATGTTCATATCCCGGTCTTGATCTAGCTCCCTTTGACACCAATGGAAAGACTCTCATTGTCATGAACAGGAGTTGGAGGGTCCCTACAACCGTCACCAGACTTTACTAGCAGTCTGCAGTAGTGATGGACAAACCCTAAAAGACTGATATTCCAAGTTAATTAAACCTCCCCCTTGAGACTACAGTGGGGGAGGTCTAGGTTGGATATTAGGAAACACTATTTCACTAGGAGGGTGGTGAAGCACTGGAATGGGTTACCTAGGGAGGTGGTGGAATCTCCATCCTTAGAGGTTTTAAGGCCTGGCTTGACAAAACCCTTGTTGGGATGATTTAATGGGAGTTGGTCCTGCTTTGAGCAGGGGATTGGACTAGATGACCTCCTGAGGTCTCTTCCAACCCTAATATTCTATGTTCTATGAATTCTATGATTCTACAAAGTTTGGCTAGGAATCTCATGAGAACCAACTTTACCCATGAGCTTTCCAGCTCTGCTTTCCAGTTGCTGGACTGAAACTAATGAAATAGGCTCATTCTTAGTATTTTACTTCTGTTTCCAGTGCTGGCCAGCCCATGATTACACAGAGAAGCAACAAAAATGAAACATAATTTGAGGCAGGCTGCTAGGCAGAGGGCAAAAACAACTAAATATCTTAAAACTTTCAACAAGATTCATTAGCGGTTGAGTTCTAGGAATGGATAAAACTTAATGTGGATTTCCTATTTAATCAAACCACCCCTAGTCCAAAACACATTTTATGGAGCGCAGAGAGAGGCCCCTAAATACAAAATTTGGTTTGATATGGAATGTGGATTTTGAAAAAAACAGAATCATAGAATTATAGAACTGGAAGGGACCTCAAGAGGTCATCTAGTCCAGTCCCCTGCATTCTATATTATCTACACCATTCCTGATGGGGGTTTATCTAACGTGCTCTTAAAAATATCCAATCATGGAGATTCCACAACCTACCTAGGCAATTTATGCCAGTGCTTAACTACCCTGACAGTTAGGAAGTTTTTCCTATTGTCCAACCTAAATCTCCCTTGCTGCAATTTAAGCCCATTGCTTCTTCTCCTATCCTCAGAGGTTAAGAAAAAACATTTTTCTTCCTCCTCCTTGTAACAACCTTTTACATACTTGAAAACTGTTATGTCGCCTCTCAGTCTTCTCTTTTCCAGACTAAACAAACCCAATTTTTTCAGTCTTCCCTCATAGATCATGTTTTCTAGACCTTTAATCATTTTTTGTTGCTCTTCTCTGGTCTCTCTCCAATTTGTCCACATCGTTCCAGAAATGTGGCACCCAGAGCTGGACACAATACTCCAGTGGAGGCCTAATCAGCGCAGAGTAGAGTGGAAGAATTACTTCTCCTGTCTTGCTTACAACACTCCTGCTAATACATGCCAGAATGACGTTCGTTTTTTTTGCAACACTGTTGACTCAGATTTAGCTTGTGATCCACTATGACCCCCAGATCCATTTCCGCAGTACTCCTTCCTAGGCAGTCATTTCCCATTTTGTATGTGTGCAACTGATTGTTCCTTCCTAAATGGAGTACTTTGCATTTGTCCTTATTGAATTTCATCCTATTTACTTCAGACTATTTCTCCAGTTTGTTCAGATAATTTTGAATTTTAATCTTATCCTCCAAAGCACTTGCAACCCCTCCCAGCTTGGTGTCATCCGCAAACTTTATAATTGTACTGTGTATGCCATTATCTAAATCACTGATGAAGATATTGAACAGAACTGGACCCAGAACTGATCCCTGTGGGACTCCACTGATTATGCCCTTCCAGCATGACTCTGAACCAATCACAACTACTCTCTGGGAATGGTTTTCCAACCAGTTTTGCACTCACCTTATGGTAGCTCCATCCAGGTTGCATTTCCCTAGTTTATTTATGAGGTCATGTGGGAAAGTATCAAAAGCTTTACTAAAATCAAGATATACCATGTATCCTGCTTCCTCCATATCCACAAGGCTTGTTACCCTGCCATAGAAAGCTATCAGGTTGGTCTGACAAAATTTGTTTTTGACAAATCCATACTGACTGTTACTTATCATCTTATTATCTTCTAGATGTTTGCAAATTGATTGCTTAATTATTTGCTCTATTATCTTTCTGGGTTCAGAAGTTAAGCTGACTGGTCTATAATTCCCTGGGTTGTCCTTATTTCCCTTTTTATAGGTGGGCACTATATTTGCCCTTTTCCAGTCTTCTGGAATCTCTCCCATCTTCCATGACTTCTCAAAGAAAATCGCTAATGGCTCAGATATCTCCTCAGTCAGCTCCTTGAGTATTCTAGGATGCATTTCATCAGGCCTTGGTGACTTTAAGACATCTAATTTGTCCAAGTAATCTTGTTCTTTCCTTATTTTAGCCTCTTCTGATCCTAGCTCATTTTCACTGTCATTCAATACGTTAAATGTCCCATCACCACCAACCTTCTTGGTGAAAACCAAAACAAAGAAGTCATTAAGCAACTCTGCCATTTCCACATTTTCTGTTATTATTCCCCCCCACCCCGCCCCTACTCACTGAGTAACAGGCCTACCCTGTCCTTGTTCTTCCTCTTGCTTCTAATGTGTTTGTAGAATGTTTTCTTGTTACCTTTTATGTCTCTAGCTAGTTTGATCTCGTTTTGTGCCTTGACCTTTCTAATTTTGTCCCCACATGCTTGTGTTATTTGTTTATATTCATCCTTTGTAATTTGACCTAGTTTCCCCTTTTTATAGGACTCTTTTTTGAGTTTTAGATCACTGAAGATCTCCTGGTTAAGACAGGGTGGTCTCTTGCCATACTTCTTATCTTTCCTATGCAATGGGAAAGTTTGCTCTTGTGCCCTTAACAATGTCTCTTTGAAAAACTGCCAACTGTCTTCTATTGTTTTTAGACTTGCTTCCCATGTGATCTTACCTACCAACTCCCTGAGTTTTCTAAAGTCTGCGTTCTTGAAATCCATTGTCTTTATTGTGCTGTTCTCCCTCCTCCCATTCCTTAGAATCATGAACTCTACCATTTTATGATCACTTTCATGCCCCAAGTTCAATCAGTTGAGTCTTGATTCATGGTATTTCTTGGGCCTATCGCCGATCTATAATAATAACCAATAGCATCTATTTCTTATATAAAGAAAAGGAGTACTTGTGGCACCTTAGAGACTAACAAATTTATTAGAGCATAAGCTTTCGTGAGCTACAGCTCACTTCATCGGATGCATCCGATGAAGTGAGCTGTAGCTCACGAAAGCTTATGCTCTAATAAATTTGTTAGTCTCTAAGGTGCCACAAGTACTCCTTTTCTTTTTGCGAATACAGACTAACACGGCTGCTACTCTGAAACCTATTTCTTATATAGCATTTTTTATCACTAGATCCCAAGGCACTTCACAGTCTTTAGTGTCTCTACCCTGACTATACCCCTGAGAGTTGGGACAGTGCTATTGTACCCATTTCAGAGATGAGGAGCTGAAGCACAGAGAGGCTAAGTGACTTGGCTGAGTTCAGAGAGGAAGTTGGTGGCAGAGCAGCTAATTGAACCGAGGTCTCCCAAGTGCTAGACAAGGGCCCTAAACAGTCTCTCACCAGTCATACGAGCATTCCCGGCAATGGTCAGTGCGCTCAGGTGGTGCTGGAATGCTTGGCCCACATGCTGGAATTGAACGCCTTCCAAATGGATGTGACTGTCCTCACCCTGAAAAGCCTGCACAATAACAACGGCCCCCATGTCCCGGGATCCTAGCATCTTCTCGCTCCTCTTGTACAGACATGCCGAGGCATCTGAAATACAGCAGAGAGAGTCTGTCAACGGCACAGCTCCACAGTGAGTCTACACTCCATGCAAAGTCCTAAGCCATGTCTTTCCATGCATAAGAGCTGATCCTTTTTAGAGGGACGTATATTGAAACCCGCAGGAAGCTGAAGTCATTTTATGCTTCGGTAAACTCCTTCTGTTCAATTCTAAATAGATCTGTGCCTGGGAAAGATGAATTTGACATTGATTTACTTTGGGTCAGATTCGTGAAAAGGTGATTGGGCATGGATGTATTTGAATTAAACTGCAATGAGAACACTTCAAAATTTTTAATGAACATTAGCTCTTCACAGTACCTCTCGGAGGTGTAAGTAAGGACTATTACCCCCACCTGGCAAGTTGGGAAAGTGAGACACAGAAGTTAAGTAGCAACTTGCTCAGGGTCAAAGATGGAAGCAGGGCTCCATGACTGGCACTCAGATCACACCTCTCTCTTGTTGGCAGAAGTTAGAGAGGATTTAAATGGGCATTGAGTATGAACAATCCCCGTGCCCCTAGAGATGGCTCTTCCAGGTCAGACATAAGGCACACAGGTGGGTAGCATATGGAGATTTGTACTACCACTCCCCAAGTTGTGACTATTCTGAGGCTAGAGAGAGAATTTCAATCTCTGACACTGTCCGGTCACTTTTAATAGCACTATTTTACTTATTTTCTTTTATTTTTAAGACAGAAATGTAACAACAAAATCCCACTGCGATGCTGGCAACCGAAGTGCCAGCTCATGCCAGAGCTGCAGGGCAATTCACTTGTGTATTAGTATAGATTAAAATGGCTGGTAAATGTAGAAGAGTGTATTTGGTGCTTAAACTTCATGAGTGGGATGTTACGTGCATTGTTTTCACTTATCTGTATCCCGTTATAATGGAGTAGCAAACATATAAATTGTATTCACCCCTGTAACTAAGTAACCCATCAAATGAGCCATCAAATGAGAAAGAAGCCTTGTGCGATTCAAACAAAGAACATGGTTTCATGGGAACCATGAAAAGCCTTTTGGGAAACTTGCAGTTTATTACATCCCCGCCACCATTTGGAATTAGAAACTGTGCCTCACCTGTGCATATATTTTACCTGCCTTAACCTCTGAATAACTCTCATTTCCTTTTCTTAACTAATAAACCTTTAGTTAGTGTACTATAGTATTGGCTACCACTGTTGTCTTTGGTGTAAAATCTAGAGTACCAATTGATTTGAGGTAAGTGACTGGTCTCTTCGGACTGGGAGCAACCTAAATGTGATGTGATTTTTGGTTTAAATGACCTTTTATCACAAAGTCCAGTTTGTCTGGGTGGCAAGATAGATTGGAGAGTCTAAGGGGACTGTCTGTGACTTTATGATGAGACTGGTATAAGTGATCCAGGAGTTCACATTTGTTACTGTTTTGGTGAAATCGAATTATAGAACACACCACCAGATTGGGGTGTCTGCCCTATTTTCTGACAGTCTGCCCTGAGGTAGGCACTGACAGTCATGAGCCGCTCTAGACAATCTGACACCCACCCAAATCATCTTCTTGTTATTCCACTGACAACCACAGCTTCACTCTAACACAAATAAAACCACTCCCACTCCTCCCACTTCTAGTGCATGTCAGTGACAATAGTCCTGGGTGCCAGAGTAAATTCATGGGGCTGTACCAGCAATTGGCTGTTGCATACCAAATGAAATCTTGTGTCAAAAGTTTAAAGCAGACAGAATTTTAGTTTTAAAGGAAAGCATAGGCAGTCAGCAGTCCTAATTATCAATCCAAATTACAGTCACTGGGTGTGGTTCTATTCTCTTTTATGCGGGAACCCTGGGTGAATCAGGAACCCCTTCCTGGAAGTCAGTGGAGTTAGATAAGCATAAAACCACTGTAAGTGTGAGGAAATCAAACCAATTATTGTTATTTCTCCAGGTTTTCCAAATGCACTTAGCAACATCCTAGTCTTCTACACTCAAGAGTACAAAAAGGATTGGAAGATTTTCTTTAAGTCACTAACTAGTAAACACAATTAAAAGTTTAACATAATATGTACATGGAAACATTATTTTCAAAAGATATCCTCTTTTTTACCACCTTAGGCTCATTAAAAAAAGGTGGTGATGGGGGGGCGGTTCCGAAGATGGCTTGCAACAACAACATGAAGCTAACACATCTGCAAGATAACAAGAAAATTCAGCTCAACCCCTGAGACGACATACTTCCATGTCAAACAATGTCTGGAAAGATAAATTCACTTTCCTGGCGCTGAGTGGGCTTCAAAATTATTCTGTTAAGAAGGATTTCTAACAAAATGATATACCATAATGTGATGTCAAAGTAACAATACTGCCTTTATTTATTTCTTTTTCTCCAAACATGTCTCTATCCAAAGAATCTTCTCACCTCCTGACACACCTGCTTTGGCACACTCCTTTAGGTGGGACATCCTCTCTCTGGTGAGGTTTCCTCGGACAACAATTCTCCTGCTCAGCAATGCCACAACAGCTTTCAGAGCAAAGTGATTCCCATGCACCCACTCTTCCCCAGAGCTGTGAGGGTACCTATACAAAGCATAGCAAGCAACAGATACAAGAACATGACTCCCGGAATATCTGCAGGAAGCATCCATTCATCCTGAGCTTGAAGATGGAAACTTCACAATTCAGAGCTGGGTCCAAACTAGTTTTGTTAAGTTTCAGGGTCTAGCTCTGAGTCCATCTCTATTTCATAACTACAACAGCAAATTCCTGTGAAATATAAAAGGGTTTGGGAGTATGAAAAGACTCTGGTTGGTTTAAAAAGGTTTCAATGGGTTCTATGCAAAAAAAAAAATCAGAATGAAATCTGAATCCACCAGGTTCCTTCATTATGATCCTAAATTCACAACAGGCTCATAAAAAAGTTCACCAAGAGTGAACCCAGGCTGAGCTTCAAGAGTATGAGCCAAGTTATGCTCTCAGGTGGCATCTGTATATTTCAGACAATTGTGGTATGGGGCCCAATTCTATTGCCATTGCAATCATTGGCAAATCCTCACTGGCTTCACTAATTTAGTAATATTTTTGTTGCAGTTTTATACGTTTGAGCTTTATTCATGTATTCCATCCTATCTCTATCCTATTCAGAAATATAGCTGGTCAAAAAAAAAGGGGGAGGGTGAGAGGGGAACAGAAAATTTTTATTTTTGGTGGAAATTCAAATAATGAAATATTTTAGCCAAAACCCAACATATTTCTAGTTGGAAACGTTACCATGATATTTCAGGACAATTTACGTTTGAGTGCCTCATGCTCCTATTCTCTTCTATAGGCCAGGCTCTGTGGTTGGACTACCTCCCCCATGCTGAAACGCGATCGCTTCTCTTAGAGACAGGAAGTGCTGCATTACATGAGTCCCAAGCCATGGTACATCATGGGAGATATAGTTTGGCCAAGAGCCCAGTGAATACAGCAGATTAGGGCAGAAGGCAATCAAACTACAGCTTCTGGGAGGCCCTGTAGGGGCATTTCCAAATCAAAATATTTTGGTTTTGGACATTCAGTTAGTCAACAACATCAACAACCACAAAATCAAATTCTTCCAAAGACACTTTTTGCAAAAAATTTCATTTAGTCAAAAACTCAATTTTCCAGTGAAAAATAGTTTCACTGGAAAATTGTTGATCAACTGTATTC
Organism: Dermochelys coriacea; assembly: GCF_009764565.3. Classification (NCBI taxonomy): domain Eukaryota; kingdom Metazoa; phylum Chordata; order Testudines; family Dermochelyidae; genus Dermochelys; species Dermochelys coriacea. The sequence goes on along the minus strand of NC_050070.1, from coordinate 11,709,474 downwards.
AGAATATATTGGGCCCTAATGACCTCCAATATTGGTTTTCTTGGCCAGCATTTTTCAGGCAACTAGAGACCAAATATAGGACTTACAGATACCCACCCTTACCACACATTATTTTACTCTGTACTCGACTTTAATAATTAACAGCATCAACCTCTAGTAACCTGAGTAATCTGTAATGTTATCTCCATCATGGAAGCCTAGAGTACCGGTACTGGGCAGCCAGGACCATCTCAGAAACCACTATCCAAAAAAAATGAACATTTTTATTATATTGGGGTTGTTTGTTTTTATTTTTGGAAATGCCCCCGCCGTATGTGCCCTGGCAAAGAAAAGGAAAATTAAACCAAAACAAATATGCTCAATGTCCAATAGGGTCATTCTACTAAGAAATAAATGTTACCTAACTCAGCTTTGCAAATTCTATTCTCCTGCTCAGAGTAAATTTTTTTTAAGTGGGTTCAGAAAAATATCATCGGAGGGTTTTGGGGGGGAGGGTTCATTATCATAAATAAGGGTGAGAAGCTGGTTTTGTGCTTAAGGTTGTAGAGTTTTTAATAACAGTTTTGAAGGTTTAATTGCTATGAAAAAGCTCTCCACAGATTGTTCCAAGTCCACTGGCTGGTTCTTGGTTTGCTCTTGATGCACACCGGAATGTATCATTACAGGGTGATGTCACAGTTTCTGTAAAACTTCTCAAAGAAAGGTATTTATATAGTATCATCATCACTTTTTATTGGAATTGCTGCAATTCCTGACCCTGACTCCCATGCTTTACTGACTTTTTTTCTACACATGAAAAATAATCTGTAATAATTTAAAGCAGATTAACTATTCTGGAATAAGAGCATCTAGGGAGTTAACCAGGAATACTTAATTAAGAATAGGAGTACTTGTGGCACCTTAGAGACTAACAAATTTATTAGAGCATAAACTTTCGTGAGCTACAGCTCACTTCATCGGATGCATCTGCATCCAATGAAGTGAGCTGTAGCTCACGAAAGCTTATGCTCTAATAAATTTGTTAGTCTCTAAGGTGCCACAAGTACTCCTTTTCTTTTTGCGAACACAGACTAACACGGCTGCTACTCTGAAACCTTAATTAAGAATAACTTCCTTTGTAGACAAGCCCCAAGTTAGCTACCTGTCGTTGGGATCCCCCAAAACCCACTAACCTGAGAGGCGATCTAAGGTAGAGCTCAGTGTTGTTCACTGCCTCAATTGTGACAATTTCCTCTTGCTGATACGTATCTCCAGAACCGGTTCCACTCACAATAACTTCATCCCCAGGCTGCCAGTCAACAGGCTCCTCTAGGAATAGCCTACTGTCGTTAACGCAAGCTGCTGACTTCAGGTGTGTGAACACCACTTCTGGCACCCAACCTAGGAATGATACATGAAGAAATGAACTGGGTAGTTATCAATCACAAAAGAGAACTCGACAAATCACATTAGCTGGGTGCTTAGAAAATACTGGATAATCATTCAGACTATGACCAGGAGTACACTAAAAAGTTACATGGACTCAGCTACGTTCCTCAAGGGACGTGAAAAATCCACACCCCTGAACAACGTAATTAAGTGTAAATAGTGTTAGGTAGGAAGAATTGTTACCACCTCTCGGGGAGTTGTATTGACTACAGCAGTGGGAGCACCTTTCCTGTTGCTTTAGTGTGTCTACAGAGAAGTGCTGCAGCTGTGCCACTGTAGCGGTTTAAGTGTAGACATAGCTTTTGCAGCAGTCATTCACTGACTTGCAGCTATAGCAGTGGCTAGACTAATGCTACAAAAGAGTATCTGTGAACATTTGTTGGATTAATAAAACAGAAACACTGTCACAGCAAATTCATGGTTTTCCCATTCCACTGATTTCATTTGCTGCGAACATAAGAACAAGTGTAGTTGGTTGTTCAAAAGGATCTTTGTGGAAAGTGAAAGCCTTGTGAAGATGCCCAAAAACAAGTGTTTGTGCCAGATGCATTTGCATAGACATCTCTAAATCAGAGAACAGAAAGAATATCATGGCTGATATATTCAAGAGACTAGTGATTGCCCCACAACTGGGAAAATCTGGCCATTATAAGCTATAATTAAAAAAATACTGAATTGTTAATGATATTTCAGTGCTATACACAATTACTGTAGTTTTCCTGAATATTTTTGTTGCATTGTTTTATTTTTTGTTTTACACATTTTTATGGAAAATATGTCTCCAAATCCCAATCTACATTATTACAGTTGAACAATCTTAAATGCCTCATAAATTTCCATTTCATATCATCTGCTTTCTTGCTTCTTGTCCTGAACTGCTGTGCAATGTAGTGCTGTGCTGTTGAAGGGTTGCCATGTTCTGCGCAGGAGATGGTTGCACATGGGTGTTCTGGGATCCTTCTGGATGAAATGCACCAGATACGGTACATAACAAATATCTAGATCATTCTCTCTTTTAAAACCATTTGAAAAAAACCTCTGGCCAGAATAATCCTGTCAGGAACTGAATATGGCTTAAATAATATGTTGATGAATAACTATTAAAATAAAGGTTTCAGAGTGGTAGCCGTGTTAGTCTGTATCAGCAAAAACAACGAGGAGTACTTGTGGCACCTTAGAGACTAACAAATTTATTTGGGCATAAGCTTTCATGGGCACTCCTCATTGTTTTTATTAAAATAAAGTGAGGCATTGCCTTTATCTCTTGATTATAGCATCTCTCCACACTGCTTTGGGAATCCTGTCTCAACCCTATGGATCTTTATCTAGACAGAACCTTAATGTGGATATGACTTAATAAATTATAATTGACTCATCAAAGAAACGTTGGGAATATAGTTATAGTACAGGGGTCGGCAACCTTCGGCACGTGCCCCATCAGGGTAATCCAAAGGTGGGGCATGAGACATTTTGTTTACGTTGACTGTCCCTGCGGCCTGCTGCTTCCCGCAGCTTCCACTGGCTGGGAATGGTGAACTGTGGCCACTGGGAGCTGTGGGGGCCGTGCCTGCAGATGGTCAATATAAACAAAATATCTCGCTGCCCGCCTTTGGATTACCCTGATGGGCCACGTGCCGAAGATTGCCGACCCCTGTTATATTACAAGTATCTCTCTGAAGATGACATCTAAGGACTCATCTACATGTGAAACACTACAGCAGCTGTGCCACTGTAGCGCTTCAGTGTAGACACTGCCTATGCTGATGGGAGGACCCCTCCCGTTGGCGTAGGTATTCCACCTATCTGAAAAGCAGTAGCTAAATCGCCAGAAGAATTCTTACACCCACCTAGTGCTATCTACACCCGGGGTTAGGTCGGCTCAACTACATTCCTCAGAGCTGTGGATTTTTCACACCACTGAGCGATGTAGCTGGGTCAACCTAACTTTTTAGAGTAGACCATGCATAAGGGAATGGAAATGACCTACTGAGGGTAATAATACTCTGAAATCCTTAGTGAAAGGTTCTGCATAAAGTCAATGGGGAATGTGTGGCCCCATTGAAATCAATAGGCAATTTGCCATTACTTCAATGAAGCCAGGATTTGACCCAATAAACCTAAACAAAAGACCTCGTAGAAACCTTTTTTTTTTAAACTAAAAGGTCTTGGTTTTGTGATTGTTGTTGAAAAATAAGATTTCAATGAAAATGACATTTTTGGTCTTTTTCAACAAGGGCAATTTTTTGATGACTTTTTTGTCTTTTTTGCTAATAAAATTTTGGAGAAAAATTTTCAACACATTTCTGAATGTTTTTGAAATTTTGAAAATGTTCCATTCCAAGTGAGGAGAAAAAATCCCATGCTCTCACTTTTTGTAGTTATTTTATTTTTTATTTTTCTCACTTTTCTCTCCTGCAAATCAGTAAATAAGTGACAGAAGGGAGGTGAAAAAACATTCAAAATTCATTTTTTTAAATGAAATAAAAAACGTTATTTAGAAAAAATGCATTTAAAACCTTTTGTCCACAACATGGGGGAAAATCATAAAATTTTTAACACAAAAACTTTCTTTTTTCCAGGAAAAAAAAATATGTTAAGCTCCACTTAATACACTTATTTACAAATCCTCACAGTAGCTTGCTGAGATAGATTCTAAAGGTATCCCCAAGTAGAAGGGTAAAAGGAGACACAGGGTATATCTACACTACGAAATTAGGTCGATTTTATAGAAGTCGATTTTTAGAAATCGATTTTATACAGTCAATTGCGTATGTCCACACTAAGCGCATGAAGTCGGCGAAGTGCATCCTCACTACCATGGCTAGCATCGACTTACGTAGATGTGCACTTTGGGTAGCTATCCCACAGTTCCCGCAGTCTCCACCACCTATTTTAATTCTGGGTTAAGCTCCCAATGCCTGATGGGGCAAAAACATTGTCGCGGGTAGTTTGGGTTACAAGTCGTCAGTCGCCCCTCCCTCTGTGAAAGCAACATTAGTCAATCGTTTCACGCCTTTTTTCCATGCAGACGCCATACCACGGCAAGCATGGAGCCCACTCAGCTCAGCATCACTACTGCTGTTGTGTCCGGGGTGCTACTGTCAGCAGATGGTGCAGTAGGACTGCTAACCATCATCATACACCGCTTCTGCTGCAATTCTGCTCTCCTGCTCCACAGCGACGAGCTCGGGGGATCCATTCTGGTCCTCCTGGGTGCTGTACAACTGCTAACTGTCATCATCCACTGCTTCCACTGCAACTCTGCTCTCCTGCAGACGCCATACCACGGCAAGCATGGAGCCCATTCAGCTCACCGTCACTGCTGCTGTTGTGAGCATTGTAAACACCTTGCACATTATCCTGGAGTATATGCAGAACTGGGCTAAGAGACGCCAGCACGAGGAGGATTTTGATGAGGACATGGACACAGATGTTCCTGAAAGCACAGGCTGTGGTAATTGGGACATCATGTGGCAGTAGGGCTGGTTGACATAGTGGAACGCTGATTCTGGGCCGGGCAAACAAGCACAGACTGGTGGGAACACATAGTGTTGCAGGTATGGGATAAAAGAAAAGGAGTACTTGTGGAACCTTAGAGACTAACAAATTTATTTGAGCATAAGCTTTTGTGAGCTTCATCGGATGCGTGCAGTGGAAAATACAGTGGGGAGATTTTATATACAAAGAGAACATGAAACAATGGGTGTTACCATACAAACTGTAATGGGAGTGATCAGATAAGGTGAGCTATTACCAGCAGGAGAGAAAAAAAAATCTTTTGTAGTGATAATCAAGCTGGACCATTTCCAGCAGTTGACAAGAACATGTGAGGAACAGTGGGGGGGGGGGGAATAAACATGGGGAAATTGTATGGGATGATTCCCAGTGGCTGCATAAGGCCACTTTCCTGGAACTCTGTGAGTTACTTTCCCCCACCCTGAAGTGCAGGAATACCAAGATGAGAGCTGCCCTGACAGTTGAGAAGCGAGTGGTGATAGCCCTGTGGAAGCTTGCAACGCCTGGCTGCTACCAGTCAGTCAGAAATCAATTTGGAGTGGGCAAGTCTACTGTGGGGGTTGCTGTGATCCAAGTAGCCAATGCAATCATTGACGTTCTGTTATCAAGGGTACTGACTCTTAGAAATGTGCAGGTCATACTGGATGGCTTTGCTGCAGTGAGGTTCCCTAACTGTGGTGGAGCAATATCCCCATCTTGGGGATATCCCCATACTTGCCAACCAGTACATAAACCACAAGGGGTACTTCTCAATGGTGCTGCAAGTACTGGTGGATCACAAGGGACATTTCACCGACATCAACGTGGGATGGCTGGAAAAGATGCATGACGCTCGCATATCTAGGAACTCTGGGCTGTTCAAGCAGCTGCAAGAAGGGACTTACTTCCCATACCAGAAAATTACCATTTGGGTTGTTGAAATGCCAATAGTTATCCTTGGGGACCCAGCCTACCCCTTGCTCCCATGGCTCATGAAGCCTTACACAGGCATCCTGGACAGTAGTAAGGAGCAGTTCAAGTGAGCTGAGCAAGTGCAGAATGGTGGTAGAATGTGCCTTTGGACGCTAAAAAGCTCACTGGTGCTGTTTGCTGACTAGGTCAGACCTCAGTGCAACCAACATTCTCATTGTTATTGCTGCTTGCTCTGTGCTCCATAATATCTGTGAGGGTAAGGGGGAGACATTTATGGTGGGGTAGGAGGTTGAGGCAAATCGCCTGGTGTCTGATTTTGAGCAGCTAGATACCAGGACAATTAGAAGAGCACAGCAAGGCACACTGCACATCAAAGAGGCTTTGAAAAACAGTTTAATGACTGGTCAGGCTTTGGTGTGACAGTTGTATGTGTTTCTCCTTGATGCAAACCCGCCCCCTATGTTGATTTTAATTCCCTGTAAGCCAACCACCCTCCCCACTTTGAAATAAAGTAACTATTGTTTTGAAACCATGCATTCTTTCTTTATTAATTAAAAAAAATGAGATAGCGGACAAGGTAGCCTGGTTGGGGCAGGGGAGGAGGGAAGGACAAGTTTACATTGTTTATTGTAGCCACACTAAAAATCAAACTGAACTGACAGCCCTCTGTTGCTTGGGCCATCCTCTGGAGTAGAGTGGCTGGGTGCCCGGAGCCTCCCTCCCACCCCCGCATTCTTGGGCGACTGGGTGAGGAGGCTATGGAACATGGGGAGGAGGTTATACAATGAATGCAGTGGGGGTCTGTGCTCTTGTTGGCTTTCCTGCAGCTCCAACAGATGCTTCATCATGTCCATTTGCTCCCCCATTAGTCTCAGCATCGCGTCCCACCTCCTCTCTTTGCGCTCACTTAATTCTTTCCTGGCCTCTGCCACTGAATGCCTCCATGCCTTAAGCTGTGCCCTATCAGTGCGGGAGGACTGCATGAGCTCAGAAAACATGTCATCACAAGTGCGGGTTTTTTTGCCTTCTAATCTGTGATAACCTCAGGGACGGAGATGATAGGGGGAGCGTAGAAACATTTGCACCTTGAGGGAATAAAATTGGGTTGGCTTTTTATGCCTTCATAACATGTGGGAATGTTTTCAAACTACAGCACCCCCGTTTCCCAGAGCAAGCAATGGGTTGGGTTTCACATTTAAAAGGAGGGACTGCAATATTCGGGTAGACGTCCAGCACACACCTACCCCCACCCCACCGCGTGGCTATTCTCTGGGATGATCCCTTTTAGCCAAGTGCAAACAGTCCAGCTTAAATGGGGTCCTTTTACTGTTCCCTTACAAAAATTCCTCTATTTCAACCAGGTGACCATGTACACTATTTCTTTTAAACCCTGTCCTGTAGTTACAAATGTGCACTCACCAGAGGTGCCTTCTCCAGCTTCAGGGTCGGGGATCCCGCCTTGGGAGGGTATTGGCTCCAGGGTGATGAAAAGGTCCTGGCTACCAGGGAGAATGGATTCACCACTTGCCTGCTGCGCATTCTCCTCCTCTTCCTCATCCAAAAAATGCTCCTCTGTGCGGCATGAGACTCCCTCCTTGCAGGTGTCCACAGACAGTGGTGGGATAGTGGTAGGGTCCCCCCCTAGAATAGCATGCAGCTGTTCATAGAAGCGGCATGTATGGGGCTCTGACCCGGAGTGACCGTTCGCCTCCTTTGTCTTTTGGTAGGCTTGCCTGAGCTCCTTAACTTTCATGCAGCACTGCTGTGTGTCCCTGGTATAGCCTCTCTCCACCATGCCCTGTGAGATTTTGGCAAATATATTTGCATTTCTTCTTTTGGATCGAAGTTCGGCATGCACAGATTCTCCCCATACAGCGATCAGACCCAGAGTCTCCCTTTCAGTCCATGTGGGAGCTCTGTGATTCTGGGACTGCATGGTCACCTGTGCTGCTGAGTGCTGCTGAGCTCGCCACGCTGACCCAACAGGACATGAAATTTAGAAGTTCCCGGTGATTTTCCTGTGTACCTGGCTAGTGCATCGGAGTTGAAAGTGCTGTCCAGAGCGCTCATAATGGAGCACTTTGGGATAGCTCCCGGAGGCCAATACCGTCGATTTGCGTCCGCACTACCCCAAATTCGACCCAGCAAGGTCGATTTTAGTGCTACTACCCTCGTTGGGGACGAGTACAGAAGTCGATTTTAAGAGCCCTTTAGGTCGATGGAACGGGGTTGGTTGTGTGGACACGGTCATTTTTAAATCGACCTAATGCGGCTAAATTCTACCTAACCCATAGTGTAGACCAGATCATAGACCCAAACCCTAGGCCTGATGGTGTCAATGACAAATCTTCCATTGACTTCAAAGGAAACATGTTTGGGGCCCTGGAGAGGCAAAGTTATACCACCCTTAGGCCACACACCAAATCAGTGGTAAAGTTGGGAACAGTCTCCTGACTTCCAGTTTCTCATCCTCATAAGTGGGCACACTCCAAAGCCCACAGTCACCGACACCTTTACTTTGCCCTTATTTCTTCAATAGATGATGTTTGCTCTAACTTTTTACATTCCCTTTTCTCCAGCTGACATTCAAACAGATGTGTCCAGTGAGATCCGACTTGTGCAACAGCATCAGGGAGAGCATGTGGCACATATTCAACCTCCTATGATACATTTTCCCTCACTCCTTTGCAATAGATCATAATTTACCATTAGCCCACAGCGAGTTACTGTCCTCCCTGGTTGTACTAAAGAAAAGTAATAATACCAGAAATCACCAAGGGTAGATGTTGCATCCAATAAATCATTTTCCAATTATTTTAAGCAAGCTTTCCTCTTAGCTTACTCTTTTGTTTTCTGTGAGCCCCCGTCTGTCGGCCTGACTTTTCTCACACTTGCACTAGGGTAAGCCAGGAGTAATTGCACTGAAGTCAATAGATTTACATTAGCATGACAGAAAATTCAGGCATTTACATCCTGTTATTCTGAACCATATTGAATGCTGTCTGAAGGGGACAGTATATTTCCAGCTTGGGTTACTGTAAGAACCAGGGAGTGGGCAATCAGGCCTAACCGTGCGAGTCAGGAGCTAGAAACTGGAGCCAAGAGGACATAGCCTGAGATAAAGTCAAGGGTCAGGCCAAGGATCAGAGGTAGGGCATATGAGCATGGACCTGGAGCCAGACAGGTAAGCAGGAACCAGCAGCAGATGGATATCTGGGATAAGGAGGGCAGGAACAGGACGGAAGGCAGGGCTCAGGATGCAAGCAAGGATGCAGAGTCTCAAAGCAGTAGTCAGTCATAAATTCACCTAGTTGCTCAGACAGCTCCCTGTGCTTTCTTCCGGCTTAAATATTGCATTTGAGCTAATCGGTGGGGGCAGACATCTCTCCCAATCAGGAGCTCTTGGCCAGCTAGAGTTTTACCTGCCCCCTTTTCCAGTAGCTCTAAAGAGCTGCAGAGTGGCAGCTGCCTGGGATACTGCAGGCCTGGGTTCAAAACCCAGAACTGGTTACTGTTTAAAGTTTCATAGTAGCAACCGTGTTAGTCTATATTCGCAAAAAGAAAAGGAGTACTTGTGGCACCTTAGAGACTAACAAATTTATTAGAGCATAAGCTTTCATGAGCTACAGGTCACTTCATCGGATGCATTTGGTGGAAAAAACAGAGGGGAGATTTATATACACAGACAGAGAACATGAAACAATGGGTTTACCATATACACTGTAAGGAGAGTGATCACTTAAGATAAGCCATCACCAGCAGCGGGGGGGGGGGGGGAACCTTTCATGGTGACAAGCAAGGTAGGCTAATTCCAGCAGTTAACAAGAATATCAGAGGAACAGTGGGGGGTGGGGTGGGGTGGGGGGGGAGAAATAACATGGGGAAATAGTTTTACTTTGTGTAATGACTCATCCATTCCCAGTCTCTATTCAAGCCTAAGTTAATTGTATCCAGTTTGCAAATTAATTCCAATTCAGCAGTCTCTCGTTGGAGTCTGTTTTTGAAGCTTTTTTGTTGAAGGATAGCCACTCTTAGGTCTGTAATCGAGTGACCAGAGAGATTGAAGTGTTCTCCAACTGGTTTTTGAATGTTATAGTTCTTGACGTCTGATTTGTGTCCATTCATTCTTTTACGTAGAGACTGTCCAGTTTGGCCAATGTACATGGCAGAGGGGCATTGCTGGCACATGATGGCATATATCACATTGGTAGATGCGCAGGTGAACGAGCCTCTGATAGTGTGGCTGATGTGATTAGGTCCTATGATGGTATCCCCTGAATAGATATGTGGACAGAGTTGGCAATGGGCTTTGTTGCAAGGATAGGTTCCTGGGTTAGTGGTTCTGTTGTATGGTGTGTGGTTGCTGGTGAGTATTTGCTTCAGATTGGGGGGCTGTCTGTAAGCAAGGACTGGCCTGTCTCCCAAGATCTGTGAGAGTGATGGGTCGTCCTTCAGGATAGGTTGTAGATCCTTGATGCTGCGTTGGAGAGGTTTTAGTTGGGGGCTGAAGGTGATGGCTAGTGGCGTTCTGTTATTTTCTTTGTTGGGCCTGTCCTGTAGTAGGTGACTTCTGGGTACTCTTCTGGCTCTGTCAATCTGTTTCTTCACTTCAGCAGGTGGGTATTGTAGTTGTAGGAATGCATGATAGAGATCTTGTAGGTGTTTGTCTCTGTCTGAGGGGTTGGAGCAAATGTGGTTATATCGTAGAGCTTGGCTGTAGACAACGGATCGAGTGGTATGATCTGGATGAAAGCTAGAGGCATGTAGGTAGGAATAGCGGTCAGTAGGTTTCCGATATAGGGTGGTGTTTATGTGATCATTGCTTATTAGCACCGTAGTGTCCAGGAAGTGGATCTCTTGTGTGGACTGGTCCAGGCTGAGGTTGATGGTGGCATTTTTATGGCTGACTTAGAACAACGCTTCCTCAGCTCTCGTCCCCTAATGCCCCTACTCTACTTGCGCTACATTGATGACATCTTCATCATCTGGACCCATGGAAAAGTAGCCCTTGAGGAATTCCACCAGGATTTCAACAATTTCCATCCCACCATCAATGTGCCAGCAATGCCCCTCTGCCATGTACATTGGCCAAACTGGACAGTCTCTACGTAAAAGAATGAATGAACACAAATCAGACATCAAGAATTATAACATTCAAAAACCAGTTGGAGAACACTTCAATCTCTCTGGTCACTCGATTACAGACCTAAGAGTGGCTATCCTTCAACAAAAAAGCTTCAAAAACAGACTCCAACGAGAGACTGCTGAATTGGAATTAATTTGCAAACTGGATACAATTAACTTAGGCTTGAATAGAGACTGGGAATGGATGAGTCATTACACAAAGTAAAACTATTTCCCCATGTTATTTCTCCCCCCCCACCCCACCCCACCCCCCACTGTTCCTCAGATATTCTTGTTAACTGCTGGAAATAGCCTACCTTGCTTGTCACCATGAAAGGTTTTCCTCCTTCCCCTCCCCCCCCCCGCTGCTGGTGATGGCTTATCTTAAGTGATCACTCTCCTTACAGTGTGTATGATAAACCCATTGTTTCATGTTCTCTGTGTGTGTATATAAACCTCCCCTCTGTTTTTTCCACCAAATGCATCCGATGAACTGAGCCATAGCTCACGAAAGCTTATGCTCTAATAAATTTGTTAGTCTCTAAGGTGCCACAAGTACTCCTTTTCTTTTTGTTTAAAGTTGTTTTGTTTCCACATGGAGTCAAGGATTCCATAATTACACCCAAGCTTTACTTAAGATAGAAATCAACCCATTAAGGAATCATTTTATCCTATTTGTTGTTTCTTTTTTAATGTTACTTTAAAAACAAATTAACTTACTAATTATTCTCCCTCCCTACTAGAGTGCTCATGGGAGAAGTGAACTAACAGGCAGTCTAGGTTAGTATCATTGATGGAGCAGCAGGTGAAGAAAGGGACACAACATGATAAGATATATGTAACGGCCTGGAGGCCTCAGGCTCCTACCACACTCCATCCCAGAGAGGAGCAGAGAAGTAGTCCTCTAAATGTCCTAGAGTGATTATGGGGAAGCAGCCAATGAGGGGTGCAGGGAGCAGCCAATCAGGGCCCAACAGGCTAGTATAAAAAGAGCTGCAGGACCCTAATGAGTTCAGTTCCTTGTTGGAGCTGGAGGAGTGTGGATGGTATGGACCTAGGACAGAGCAATAATGGCAGAGACTGGGGGGATGGGACAAGAAGGAGCTCTGGGCTGACTGATGGGACTCAACCAGGACAAGGCCCTGAGGTAAGGTGAAGAATGTGTTGGAGCCGTGGGGAAGTGAGCCAGGCAATTGTAGCAGAGATGCAGTTTATTTAAAGGGGTGTGACAGATGACTACTATCTATAGGGTCCCTGGGCTGGGACTGGATCTGTGGGGGGGCCTGGGTTCACCCCAACAGCAACAGAGGAAATGGCTTGGACTTTGAGACACCCCAGAAGGGGAACTGAACTCTTCTAATGTCCCAGCAGGAGAGTTGGGGCCAGAAAGGTCCAAAGAGGGCAAAGACAGCCTCCAGGAGGAGTCCTTGGGAACTGCTTCATATCAAATCAGGGACAATTTGAGAGAGCCCAGAAGGGGCTGAGAGACCGCTTGAACCAGGGTACTGTGATAGGCCCTGTTGGACTGATTGAGAATCCATCCCAGGGATAGGGCTGCAGATAAAAAGACAATACAGAGGGCACTAAGATACAATCCAACTGGGGGTGTAACTTGGAAAGGGTTTGTTTGTTTGCACATGGACAGAGTGTGACTTGACCGAAGGACTGGGTCACTGAAGACCTGCCTGACAAGGACAGCAACTGACAGGGGCACCATGAGTGGAGGAAATAAACTGAAGGCATGCCAACAGTCAACCTGGGGGTGGGTGCTCATTAGAGGTGAGTACATGCCATTTACAATACAAAACTGACAAAATAATGAAGAAACAAAATCACAAATCTGTACAACGCATTGGAAGGATGGCTGATGTAGTTAGGACAATGGAGTGAGACTGCAGACAGCTAGACTCAGTTCCTGCCTCTGCTACTTACTTCCTGTAAGACTTGGGTATGTCACTTGACTCTGTAAAATGTGGTCTGATAATCTTTCCTTTGCCCCATATATTTAGTGTGTTAACCCTTGATTCACTTATGTGTTTCTGCAGTGCATAGCACAATAGGACCTTAATCTCTGGAGACCTATAGGCTCCCTGTAATACAAATAATAAGTAATTATGTTACTTGAGTATTCAGATGGCCATCATACATTTGTAAAAATATTAACAAATTTCAAAGGTTTCTTGTGTGTTAAAATCCAAGATTGACACAATTTGGGGGGAAGGGGCTGCATTTCTTCACTATTTGCCATCCACATAGAGCAGAAAAAAAATACAAGAAGACAACTCCCACATCAAAGGTTATAAACAGCAAAACTCAGGAAGCAAACAATTTGGGAAGAAACTCACAGACTAGAAAAGAAAGTGTCTGAACTATCCAGTGAGTACTTATGAATAATACAAATAAACCTGCAGAAATCAGGATGGGTTTGCAAACTACCTGCAGACAGAAAGAAAAGCAGAAATGGCAAGAGTTTCATCTGCAATGGATAATCTGACCATTGGACAAATCCATAGCAGAAGAAAATTGGGGAAAGTGTTGCAGGGTAATCTTGCATTGCTACTGCTGATGTACTTCCTGCTTGGGAAATAAGTAGAAGACAATGTCATTCTAAAGGGCTGTATGTAATGTTGTAGTGGTGTCAGTCCCAGGATATTAGAAAGACAAGGTGGATGAGGTAATATCTTTTATTGAACCAACTTCTGATAATGAGAGACATGCTTTTGAGCTACCCAGAACTCTTCCTCAGGACCTGAAGAAGAGCTCTGTGTAGCTCAAAAGCATGTCTCTCACCAACAAAAGTTGGTCCAATAAAAGATGATACCTCACCCACCTGGTCATTCTGTGGGGCTGTCAATCTGGTACCTTTCACAACTGCTCACTTCACTTAAAAGAAATTTCCTCCAAGCCCTGATCCTGCAATATCAGCCAATTACATTTTGCAGAGACAGTGCCTGGGACAAAAATACATTATAAAATAGACATGTAGCAACTGTCAATACACTAAAAACTAACTCACTAGTCCACACAGTAAAATGTGGTTTTATACAGCACCTCTCATATTTGATGCAATTTAACTTTATTTGGTCAAGCATCTTTCATATAAAGTGCTTTTCCAAATCGGGGCCAAAGAGACTCTCATGATATGGGAGTCTTCTCCTGTCCTTCATATGAAGTTCCAGGAGTATTGATAACACCAACATGAAGGGGACTTTGATACAACATCCAACTGATTCAAAGCATGTCACCCATTATCATAGCATCTCCTACAGTACTGTACCAAAGTGCTAGCAGTCAGTATTTGCCCTGATGGGTCTTGGGCTCACCATTTTCCAGCAATGGCTCGGTTGCCAAATTTCACACCAGTGCAACCATCTCGCAACCATCAGCTGCGTTGTCAGCATCTGCCTACTTCCATTCTTTTATTGTCAGCAGGATCGTTGTTGTTCACTTTCACTTTTATTGAGTGAACCTCATGAATTTTTAGCACTCTCATAAAAGAGGCTGACAGAGTGCAAAGCTTTGTGTGGTTTTGTTTTGTTTTTTTTTTCTTCCCTCAGCACACTGCACTCTTGGCTCACAGCAACTCCGTGTCTGTGTTGTATATATGTCCGTGTATCTGCCATGTTTAAATACCATCGAATCTTGTAGGGAAACATTCCAAGGGTAAGCAATGTTGATACTAAGTGGAATAAAACACTTTTTTTTTTCCATTCAAAACATTTTTGATAGAAGAATGACCCTTCTTGGGAAACAGTTTTAAACTTCTTTTTTCCCCATAAAATCTTCTGACTTTTTTCTGGGGCAGGAAGGGGACCAAACTGCAAAATGTTTAGGTTTGGGCTTTTTGTCCCTTATTTTCCCTCTCCCCCCTCACCTCCCCTTATCCTCATTTTTCCTTTTTGTCACTGGAAGACGACAAAACTACAGAGGAAAGGAAAGGAAAAAACAACCTTAAACAGTGTTCTTTTGGATTTCAAATATATACTTTTTTAAAAGTTCTATTTTTTTAAACTTTTTTTAATTTGGGGTGGCATTTAAAAAAATTGATTTGACATTTTTTCCCACAAATCATACTTGCCATTTTCCTGTCAGCTCTATTAATACACAGGCCTGGTTGAAAAATTCTTATTGAAACTTTTGCTGATGGGAAAAATTGGGTTTTGTGGAAAGTGTCTAGTTTTTTGAGAGTTTGATTTTACATTGAAAAATTGATTTCCCCTCCTCAGTTTTTGCCTGAAAATGTTTGGGTTCTGAGTTTTCTTTTTTTTAATGGAGAGGTGAAAGTTTCCACTGAGCACTTTGCCAAAACCCAAATAGTTTCATTTTTAGCTAATTTTCCACTGAAAAATCCCATTTTCTGACCACATATACTATTAGTTATTACACTCATATATTCTTGAATTGATGACACAGTAGTGGTATAGTAGTTATTTGTACATTTGGTACGTTAGGAATAAAAGAGCAACTGGGTACAAAATCTTCTACTTCTAACTTTAAAATGTTTGGCCAGGAGGGTTCCTAATAAAAATGAGATTAAACAGATTATATCGCAGATTTCCCTCCCCGGCCATGCACAACTCAAAAGGTGGAAGACCTGATCCTTAACTTGCAGAAATCAACATATCTCCATTGGCATAAACTGCTCCACCTCAGCCCTCAGTGGACCAGGATGAGAGGAGTAGAAAAAGGGCATAGTTTCCTTTCACCCCTTAGCTGTATTAAGTGTGAGGATTGAGCCAACTAGCTGCAATAGGATTAGTACAGATTGGCACCACTGTAGCTGAGAGCAGAGTATGACTGTCTGCTTGCATTGGTAGATAGTGAAACAGTAAAAAAACAAACCTGACCATAGTGAGCAATGTTAAGTAACGTGGATGTCCTAACAACTCTGTTACAGAGTAACACTCTGGGGCTCAAACAAGAAAAGTGTTTTACCACATGTGTTTTACCACATGGCCTGCTATTTGACTTTAAAATAGTTCAGTCATCGATGGCCTGGTGGCTTTTGTTTGTTTCCCCCCCCCCCCCCCCCCCCACTCCACTGCTCAATCAAAACCAGGGAAAGAACTTCTCTCTTTAAACCCAAGAGCAACTGTTGGTTTTTTTTAGAACCACTTAAAATGTATAGATTCTGGTGCTATCAAAGAATTGGGCCCAGATGTAGAACAGACTCTGTAGAGCAGAAGCTGTCTTTGTTCAACTTTCAAGGTTTCCTTCAAATTCTTCCATGGGATTAGCAGGGTTTGCCCTCTGTCTGTTTGGGCCCCAAATCTTATGGATCCCCCTAAATCCACATGGGTCTTGGAGGCACATGGCAATCTGCACATCAAGCCTGTACTTGTGTACTGCCTCCCTCATCCCTGTAGCTCTTCCTTGGTCCCTGGTCAGCACAGCTGAGGGTGGATCTATGCTGACATGGCTTCTCCCATGGGCAGCAGCCCCACAATCACTCTTAAAATGGGGATTCTACTACGCAGATGGGCTACCCTCTGCTGGTAATACAGTCTCAGGCAGCATTAATTCCTGAGTAGACTCCCTGCAAAGTGGGGAGGGGACGATGTGCATCTCCCTAGGCGCTATTCCCTTCAAGCCACCGATCCCCAAGAGAACTCCCCATGAAGATCAAGATTGGGTGGTGGATGGTCCCTTGGAGATACCCGAAGGCTGTGTCTGCAGGCCCATGAAAAGACCTGTGCACAGAGAATTCCTTCAGCATGCTCTGTCTTTCTGCCAGCATTTTCCTTTGACAACAAAGCACACGATAGAAATATCGGTGATGGGGAAAATACCTGTTTAATGACTAGGTATCACTGATAGAAACAGGTAGATGTGCTTTTTGAAGACAGGAGGATACTGATTACAAAGCTGCTGTGATTAATCAAAAGTTCTTCTTCACCAAAAGGACTGCACTACAAACACTCAAAAGTGTTGAAAAATAGATGACTCTGTAGAGCGCCTTAATTATTTAAATTCATTTTTAATAATTAACTTAGCTCAGGAAAACAAATCTTGAGATTTGAATCAATAGCTCCACAGTTAAAAGGACAATCAAAAAGGATACTTTAGACCCAAAACTTAGATTTGGGTAAAGAGGGAATAAAATATACTACTAAACTAATTAATAGACATGTATTTAAATACTGAACCCTGAAGAGCACAGCACAGTGCTACTACAGGTCAACCTGGGATGTAATTCATTCTAAAGCAGCATGTTGAAGTGTATTAAATCCTGAAGCTAGGCTCTATGAACAGTTTATCTCCAATCCTGGCTCTGTTACTACCTCACGCTGTATGGTTTTCAGCAAGTCACTTCACCTCACTGTGACTCAGTTTCCCCACCTTCAAAAATGGGATAATAATACTTAACTACCTTCTGGATTAATAGTGAGAGCCAGATCCTGCGAGTACTGACCACACTAAGCTCTTCTTGAACTTAATATCTGCTTTGACTATGCACAAACCCTTACATTTTGCACAGGACTCTCAAAATGTAAACCATCTTATAAGTGCTAACATCATTACTGAAAACAAAGTGATACTGAACTGTTTAGATTCTCTCCTATGTAAGTGAAATGCAAAATGTAGACAGTATAAATGGTGACAAGTACGTAGGGTCCTGATTCTCCAGTGGCTTGCAATCTTCTACAGTTGTGTAAAGTGAGTGTACCGTTTGGACTATGTTAACACTTAAACCTCAACACGCCATTCTCCTTTCCTACAATACCAACAGTATCCTGTAGGCAAAATCCTCATCACCTTCAGACAACTAGACCCAGTAAAATCATTAGGTCAGATCCTGGTCCCAATGAAGTCAATAAGAGCTTTGCCATTTACTTCACGAGACACACATTTGGTCTTTACAGAAATGTCTTATAATACAAGACTTAGGCCTCAGTGCAGCAAAGTACATAAGCATGTGCATAACTTTAAGCAGGTGATTAAGTCCATTCTTAAGTGCTTTGCTGAATAAGTATGTGCTGAACTCAGGGGGCTTGCTCACTGAGGGATAGCTCAGCGGTTTGAGCATTGGCCTGCTAAACCCAGGGTTGTGAGTTAGGGATCTGGGCTTTGGGGATTAGTCCTTCTTTGAGCAGGGGGTTGGACTAGATGATCTCCTGAGATCCCTTCCAACCCTGATATTCTATGATTCTAATGCTAAGTGAAAGACAATTTGGGTGAGATAATCTCTTTTAATGGACCAACCTCAGTTAATGGAAGGGACAAGCTTTTGAGCTGCACAGAGCTCTTCTTCAGATCTGGAAAAAGTAATCAGAGTGACACAGCTAAATACAAGACAGGACAGAATGTTAAACATTTGGGATTAACACATGTTGCAGGAGACCAGTTAAAATGACGTGGGAAATTAACACCTCTGCAGTCATAGGACAAAGGAGGGGTGAGTAAATTACAAATTGTTGTAATGAGCCATAAAGGCAGTGTCTCTGAGCCATGATTTCAGGTGTCCAGAGAGTTATGAATTTAAGTCCCTACACTTGTCTTTTGAAGGTGTTGTGCAGGTTTCCCTTGAGGACAAGAATTGAGAGATCTGATATGGAGAGATCGCTTTGTGGATGCTTTTTGTTAAGCATGTGTTTAACTGCATAGCTGGATTTGACTTATAACACAGTATTAACGTTAGTTCACCTTATTTCTAACACGCAGTTCCTGAAGCAATCTGTTGAATACTACAAGTGTGAAAAAAATTAGTCAGCAGTTCTCCGTGATCATACTGACTGAAATAGGTTTAGGTGGCTTCTTGAACTCCTTAGAACATGGAAAACATTAGTGCTGTAACTTTTTTTTTCAAATGGGGGTTCCTAAAATTAGGCAATTGCATTAATATTTAAGCATCTAAATATAAACAGCCAGATTTTCAGGGATCTGGAACATCTGCAGCTCCATTAATTTCAAAGGTATTTCTGTGGCACCTTGTGAAAAATCAGGCTGCTTGAATTTAAGTGCCTAAATAAGGTTCCTAACTTTAGGCACCCAACTCTGAACATGTAAGCCCAGACAATTGTAAAGTATTTTAAAAGGGCCTAAATAAATCTGGAATCATCACTCCCTTTGGGATTTGACTTCCTAAGTCATTTAGGCACTTTTAAAAATTCTACCCATCCTGGATTATTAATTGTGTCCAACAAAAGCTAGGTCTCCTTTAGACTAAGAGCAGTGATAGCAGTGTTTTTCCTTGTATCATTAATTCACCAGCCACATCCCTGGTCTCATTTATAAAACTGATCACATGCCTAGCCTTTCTGCCAACCTCTCAGCATCTCAGAAAAGAGAGAGAAAGAAAGAGAGGGGAGGGGGGGAAAAAGCAGTATTGATCTCAGCTGTGAAACACAGTACCAGAGCCCACTTTTCCTGCCAGTGAAATGCTACACCAAATAGAAGAACTCTTTTAAAGAACCTTCCTTTTCAGGAAGGGATGTCTGAGAAAAATTTATTTTTATTTGTTTTTATTATTATTAACCTAGGGGGATAAATCCATTTTTGACCTAAAAAAAATAATCTTCCACTTAAAACAAATTGTGACCACTAGGAATGCCAAGAGAGACCCGGACTGACACCAGCAAATCAGGTATAGAGTTTGATATGCCTTATTTATAGTAAAATAAGACATAACGGCCCCACCGGAGATCAGTGCTTCATTGTGCCTAACACTGTTCAAACACAAAGAGCCTGATCCAAAGCTGTCTGAAGTCACTGGGAGTCTTGCCATAGAATTCAATGAGCTTTGGATCAAGCACATAGTGAGAGAGAGTCCTTCCCTTAAAAGTTTACAAAGAGGCTCCAATCATGCAATTCACAATGCACTGGCATACTGGTGCAGGGCTGGAGTCAAAATACACAAGACAAAGAATGGGAGAGAGGAAATATTCTCCCCATTTTACAGATGGGAAGTTGAGGCACGGAGATTAAGTGAGTTGTCCAATGTCATTCAGGAAGTCTGTGGCAGAGTTGGGAAGTTAATCAGATCTTGTGAGTCCCAGGCCAGTTTCTTAAACACATAACCATCCTATATTACAAGCAGTAGTCTGACAGAGTATCTGCCATTAAAAAGTCAACACTCACTTTGCATTTATATAGCACTGTATAAATTCAAAGCACTTTATACAGACATTAACCAACTGATTCTCAGAAGTAGGTGAGAAAATAGTATCACTGTTGTTCAAATGGGGAAAGTGAATCCATTAATTTGGGTGGAGAGAGGCACGAAGGAGGAGTTGCAATATTAAAAAAAAAAAAAAATCTAGTCAGCAGCATACGCAGGTCTGGGTAATCTTCCCATCGCCACCAAGCACAGCCATGGGTTGCAGATAGTGGAACAGCCTTTAGATATGATATAAGCTTGGAGACCTGTTAATTAAGCAGTCACAGACAATCTGATGACAGTACTAATATTGCATGGTGGAGCAGATAGTGGCACTGCTGGCCATATAAAATACCACAAAAGCCCAAAGATGGTACTGTACATGGCAAATGTAGGCCACGATTAAATAAGTCTGCAACAATCCCAACAAACTACAAAATATGAGTATTGCAGCATCAAGAAGGTTTACTCCAAGGTTTCATCCTTTTTCCGCAAC
Organism: Dermochelys coriacea; assembly: GCF_009764565.3. NCBI lineage: Eukaryota > Metazoa > Chordata > Testudines > Dermochelyidae > Dermochelys > Dermochelys coriacea. The sequence continues at coordinate 11,688,901 of NC_050070.1, read as the reverse complement.
TATTCAACTTACACACAGAAGACACCAATTAAGTTATACAGGTCAATGGCATATACAACAATATAATAAAAACCAATGACGTAGTTGGCATCATTTCTCCTAGGAAGAATTTCAGAACATGCTTATAAGTAAACACAGTAATGTACTAGGCAATATCTACATCTAGATAGTAAAGTGGTGAAACAAGTGAATTGCCTCCCCTACTTAAGGTGTTTAATAACATCAGACAGAAGACACAATGAAGAAATCAAGAGAGACACAGCTTGCAAAAAACACATCCAAAGATTTCTGTGCTGTTCAAAGTTAAAGTTACACATCCGTGCTAGATTGCTGAAGTGCTACATATGATTAACCCTCCTTTATGGAAGTGAGAGCTGGACACTTTAAAAGGACACAGAGACCCAGGTATGTTTACACTTAACCTGCTACATCAGCACAGCTGCAGCACTTCACTGTAGATAGTATCTATGCCAACAGGAGGGGTACTTCTGTCAGCGTAGATAATCCACCTCCCCAAGAGGCAGTAGCTAGGTCCGCGGAAGATTTCTTCTGTTGTCCTATTGCTGTCTACACCAGGAGTTAGGTCGGCATAGCTGCGCCTGTCCGGGGTGTGAGTTCCCCATGTAGATCAGCCCTCGGACATTAATCTTTTGGTGTGAAGAGAAGAATGTTACAATTTGCTGGATAACCAGCCTACAAATGATGAGGTGATAAGGATAAATTTTAAAAGAGCACAATTATTTGAGACCCGAGGTTAGAGAAGAGCATCCTTCTGCAGAAGTAGTGCCCACCGATCACTGAGCAACTCAATCTGGCGTTCATACTATCAGGCAAGATTGCAGGCAAACCAGGAAGAGATCCAGATACATCAGAAACATCACCAGAGGACTGGCATCCAAAGTTTGTTGTGAAAGTGAAAAGTTTTGCAACTCTGTCACAATTGCAAAAGATGGAAGACGGTGGTCGACAACCTCCCTATCACTTGAAGAAGAAAGTCAGTTTAAATGGTTGGTTAATTTTCCTATTAGTAACTCTCAGGACTGTGCTCACTCTTCCAAACCACCTTGAATTTGCAGAACAAGAAATAACCATGGTGTCACAAAATATACACACTGTTTAATGATGACCACTGCCATTTTGGAATGCACAACAGGGGCATCATATCACAGAAAAGGGAAGTAACTCTCCCTCCCTCTGGAATTCAGTGTTCAGCTCTCGGTCCCTTGAAAGCAGAAAAATCTAAAGAAATTGATCCGGGCTGGCAGGAATATTGAAAGAATTAACAAATAGAACTGTCTGAAAAATGCCAATTATTTTTGAGAAATTTCACAAACATTTTGTTTTTGCCATTTCACCCAAAAATGTTTTGGTTTTTCAACAAAAAAAATGAAACCAAAAACTGAAAAATGGTTTTCATAAACCATTTTTAGTAAACAAATTCTTCTTTAAAAAAAACGACCTAAAACTGAACTGAAAGCCTATTTTTATTTTACTGAAAACTTTTTGGTAACATTTTTCATTTCCAAATTAAAAAAAAATGGAAAATTTTTACCAAACTAAAAGAATGTTCATGAAAGATTGCAGAATAGTCTTCCAAAGGAAGTGAAGGAAACTTTAACATTTAAAATGACAGCATATAAAATACTAGCAAAGGTCATACCTGAACTATGGGCGCTATAGCAGCACAGCTATAGTGCTATAACTAGGCTGCTGTAGCACTGTAGTGTAGATGCTTCCTAATTCAATGGAAGGGGGTTTTCTGTCACTCTAGGAAATCCACCTCCTCAAGCAACAGTAGTAAGGTTGACAGAAGTATTCTTCCACCAACCTAGCTGCATCTGCACCAGGGGGTTGATCGGCATTTTTTACACCCCTGAGCACCATAGCTACATTGACCTAATTTTTGCATTTAGACCATGCCAAATACACAGTAGGGAACAGCTCTTCATTGGCTACTAGGGATGGTAATCTCAGTAAGTCACTCCAGAGTTTATATTACTAAATGTATAATTTGGGCCTGATTCTTCTTTACAGGCCTCTTTGCATTGCTCTGGAAGTGTAAAGTGGCCCTACCAAAGCAGATTAAAAGGGATTTAGTGTGAATGAAAATCAGGCTCTTTGCCTCCCATGTACAAAAACCAGAACTTGCACATTCAATTAAGGAAAAACAACGTGGAGTCCAGTGGCACTTTAAAGACTAACAGATTTACTTGGGCATAAACTTTCGTGGGTAAAAAACCCACTTCTTCAGATGCATCTGTTAGTCTTTAAGGTGCCACCGGACTCCTCATTGTTTTTGTGGATACAGACTAACACAGCTACCCCTCTGATACTTGACACATTCAGTTAAGGTTACTTTTATTTTATATTCTCAAACAAAGAAAACTTCATTAAAGAGAGTAATGGTTGAAAATCTAATTCAACAGATTCCAGCTATCATATAAAAATTATCTTTCCAAAAGCTATACATCTTAATTAATAATAATGAATAAAAACAGTGTTAAACTGTCTGGAAGGTAATGCCTAAGAGATCCAACCTGTTCCCCAGAGACATGTAATAATCTTTCATTACTCACTCTGACCCCATCTAATTTACACTCCCTAACTAAACTTAACTTTGCCCTTCCTAAAATTTGGAAAGGTCAGAAACAGCAAATGAGTAAGCGGCCACTGGGAACACATCCCTTGAAAAGGAGATGGGATTTTAATTTGTTATTAGATCTTAGCTACCGCTGCACCATAGTTAATATACAAAAACAGCACACACAAAATCACACCTACGTACCCCACTTCTCTCATGCAGCTGAAGGCATGGATCTGAAGAACTAGTCCTCAGCATTCACTAACAGCCTACTAATTCACACCCCGGACTGAGGTATTGGGGGGTTTTGCCCCCTTGTTTAATTTTAATCCTCAATCTAGTCTCTGTCTTTGCACAACATCTCTACCCTGCATCTGAATTAAGGGGGCTCTCCGCTTTTCCTGCAGCACAGCTTCTAAAGACAGGGAACAGTTTTCTGCTCTGAGAGAAAGTGGGCGATATTTTTCCACCCACCTCTACTACTCCAGGCCAAATTTCTGTGTGTGGGCAGCTCTCACTGAAACACAGCTGTTTTTTCTGTCACTTGGACGCCACAGCCAGCGCAAAAAGCTTTTCATTTGTGCCCTGTGGGGTCTTTTCTTATACATAACAGCTTAACTGTGAGGACATGGAGGAGGAGTATATCCATCCCCAGTATCCTGCCCTGAGGAACCTGTATTGCCCCATTCTCCTGGAAGCTCCCTGAGTGAAAGCCCCCTCCAAGTTCCCAGTATCAAAGAAAATATGAGACAGCAGCAGGGGGAGGCATGCCTACTTCAAGAAGAGAATTCCTGCTGCAAGGGAGAGACAGATGGGTTTTGGATTTTGTTCTTCCCAGTAGTTACAACCCAGCATCATCTGCCACCAGCTACAGGACAAGGCTGGGGTGTGGTAGGGAGAATGGGCCAGTGAGTTGGGCAGTGGCTTATGATTCGATCCATCTGGCTTCAGATCCCTGCTCAGTCCTGTGTGACCAGCACAAGTTGCTCGAGGCACAGACAGATTAATGTCCCACTGGTACCATGGGGAGAATGCATTCCCAGTGGGATGCTGTAAGGATAAAATCCACTGATGCTGCTGGCTGAAAAATGGAAATGCTGACATTTGTTTTCACTCCAAATCTGAACAAAAAAATCTAAATTTTGAAATTCACCATAGAACAAAAATCCCCCCAAAATTTGATTTGGAACCATCCGATGTTTTTTTTTTCAATAATGTCAAATTATTTAATTTTGATAAGGTTAAAACATGTTTGGATAATGCTGAAACATTATAATATAAAATCTTACACATATAAATGATTGATATATAATATTAAAATGTATAAGTCAAAATGACATGATAAAGTTGAAACTAAATGTTTTACCTTATCAGAATAAAATATTTTTTCATCACCTGAAATAAGTAAAAATGAATAGTGTTGATGTTCTTCCATTGAAAATTTAATCAGAATAGACACATTCCCATTAAATGTTTTGATGTTGATGAAACTAATATTTTTGGTCATATCTATCCATTAATGATTGAGATTGCTCAGATGCTATAATGATGAGGGCTGTATAAACACACATATATAGAGAAACCTTCTTTATCTCCTTACTAGCTACAAAACATCCTGGAGAACAGGCATTTTCCATGTGACATTCCCTGGATGCTAGTTACTTCCCTAAAAGATTCCTTTAATCAGTGTTTACCTGGATATTATACTAACTTATTGCCACTGTGTGTATTTAAAAAAAAAAAAAGAGAGAGAGAGAAGGGAAAAAATGTCTCGGCTCTTGTGATCCCTTTGCATAAATGAATGAGCCAATAAGTATCACACAACCCACACAATGTGCATAAAAATATCGCATAGCCAAAGGTATGATACAGGAAAACCTCCTTTAAACTGACATGGTGTTGCACCATTAACAAACCACTTCAAATACAGCAGCTAAATACTGTACATGCTCATCAATAGTTGTGCACAGCTGTTAACATTTTGCATTATTGCCAGTTAATCTGCAGAGCTGCTACTGAACGAGACAGGGAATGTCTGCCTGCAGGAATGAGAATGCAGGGCAGAATGATCATTTAAATGCTAAGATCAGTTAGCTACATCCTTGCCATGTGAAGAAAGGGAATTAGACACATCGATTCTGTCATTGTCAAGGGAGTGGGTGAAAGTTAGAGATGAACAAAATGATTTGGATAAAATAAAAGCTATATGATGGGTCCTAATAAGGACCTCAGGTTAGCACAGCCTGGGGCTTTTGGACAGTTCTGGTCTAGACCCAGACTCTTCAGCACTGCAGACTTTGCTAAACTTTCTCCCATCTCCATCCAGAGCCTGAAATTCAAACCAAAACTTTGAGATTTGAAAATTGTTGCTTGACTTTTTTTTTTTTTGCTGTGTACCTCCATTCTTCCTGATATCTCGGTTGCAGTTGGAGCCAGAAGTAGAAGCACTGAAATACTGGGTGCTCTGATGAGATTTCTAAAGGTTTTTAATGTTTCTCTATCTACAAAGCCCTCATCTATAGAGACCCCCAAAGCTCAACCTTCTTACCCACTGTGGTAATCATGGGAGAAAACATATGAAGACATGCCAGAAGCATGCAGACAATACCCATCTCTAAGTCCCAGTCTACACTAACGAGGTAAATCGATCTAAATTACGCTAGTTAAATTACGTAAATTATGTAATTTAAGACGATGTAGTTTAGATTGATTTACAGCAGTGTCTACGGGAGATGCTCTCCCATCAACATAGCTTCTGCCTCTTGGGGAGTTAGAGTACTGAAATCATTGGGAGAGCACTCTCCCATCAACTCAGCACGTGTTGACCAGACCCACTAAATCGACGCCGCTGCATTGATGGCCGTGGTGCCAATTTAGCTGATAGTGAAGACAAGCCTTCAGTCTCCTTACATCAGATGCAGATAATGTCACTGCCTTGTTTTCACCATTCCTAAGTAAGGTCAGCATCCAGATGAAGAGCAACTGGTTTAAGTTCAAGCCAGCCAAAACAGAATCATAGAATCATAGAATATCAGGATTGGAAGGGACCTCAGGAGGTCATCTAGTCCAACCCCCTGCTCAAAGCAGGATCAGTTCCCAATTTTTGCCCCAGATCCCTAAATGGCCCCCCTCAAGGATTGAACTCACAACCCTGGCTTTAGCAGGCCAATGCTCAAACCACTGAGCTAGAAGGGCTCTAGCAAGAGGGAAGAGCTAGGAAGAACACAACTCCAGCTGTGTCTGTTAGAAAACTGCATCCAAATTCTACTAGGCACAATCTCACCACAGTGATCCATGCATTGATGAACTCCAGGCTTGATTACTGCAACTCATACCAGAAATGAAGCCACACACCCTGCAAAAGCTCTACCAAGTGCAGACAGCAGTCTGTTTGCTAAGTAACATAGGCCTCCAAGAGCACATCCTCCCCAGCACTCTATGGTCTGCTACAACTCTCCATTGAATACAGAGTCCAACTCACACGCTCTGTCCTTCTATTAAAAGGCACTCATTGGATTGTTCAACTGGAATGAAGAAAAATGTAGAGTGGAGGAGACATGGGACCTGGATCTAGTCTGGTGAACTCATGACTAGCAGAGACCATGAATCTCACTGCATTTATTTTGTATGGTGATTTTTGTATCATTGTATTGAGAACTGTGATGTAATTGTAAGCTATCACTTTAAGGTTGTGGGGAGAGGGATTCCTGGTTCTCCTTGCAGGCTAGGGGGTTCCCTAGGGAAGCTGAGTCGAAACAGTCAGCCTGGGAAGAGCCAGCCTAAAACAAGGTGGGGTGAGCTGTGTTTGTCTGCATTAGAGAGCAGCCTGATTTGTCTCTTTGGGTTTGGGTTCTTGTGTGTTATCGTGCTGAATTCTAAGAAGTAAAGGGGTGTTACATTACAATCTTCCAGCAAGAGTATTTTATTTTTTTATCAAATTTCTTTATGTACATTCTGGGACCATAACAATAAATGAGTATCCTACTGAATTTAAACTCTCTGGGCCTGATTCTCCTTTGCCCTACACCTTGCGTAGTCATTCACACCAGTATACAGTGGGAGTAAAACTTTACTACACCAAAATAGTAGCATTTTGCACACAGTGCAGGGAAACAGAGAATTAGGCCCCTCTCTCTCTCTCTCTCTCTCACACCACACACACACACAAAGACAGATCCCATGAATGGAGCTAATGAACAATATCTTCTGAACTATAAATGATAATCTTTAAAAGATATGTAAAATCCTCACAGGACATGAGAAGGACACTATTAAATCATTAAACACTGGTCTGTTTTCTAAGGGCCAGATTGTGAACTCCTTTACAGTCTGCCTATGAAAGCAGGTGGCAAATATCTTTTAGTAGAGAAGGGGGAGGCTGGTTCCATAGGCAGTGTGCCCACCCGCCTTGTGCTGCTTGTGAACACAGCCATCTGAAACGCTAAAGGTTCACTCAGAATCCACAGTGTGGGGCCAAATCAATTTTGCTGAGAAAGACAAAGACACAAGTACAGCCAAGGCCAACGAGCTAGATTTCTCTTAGGGAACTTGTCAGAAGAGTTTTCTGGGGAATTAAAGTATGAACGGAGCCGGAGACATTGATAAATTTCCCTTCTGAACAATCAATAAAACTCCCTCAATCCTGCTCAAGATTTCAACGTGGAAGCAAGGGCCATAATTACGTTGTCAAAAATTCAAGCCACCCTAGCTGACTGAGACCTCCTTTAAAACTGACATGTGATTGGCAGGTGGTTTATGGGTGGCATGCTCTGATTGGCAAGGGAGTTGGCTAAAGCCAAAGGCAACAGTGAAATTTCCCAATCTGTTGTGACCACCAGAGCACAGGACTGCCACTCACGGGGAATTCTGGGAGACCATTAGTCATATTAACATATCAAATCGAGCTGCTGACAGCGCTTACTAAACAAGCTGAACTCAACCATATCAGCAAAACATTCCCCAAACTTTCCAGTCTTAAAAAGAAAAGAAATTAAATAGCACTCGGTCCTGTCTTCGCTGAGATGGCTGAACCTTTTAAAGCCTGCTTGTTGAATGACTTTGATTGCAATAACATATATAAGAGGAGAAGGAGAGCTGACATGCACCCTAATTTGTTCTAGACCATGGGCTAGGCTGATGTTAAATTGGAGCCAGAATAACATATTTCTGTTTGATGTAAGTGGTGTCAAGCCAGCACAAACACTTTCCTTCCCGTTTTATTTTCTAGCAGGCTTCCACTGCTTCAATGCGAAATTGCGGATTACATGGTTTCAGTGAACTTTAATTGAAGCCATGCATGGGGACTGTATGTTACAGAGTTTAGAAGTGACAGCACAGAAAGTCTGGATGTCGTGAATCGCCAGTGAAAAACTGAAACTGGTTTTAAAATTTAAAATTTAAAATTGGTTTGAAATTGGTTTTAAAAATAGCCGGAGCCTCGCGAACCAGCTGAGCGGCAGCGGAGCAGCGGGGACAGCAGAGCAGCTCACAGCAGGAGTTTGCCTGGGACTGGTAAGTATCCGAGTGTGTGTGTTTGCTTGCTGAGGAAGTATCCGAGCGTGTGTTTGCTGGGAGGGAGCCTGAGTGAGTGTCTGATTGGCTGCTAGCCTGCAGGGGGCGGGCATTAGGGTGTCTGTGTGTTTGCGTCAGGGAAGCCTGGCTGTTTAAAAATAGCCGGAGCCTCGCGAACCAGCGGAGCAGCGGGGACAGCAGAGCAGCTCACAGCAGGAGTTTGCCTGGGAGTTCGCCTGGAGTGAGCCCAGTGAGGCTTACATCTTGCCAACGTCTCTGAGGAAGCTCCGTAGTAGGTAGGTGATATGGAAGGGGGGAATTCAGCTGTTGTGACCTGCACTGGATGTGCCATGTTTGTCTTTCTTCCACAGGACAGAAGCGACTTTGTCTGTACAAAGTGCAAGCTGGTCTCCATATTGGAAGAGAAGATTGAAGGTCTGGAGCAACAGGTAACGACCCTGCGTTGTATACGAGAGACTGAGGATTTTCTGGACCAAACTCAGGATAGCCTTCTAGGGGCACAAAGCTCTAAAGATGTAGAGCAGGTTGCACAGAGGAGCCAAGAGGCCAGTGAAGAAGCTTGGCAACATGTGACCTCCAGAAGAGGTAAGCGGAATGTCCGGGTTCCAGTAACACAGACACAGGTAACTAACCGCTTTCATGTTCTCTCCACAGGTACCAATGCGGAGAGTGGACCAGATGATATGTCTGGGGGGAGAAAGCGGAAGGAGACTCCGCTGGTTGGGAGGCATGAGATGCGATGTCCTGAGGTTGGAGGTTCCACGACCACCACTCCCAAGAGGAGAAGGCGGGTGGTGGTGGTCGGGGACTCTCTCCTCCGGGGGACTGAGTCATCTATCTGCCGCCCTGACCGGGAAAACCGAGAAGTCTGCTGCTTGCCAGGGGCTAAGATTCGTGATGTGACGGAGAGACTGCCGAGACTCATCAAGCCCTCGGATCGCTACCCCTTCCTGCTTCTCCACGTGGGCACCAATGATACTGCCAAGAATGACCTTGAGCGGATCACTGCGGACTATGTGGCTCTGGGAAGAAGGATAAAGGAGTTGGAGGCGCAAGTGGTGTTCTCGTCCATCCTCCCCGTGGAAGGAAAAGGCCTGGGTAGGGATCGTCGAATCGTGGAGGTCAACGAATGGCTACGCAGGTGGTGTCGGAGAGAAGGCTTTGGATTCTTTGACCATGGGATGGTGTTCCATGAAGGAGGAGTGCTGGGCAGAGACGGGCTCCATCTTACGAAGAGAGGGAAGAACATCTTTGCCAGCAGGCTGGCTAACCTAGTGAGGAGGGCTTTAAACTAGGTTCACCGGGGGAAGGAGACCAAAGCCCTGAGGTAAGTGGGAAAGCGGGATACCGGGAGGAAGCACAGGCAGGAATGTCTGTGAGGGGAGGGCTCCTGCCTCATACTGGGAATGAGGGGCGATCAACAGGTTATCTCAAGTGCTTATATACAAATGCACAAAGCCTTGGAAACAAGCAGGGAGAACTGGAGGTCCTGGTGATGTCAAGGAATTATGACGTGATTGGAATAACAGAGACTTGGTGGGATAACTCACATGACTGGAGTACAGTCATGGATGGTTATAAACTGTTCAGGAAGGACAGGCAGGGCAGAAAAGGTGGGGGAGTAGCACTGTATGTAAGGGAGCAGTATGACTGCTCAGAGCTCCGGTACGAAACTGTGGAAAAACCTGAGTGTCTCTGGATTAAGTTTAGAAGTGTGTGCAACAAGAGTGATGTCATGGTGGGAGTCTGCTATAGACCACCGGACCAGGGGGATGAGGTGGATGAGGCTTTCTTCCGGCAACTCACGGAAGCTACTAGATCGCATGCCCTGATTCTCATGGGTGACTTTAATTTTCCTGATATCTGCTGGGAGAGCAATACAGCGGTGCATAGACAATCCAGGAAGTTTTTGGAAAGCGTAGGGGACAATTTCCTGGTGCAAGTGCTAGGGGAGCCAACTAGGGGGAGCGCTTTTCTTGACCTGCTGCTCACAAACCGGGTAGAATTAGTGGGGAAGCAAAAGTGGATGGGAATCTGGGAGGCAGTGACCATGAGTTGGTTGAGTTCAGGATCCTGACGCAGGGAAGAAAGGTAAGCAGCAGGATACGGACCCTGGACTTCAGGAAAGCAGACTTTGACTCCCTCAGGGAACAGATGGCCAGGATCCCCTGGGGGACTAACATGAAAGGGAAGGGAGTCCAGGAGAGCTGGCTGTATTTCAAGGAATCCCTGTTGAGGTTACAGGGACAAACCATCCCGATGAGTCGAAAGAATAGTAAATATGGCAGGCGACCAGCTTGGCTTAATGGTGAAATCCTAGCGGATCTTAAACATAAAAAGAAGCTTACAAGAAGTGGAAGCTTGGACATATGACCAGGGAAGAGTATAAAAATATTGCTCGGGCATGTAGGAAAGATATCAGGAGGGCCAAATCGCACCTGGAGCTGCAGCTAGCAAGAGATGTCAAGAGTAACAAGAAGGGTTTCTTCAGGTATGTTGGCAACAAGAAGAAAGCCAAGGAAAGTGTGGGCCCCTTACTGAATGAGGGAGGCAAGCTAGTGACAGAGGATGTGGAAAAAGCTAATGTACTCAATGCTTTTTTTGCCTCTGTTTTCACTAACAAGGTCAGCTCCCAGACTGCTGTGCTGGGCAACACAAAATGGGGAAGAGATGGCCAGCCCTCTGTAGAGATAGAGGTGGTTAGGGACTATTTAGAAAAGCTGGACGTGCACAAGTCCATGGGGCCGGACGAATTGCATCCGAGAGTGCTGAAGGAATTGGCGGCTGTGATTGCAGAGCCCTTGGCCATTATCTTTGAAAACTCGTGGCGAACGGGGGAAGTCCCGGATGACTGGAAAAAGGCTAATGTAGTGCCCATCTTTAAAAAAGGGAAGAAGGAGGATCCTGGGAACTACAGGCCGGTCAGCCTCACCTCAGTCCCTGGAAAAATCATGGAGCAGGTCCTCAAAGAATCAATCCTGAAGCACTTAGAGGAGAGGAAAGTGATCAGGAACAGTCAGCATGGATTCACCAAGGGAAGGTCATGCCTGACTAATCTAATTGCCTTTTATGATGAGATTACTGGTTCTGTGGATGAAGGGAAAGCAGTGGATGTATTGTTTCTTGACTTTAGCAAAGCTTTTGACACGGTCTCCCACAGCATTCTTGTCAGCAAGTTAAGGAAGTATGGGCTGGATGAATGCACTATAAGGTGGGTAGAAAGCTGGCTAGATTGTCGGGCTCAACGGGTAGTGATCAATGGCTCCATGTCTAGTTGGCAGCCGGTGTCAAGTGGAGTGCCCCAGGGGTCGGTCCTGGGGCCCGTTTTGTTCATTATCTTCATAAATGATCTGGAGGATGGTGTGGATTGCACTCTCAGCAAATTTGCGGATGATACTAAACTGGGAGGAGTGGTAGATACGCTGGAGGGGAGGGATAGGATACAGAAGGACCTAGACAAATTGGAGGATTGGGCCAAAAGAAATCTAATGAGGTTCAATAAGGATAAGTGCAGGGTCCTGCACTTAGGATGGAAGAATCCAATGCACCGCTACAGACTAGGGACCGAATGGCTCGGCAGCAGTTCTGCGGAAAAGGACCTAGGGGTGACAGTGGACGAGAAGCTGGATATGAGTCAGCAGTGTGCCCTTGTTGCCAAGAAGGCCAATGGCATTTTGGGTTGTATAAGTAGGGGCATAGCGAGCAGATCGAGGGACGTGATCGTTCCCCTCTATTCGACACTGGTGAGGCCTCATCTGGAGTACTGTGTCCAGTTTTGGGCCCCACACTACAGGAAGGATGTGGATAAATTGGAAAGAGTACAACGAAGGGCAACGAAAATGATTAGGGGTCTAGAGCACATGACTTATGAGGAGAGGCTGAGGGAGCTGGGATTGTTTAGTCTGCAGAAGAGAAGAATGAGGGGGGATTTGATAGCTGCTTTCAACTACCTGAAAGGGGGTTTCAAAGAGGATGGCTCTAGACTGTTCTCAATGGTAGCAGATGACAGAACGAGGAGTAATGGTCTCAAGTTGCAATGGGGGAGGTTTAGATTGGATATTAGGAAAAACTTTTTCACTAAGAGGGTGGTGAAACACTGGAATGCGTTACCTAGGGAGGTGGTAGAATCTCCTTCCTTAGAGGTTTTTAAGGTCAGGCTTGACAAAGCCCTAGCTGGGATGATTTAACTGGGACTTGGTCCTGCTTTGAGCAGGGGGTTGGACTAGATGACCTTCTGGGGTCCCTTCCAACCCTGATATTCTATGATTCTATGATTCTATGAAACGCAGAGTGTTTCCGCTAATGTGCCAAGCCACTTTTGCCTTCACATTCCACCACATAGCTAATGTCTTTTGACGCCCAACCTTCCCTTCTTGCCTATGCCTTCACTGTAGAACTATAGCACCTAAACAATGCCATATACATGGGCTTTTGCTATCTCCCATCCACCTCCATTCAGTGGGGCTACTCACTTAAGACAAACAGGCTTTCCCCATAAGATAGACAGCATTCAACTGGGCTCCATGAATGTGTGAGGATTTGGCACTGAGATTGTAGACTCTTTGGAGCAGGGACCTTGCCTTCTTGTTTTTGTCTGAAAAGCAACACCACTCGGAACTTTGGCAGGGAATAAATATTAACTGTGCTTCACTGGCCTATGCATGAAGAGAGGAAGGGTGATCCAGAGGATGGGGTGCAAGTGTGGGACTCTAGAGACCCAGGTTCTATTCTTTATAGTACCACAGACTCCCTGTGTGACCTCTGTCTAGTCACTGAATCTCTTTGTATCTTCATCTGTGAAACGGGGATAATAGCACTTCCCTAACTCACAAAGGTGCAGTGAGGATAAACCCCTCAAAGCTTGTGAAGTACTTGGATATTACAATAAAAGGGGCCACAGAAACACCCAAAATTGACGGATCAATAGAAGATGCAATAGAAATTATTTCTTCCACTAAACTATCTGAAATGGGAAATGACTTAGGAGAAAACAACAAAAGGAAAATGCTCTGTGTATGAGTGAGAGGAGAGGCAACAATTCTTCAAAAAATACGTCTCCCAGCATGAAACTAACTCAGGAACGGCTCCTTTCTGTATCGCTCTTCATCAAAGCCCTGCACTACTCTGCTCCAACCTGTGGTCCAAATGAATGTATCCGTGCTGTAGCTCCACTTACATCAACAAAGTTTCACCCACCATGAGTTTGGCCCTAGGTCTCTACTCTCAACTCTCCTTGCTCCATCCATTCTATTCAGTAACTTCTTCCTTTCTATAATGTGGAACACTCACCTGTTTCAATTCCTTCCTCAAAACACACGTGCTAATTTGCCTCCCAAAGAAATGCTCTTGTTTACTCATGACAAGGGGGGGGGGGGGGAACCTGCACCACTGTGTTGAATTCAGCCTCCTAACATTTTGTGTTTCTGAAGTGTTGTTTAAAGTGGCATCCTTGGATCATCTCAGGGACTGAATCCATGACCTCCAGTGCTAAAAGCATGCATCCAGAGGAACAACTTCTTCAGTTGGTAGCTATGGCAGACTCATAGTCACTGTGGGACAGTGGGTTACCTTTGCCTCTTGATTTTAAAGCTCATGGGGGGCGGGTAGCTTTTCTCCTTTATGTTCTATGTAATGCCAAGCACACTCTTGAAAATCAACAAATAATAAAAATAATGGAAAACAACACAAAATGGATGCATGGTTTTAAAAAAAAAAAAAGACATTGAACTCACCATTACTGTGAAACCTGCCCTAGACACATATACCTTAATGTCGAGACTATTTCAGCATTTGAATGGCTTGTCCTGAAAATCCTTGAACTTGATTGAAAGCATTCATTGGTGTGCATTTATCACACCCTCAATCCGCCCAGTCCTTTACAGCCATAGAAGGAAGTGCTGCCCTGACATTAACCTCAGCTCCTGACAAGTCTCAAGGTGACAGCACAAGCTTGAGGGAAGGAATCTTGGTGCCTTGAAGAGCTTTACTGAACAAGTATGTCTCAAGGTAGGAAAATCATTCCGAGCCTGATCCAGTGAGAGGAGGTGGCCTACAGCTTAAAAGAAGCACTAGATACCATCTAAACAATGACTGCATTAGGCTGACTGAATCCAAATCAAAATTGAAAATGGAAGGGTTCTTTAACGTGGCTGAAAAGGCAGAACTAGAACTAATGGCTGAAAGTCAAAGCCAGATGAACTCAGATTAGAAATTAGGCACACGTTTTTAAGAGTTTCAGAGTAGCAGCCGTGTTAGTCTGTATTCGCAAATAGAAAAGGAGTACCGGTGGCACCTTAGAGACTAACACATTTATTAGAGCATAAGCTTTCGTGAGCTACAGCTCACTTCATCGGATGCATTTGGTGGAAAAAACAGAGGAGAGATTTATATACACACACACACAGAGAACATGAAACAATGGGTTTATCATACACACTGTAAGGAGAGTGATCACTTAAGATAAGCCATCACCAGCAGCAGGGGGGGGAAAGGAGGAAAACCTTTCATGGTGACAAGCAAGGTAGGCTAATTCCAGCAGTTAACAAGAATATCAGAGGAACAGTGGGGGGTGGGGTGGGAGGGAGAAATACCATGGGGAAATAGTTTTACTTTGTGTAATGACTCATCCATTCCCAGTCTCTATTCAAGCCTAAGTTAATTGTATCCAGTTTGCAAATTAATTCCAATTCAGCAGTCTCTCGTTGGAGTCTGTTTTTGAAGCTTTTTTGTTGAAGTATAGCCACTCTAAGATCTGTGATCGAGTGACCAGAGAGATTGAAGTGTTCTCCAACTGGTTTTTGAATGTTATAATTCTTGACGTCTGATTTATGTCCATTCATTCTTTTACGTAGAGACTGTCCAGTTTGGCCAATGTACATGGCAGAGGGGCATTGCTGGCACATGATGGCATATATCACATTGGTAGATGCGCAGGTGAACGAGCCTCTGATAGTGTGGCTGATGTGATTAGGCCCTATGATGGTATCCCCTGAATAGATATGTGGACAGAGTTGGCAACGGGCTTTGTTGCAAGGATAGGTTCCTGGGTTAGTGGTTCTGTTGTGTGGTGTGTGGTTGCTGGTGAGTATTTGCTTCAGATTGGGGGGCTGTCTGTAAGCAAGGATTGGTCTGTCTCCCAAGATCTGTGAGAGTGATGGGTGGTCCTTCAGGATAGGTTGTAGATCCTTGATGATGCGTTGGAGAGGTTTTAGTTGGGGGCTGAAGGTGATGGCTAGTGGCGTTCTGTTGTTTTCTTTGTTGGGCCTGTCCTGTAGTAGGTGACTTCTGGGTACTCTTCTGGCTCTGTCAATCTGTTTCTTCACTTCAGCAGGTGGGTATTGTAGTTGTAGGAATGCATGATAGAGATCTTGTAGGTGTTTGTCTCTGTCTCAGGGGTTGGAGCAAATGTGGTTATATCGTAGAGCTTGGCTGTAGACAATGGATCGAGTGGTATGATCTGGATGAAAGCTAGAGGCATGTAGGTAGGAATAGCAGTCAGTAGGTTTCCGATATAGGGTGGTGGTTATGTGACCATCGCTTATTAGCACCATAGTGTCCAGGAAGTGGATCTCTTGTGTGGACTGGTCCAGGCTGAGGTTGATGGTGGGATGGAAATTGTTGAAATCATGGTGGAATTCCTCAAGAGCTTCTTTTCCATGGGTCCAGATGATGAAGATGTCATCAATGTAGCGCAAGTAGAGTAGGGGCATTAGGGGACGAGAGCTGAGGAAGCGTTGTTCTAAGTCAGCCATAAAAATGTTGGCATACTGTGGGGCCATGCGGGTACCCATCGCAGTGCCGCTGATTTGAAGGTATACATTGTCCCCAAATGTGAAATAGTTATGGGTCAGGACAAAGTCACAAAGTTCAGCCACCAGGTTAGCCGTGACAGTATCGGGGATACTGTTCCTGACGGCTCGTAGTCCATCTTTGTGTGGAATGTTGGTGTAGAGGGCTTCTACATCCATAGTGGCTAGGATGGTGTTTTTAGGAAGATCACCAATGGACTGTAGTTTCCTCAGGAAATCGGTGGTGTCTCGAAGATAGCTGGGAGTGCTGGTAACGAAGGGCCTGAGGAGGGAGTCTACATAGCCAGACAATCCTGCTGTCAGGGTGACAATGCCTGAGATGATGGGGCGTCCAGGATTTCCAGGTTTATGGATCTTGGGTAGCAGATAGAATACCCCAGGTCGGGGCTCCAGGGGTGTGTCTGTGCGGATTTGTTCTTGTGCTTTTTCAGGGAGTTTCTTGAGCAAATGCTGTAGTTTCTTTTGGTAACTCTCAGTGGGATCAGAGGGTAATGGCTTGTAGAAAGTGGTGTTGGAGAGCTGCCTAGTAGCCTCTTGTTCATACTCCGACCTATTCATGATGACGACAGCACCTCCTTTGTCAGCCTTTTTGATTATGATGTCAGAGTTGTTTCTGAGGCTGTGGATGGCACTGTGTTCTGCATGGCTGAGGTTATGGGGTAAGCGATGCTGCTTTTCCACAATTTCAGCTCGTGCACGTCGGCGGAAGCAGTCTATGTAGAAGTCCAGGCTGCTATTTCCCCATGGTATTTCTCCCTCCCACCCCACCCCCCACTGTTCCTTTGATATTCTTGTTAACTGCTGGAATTAGCCTACCTTGCTTGTCACCATGAAAGGTTTTCCTCCTTTCCCCCCCCTGCTGCTGGTGATGGCTTATCTTAAGTGATCACTCTCCTTACAGTGTGTATGATAAAACCCATTGTTTCATGTTCTCTGTGTGTGTGTATATAAATCTCTCCTCTGTTTTTTCCACCAAATGCATCCGATGAAGTGAGCTGTAGCTCACGAAAGCTTATGCTCTAATAAATTTGTTAGTTTTTAAGAGTGAGGGTGATTAACTGCTGGATTCTCCATCTCTTGAGATTTTGTAATTATGCTTTAATCTAACAAGTTTTTGGACTCCATACCGGGGTAATTGGGTGAAATTCTCTGGACTGTGTTATACAGGAGTTCAGACCAGATGATCTAATGGTTCCTTCTGGCCTCAAACTCTGTGAATCTATGAATAAGGAGATTTTGTGTATGTCACCCTAGGATACAATGTGAGTATGATAGGATGTTATAATGACAAAGTCCCTCTGTACGAAATGGTGTAGAAATACATTGCCCTTTTATAAGGCTGTCAAATGCCAATCTTAAAGCACTTTACAAGCATTAAATAATTCAGTCTCACAATACCACGACAAAGTGATCAAGAACACCTCACCCAGCTTTGGATCTCACCTGAAAGTTGTCACCTCCAGGTGTAGCAGAGCACCCTGTTCACCCCAATGCAAATTCTACAGGAACTATGTAACTTCCTGAATCAACAGCACTACTTCCTGTTGTACTCCAGCATTCATGTGTGGTCTCCCATTCAAACACTAACACCATCTAGCCCTGCTTAGCTCATACGAACTGACAGAATCACAGTGTAAGCGGGGGAATAGTCCCGCTATTGTGGGGAACTTTCCTGGCTTCGGCACTACCCCGGTGAAGTGGGATAGAGAAAGGATCTGAGTCCTCGCTCCCACATCCTTTACCCAGTGGCCTCCCTGCCCTTGAGGACTCCCCTTCCACTCTCCTGTCTGGCAAAGTCCTCGTAACCCCAACAAGGCTGGGCCCAAGATTCCTGGGGGGCTTGACCCCCAACCCTGCTGTAGTCACCTAGGACAGGGGCGAGGGTGTTCCCACACCGGGGTACTCTCTCTGCACTGGGCACTTCTCTGACCCACTGACCATTACATACAAGTTAAAGCAAATGCAAGTTATTTAATCAACAACTAAATTTTTAAAAGAATAAGGAAAAATGGGAAAGGTTAAAGGAAACACGTCAGCCCGCTCTGTGGCAGGGAACATCACAAACAGCGTCTCTGGAACGTCAGGGTAGTTCACAGTCTGTTCCTTGTAAGTCCCAGGCCTTCTTCTCCGGCCCTGGCTCTGCTGCAGGGATGCTGCGAATTGGACACTCGCTCTGGTGGTGGCCACACGCTCTCAGGCTCTAAGTGGTAGGACCCTTCTTCCTGTGTCGCCCCCGCCCTGTCGGGGTTACGATCCAAGCCTGGCCTGCAGAGCCTCTTGGCTGAGGTGTCTCCCTGTGCTGGGCCCACTGCCCAGGGCCCCCCTCGGTCTCCCCAGCTGCTCACCGCACCCAGCTCTGGACTGCTCCAGCTCCAGCTCCACCACTCTGTCTGCATTGCTGCTCTGCCTCCAGCTCCCTGGGCTGCTTCTCTGGCCCCTCTGCCTCTGGTTGCTGCAGCTCTGCTCCCAGGACAGGTCTGCTCTGCAGGCTGCTTCTGTGACTCTGCTCCCAGCACTGACCTGCCTCCTGGGCTGCTTTCCGGGCCCCTCTGGCTCTGGTTGCTGCAGCTCTGCTCCCAGGGCAAGTCTGCTCTCTCTGGGCTGGGCCTCTGGCTTTGGGGCTGCAGCTCTGCTCCCATGACAGGGTCTGCTCTCTCTGGGCTGCTTTTCTGGTCCCTCTGGATCTGGCCCAGCTCTGCCCCCCAGCTTAGCTTGTGCCCCTGCTTTCTCCTTAGCTCGGCCCCACTCTGCCTGACCCAGGCAAATCCAGCTCACACACAGGATGGGACCTCCCTGGCCTCCTGACTCCCTGATTAGCCTGCTCGCCCCGTCATTCAGGCTGACCTGGAGCATTGGCCTCTCCCCATTGTTCCTGGGGGCTGTCAGTCTCAGGGTCCTGGTTTCCCATAGACCTTTCCCCTTTTAGTACTGGGAGTTAGCAACTAAAACACCCCCACTGAATGTTAGTAAGGGGCAACAGTCCCCTTACAACAGCACAGCAGCAGAGCTTGCTCCCAGCCCAGGCAGGCAGCATGGCAAGATGCTGCCTGGGAGAGTGCATTAGTGGCTCCACGTGCCAGGGGGACTGGAACAGAGCTGCCCCCGCCAGGTAAGGTGGGATGGGGAGGGGACGGGGCGAGCGCGGGGCCCCGAGGCTGGGTGCAGGGTGGGGATGAGTCATGTGGGGGGGTCATGTATGGAGAGGGGTGGGGAGGAGTCATGTGAGGGGGTCATGTGCAGGGCAGGGACAAATCACGGGGGGGTCACATGCCCCCCTTTAGCTGGTGCCCCCTTTGTGTCCCTCCCACTAGTCGCTCATGGCTCAAATTGTACCCCTTGATGGCTTGCATTGTCTTTGACTGAAAGCCATGCATGTCAGTAAAGCTCAGATGAGAACAGTCCTGCCCATGGGCCAGGGGATTGTAAATTCAAGCCCTGCTGGAGGATACAAGTGCATACCCGATGCTAATGTTGGCATGCTATGATGGGGGGAGGAATTAAGCACCCTAATATGTGCTAGGTTACACACACACACACACACACACACACACACACACACCTTTGCTAAGGCAAATATTGCATTTGAAAATTGTCTGTTAGTTAAGACTTTGACTTGGGGAGCAAGGGGAGCAGAGCTGAGCCATTTGTGCTGCTGACGCTGGAGGCTCTCTATTGGAACAGGACAAAATGACTCAGTTCAGACGTGGACGTGGAGGGAGGAGGGGAGCATGCTGCCCAGTGCACTTTAGTGCCCCTTTGAAAAGAAGTAGCGTGTCCGTTCCAGCTGGTATGAACTGATGACCATGGCATGCTCTGCATGGGCCTGGCCAGGATT
Source organism: Dermochelys coriacea (assembly GCF_009764565.3). Lineage (NCBI taxonomy): Eukaryota > Metazoa > Chordata > Testudines > Dermochelyidae > Dermochelys > Dermochelys coriacea. The sequence goes on along the minus strand of NC_050070.1, from coordinate 11,669,145 downwards.
CTCAGCTGGCATTCTATACTCCTTTGAAGCTGGGTGAAGCGAGAACACTGTCCCCAACCTGAGCATTCTCCTGAGTACTAGGTAGAGACCCTGTCCTGCTGTTCTACAAGATAGAAGAGGAAAAAGACCCCCTGTACCATCATACCCACAGAGCAGACCCATACTGTGCACAGCAAGAGTGACATCCCAGAGCTCAAAGGTCCAGTTTCCAAGTACTCAGAACTCATGACTGGGGACAGATCTGCAAAAGTGCTCAGCTGTCATTTAGGCACCCAACTAAGGGCCAGATTTTCATGAGTGCTCGCACTCCGCCGCAGCTCCCTCTTACGGACAGATTTGCAAAAGGGGTCAGCATCTAACATGTTATGCTCTTCGGAAATAGGGCCACTTGGAGCTGAGAGTAGAGATTTAGGGCCAAATTCATGGCCAAACTTCCACCCAAGTGGGAGCTCCGTTTTTTGGAACATCTGACCCTGACGGTAGGTTCAGAACTCTGTCTGAAAATTCCATCCCAAATGACTCATGTTGTCTCAGTCATTGTCTTAACTAGAAATACAATCAACACTTTTTTTAAGGGTACAGAGAGAGTCACAATGTACCCTCTCCAACTCACCATGCATGGAAATGGTCCCGTTCCTCACAGCCAGGAATTTGGCCCCATATGGAAAGAAGGTTGCAGAATGAAAGCTTCCATAGAGATGGATGTGTGCTTTGTCCCGGAGAGGTTTATCTGGGGATCCCACCTGGAATTTGCCACCATCAGATACCAGAATATAATGAGCATGGATTTCTATGGGTCCAGGGCCAGCCAACAAGAGCTTGCCACCTAAAAACAACAGAAGAGCAAAACAAAACTGGTCACTCACATACAAACTTGCTAGTTCATGTTCAAAGGTGCTGCACATAACAGATACAAGAGATAAAGGAATAAATGGTCTTGTGGGTCAGCCACTGGATCAAGAGTCAGGCAGTCTCAATTCAATTTCCAGCTATTCCACAGACTCCCTGTGTGATGCTGGGCAAGATATACAGGCTGGGGTTTTCAAGTGAGCAAAAGAAGTTGCGCTCCCAACTCTCACAGAATTTGAATGGGGGTTGGGGTCCCTTTGACAAAACACCCTTAACTTCTCAATGCCTTTGCTCCACAACTGTAAAACAATCATAATGATTCCTCTCGCTTTGCATAATGACAGGTTTCAGAGTAGCAGCCGTGTTAGTCTGTATTCGCAAAAAGAAAAGGAGTACTTGTGGCACCTTAGAGACTAACAAATTTATTAGAGCATAAGCTTTCGTGAGCTACAGCTCACTTCATCGGATGCTTATGCTCTAATAAATTTGTTAGTCTCTAAGGTGCCACAAGTACTCCTTTTCTTTTAATGATACCTCTGTATGTATTGTCCCTTTAGATTATAAACCATTGCATCAAACATAAACTGTCTTCATTTTCAAGGCCCTTTAAGTCAATCACCACCCTACCTATCTCCTCTCCTTTGCTATTGAACTGTCGACACTCATCTATGCCCATGATGCCAGCCTCCCTTGCCCACCTGATACATTTTCTAACAAGCATCTTGGTGTTTTCTCTCATGCTTCACCTCGGAGAAGATTCCAGTAAACATCCACAAAGCTACCTTATTATCCACCTTCAAATCTTTCCTTAAAACTCTCCTTTGCCATGGTGCCTACAAAACACTTGACAATGGTCAGGCTGCTTGTGTGCAGAGACCACAGACTACTAAGCTGACCAATATTGTCTTATTGTTTCCTTGGGCTCCCCCACCTACCTGTATCCAACTGTTGTCTCTTATCTTTTATTTAGGGGCAGGGACTGGGTTTTTTTGTCCCATATTTGTGCAATGCCTAACACAATGGGGTTCTGGTCCAGGACTGGGACTCTTTGCTACAATGGCAATAAAAATAATTATCATAATTAAAAGAGGTGCTTTGGAACATAGGAATTTCCAGACTGGATTAGACTAGTGGGCCACCGAATCATAGAACTGTAGGATTGGAAGGGACCTGACTAGGTCATCTAGTCCAATCCCCTGCACTCAAGGCAGGACTAAGTAACAACTAGACCATCCCTGATAGGTGTTTGTCTAACACCTCGAGCAGATCGAGGGACGTGATCGTTCCCCTCTATTCGACACTGGTGAGGCCTCATCTGGAGTACTGTGTCCAGTTTTGGGCCCCACACTACAGGAAGGATGTGGATAAATTGGAAAGAGTACAACGAAGGGCAACAAAAATGATTAGGGGTCTAGAGCACATGACTTATGAGGAGAGGCTGAGGGAGCTGGGATTGTTTAGTCTGCAGAAGAGAAGAATGAGGGGGGATTTGATAGCTGCTTTCAACTACCTGAAAGGGGGTTTCAAAGAGGATGGCTCTAGACTGTTCTCAATGGTAGCAGATGACAGAACGAGGAGTAATGGTCTCAAGTTGCAATGGGGGAGGTTTAGACTGGATATTAGGAAAAACTTTTTCACTAAGAGGGTGGTGAAACACTGGAATGCGTTACCTAGGGAGGTGGTAGAATCTCCTTCCTTAGAGGTTTTTAAGGTCAGGCTTGACAAAGCCCTGGCTGGGATGATTTAACTGGGACTTGGTCCTGCTTTGAGCAGGGGGTTGGACTAGATGACCTTCTGGGGTCCCTTCCAACCCTGATATTCTATGATTCTATGATTCTAACCTACTCTTAAAAACCTCCAGCGAAGGAAAATCCACAACCTTCCTAGGCAACATTTTGTCTAGTGTTTAACGAGCCTGACAGGAAGTTTTTCCTAATGGCCAACCTAAACCTCCCTTGCTGCAATTTAAGCCCTTTGCTTCTTGTCCTATCCCCAGTGGTACAGAGCACAATTTCTCCTCCTCCTCTTTACAACAATCTTTTCTGTACTTGAAAATGGTTATGTCCCCAGTCAGTCTTCTGTTCTCCAAACTAAACTAACCCCATTTTTTTCAATCTTTCCTCAGAGGTCATGATTTCTAGACCTTTTACCATTTTTGTAGCGCTCCTATGGACTTTCTCTAATTTGTCTACATCTTACCTAAAAGGTGGCACCCAGAACTGGACACAATGCTCCAGTTGCAGCTTAATCAGCGTGGAGTAGAGTGGAAGAATTATTTCTTGTGTCTTGCTTACAACTCCTGCTGATTCATCCCAGTATTTCCCTATGTTTGCAACAGCAAATAACTGAGGTCTCTCATACCACTGTAGTATCTGTAGATATGGGGGTTTTAACAGCTACCACTGTGCCTGGGACCAGCTGGCTTTCCTTCTTCACAAGCTGCTCCAAACAATTTTTATGCTAAGAGTTATAAAGGGCAAGGCTTCATGTTATTGTAGTTTAAAATAGCACGACCTGTCCTTTCAGGGAAGAGAGAGAGAGAGAGAGAGAGTGTTTGTTTGTTTGTTTGTTTGTGTTTAATATGAAAAACAAAACAAACAAAAACCCCCATCCTGCCAGCAGACATAAGTATGCCCTGAACAGCCTGACTCCTTTTTGGGGAGGTGAGAGGGTTGAATGTTATAGTCTACTTAAAATTAAAAAGAAAAGATAAACCAATTAAATTCATTACTGGAATATTAGATAGGGTTTTGACCTCTAGAAGCTTCTGTTCAGAGAAGGGAGCTCAGTGATCTACAGCCAATATTTTAACAAGGGCTACCTACTGTTGACCAAACTAAGCCAAAGCCCCATGGTGCTTTGCAGCCAGGCCAAAGACAAAATGGAAAAACACTACTTGCATATTTAGTTACATACATTGGTTAATGCTGCAGGGGCAGTTACCAGATAAGGAAAAAACTTGTGTCAAGGTTTGTGAAGCTGACTTTTGCAAGCAGACTGGAAAACCAGGTCTCACAAACAGAACTATTAGCCAGGTATATAAATTGCTTTAGGATTAACTACCAGAAAAGAGATTCATTTAGCTCTCACGACCAAAATGTATCAATCAAAGCCTGGGAGGAGTGGTAGCTATAAGTGTGATTAAAAAGGAGATGTTTATGTAACCAGAATAAGACAGTAGCTAGTAGAGAATAAGTACAGTACATGCTATTTAGAATGCTTTATTTCATGCTGAATTGTATAACCCTAAAACTGTTCTATAGTTAGATGCTGTAACCTTTGCATAACTCCACTGTGTATAATATAAGAGAGTATCACCAGTCTTGAGAAATATACTTAACCAACTAACCTCTAGGTATTCATGCTATGCCAGGCTACTACGGACCCTCTGTCTTGCAAATGTGTATGGAGCCAGATAACAAAAGTCTGTAAGGTTTATGAGTACTTGTTGCACCTTAGAGACTAACAAATTTATTAGAGCATAAGCTTTCGTGAGCTACAGCTCACTTCATCGGATGCATTTGGTGGAAAAAAGCTTATGCTCTAATAAATTTGTTAGTCTCTAAGGTGCCACAAGTACTCCTTTTCTTTTTGCGAATACAGACTAACACGGCTGCTACTCTGAAACCTGTAAGGTTTATGTGTCACTGTTAGCAGGGTGCAGGGGACTGAACTAGATGACCTCTCGAGGTCCCTTCCAGTTCTATAACATATATATTACATGTTTTTGTATAACTATGAATTTTATTCATGTTAAGGTTTTTCCCAGATACTTTTTACTTATGTTAAGCTGTTTAATCAAAGGGAGACATGAAATGTGTACTTCAGTGTTAGGTGCAGTCATGCCAGAGGGACAGGACAAGACAAACAAGTTTGTTGATGCTTAACTAACATGCCCTCTATACCCAGCTATTGCAAGTGCAGGATGTCACTGAAATTTTGCAAAAAGAAAAGGAGTACTTGTGGCACCTTAGAGACTAACAAATTTATTTGAGCATAAGCTTTTGTGAGCTACAGCTCACTTCATCGGATGCATTCGGTGGAAAATTTCTGGATTGCTATGGTCAGATAAGATAAACTTGTTTTCAATTTCTGTCCTGTTTATTGTAGGGTCTGTGTAAGCATATCACAAAGTGTTCAAAAGCATGTCAAAGAAGACAGATAAAACTAGCTTTAAAGTAATGCAAAGAAATAGTGAGACCCTCATCTATTGTATATAGTATATAGAGAAGTAGAATGAAGCTCAGATTTTGAGACAGTTGACCTGCTGCATTGCTGTCTCCCAGATGGGTTGGCAATGTATTGGCCTTCCTATCTGTATTAATCTTTGACTAATCATCATTGATTAGTAAAGTTGATTAAGCCTAGCTACTTGATGCCTCACTATTGAATTAAATTGAGCCCACAACACTACCCACAACATGTTTTTCCTCTCATACTGTGATAAATCCTGTGTACTCAAGGCAGGTGTGCTTCTGCAATGGGCTGAACAGACTGGTGAGGCTAGCCCTTTGTTCTCTCATCTCTAGCCCCTGAAGTCAATGGGACTACTCACATGAGTACCAGCTCACTAGTGCGAGAAAGGGGGTTTGCAGTCTGGCCTTTTCACAAAAATGGCTTTCCCATAATCTGATTGGAGCAAGTACAATTCCAATGGCTGGAAGTTAAAGGTAGACAAAGGCAACATTGGGCTAGGTACCATACAAATATACAAGACATAGTCATTGCCTCAAAAACCTAAGACGACAAAGATGGACAATGAATGGGTGAGCTGAAGCAGCTAAAAGGTGACGTGTTCCAAAGGGCGTTGATAGATATGTCACCACTTTTGAATGTGTATATTCTATGAACAATCCCCAGCGAACTTTCTAACAAATCACAGTTGGTTTCTTTTAAAAATGTGTGTGTGTGCGCGCGCGCGTGCTGTTACAGGTCGGCTGCATCCCAAGCACCACCCTCATCACTTGGGAGTCACTCTGTGGCTCCCTGCCTCAGTTTCTCCTCTTCATAAACCTTAATAAACTCTGCACAATCCTTTTGTCTAATAACACTCCCTTCTCTCACAGTCTATTTTGTTTATATAAAATTCAAAACAAAATTCAGTCCTGGAGCTTCTCTTCCCCCTTTTCTCCCCTGAAGTCTGCTCTCACAGCTCTTGCCTGCCTTGGCAGGCCTCTCTCATCCCTACAGAGCAGAACTGAACCCTAATACCTGATATTTTCAAAACTGCGGAGCCCCCACACCTATCACTGAAGTCAAAAGAAGCTGAGTCCTTCTGAAAATCAGTCCAAGAGCAGAGACAACGAATCCCTGGGAGTTAAGAAACAACAGCTTAATAGCAGTTAAAAGCAAAGATTGGCAAATATTCAGGCTCAGTCATTTGAGTCATTTAATTATAACCTGTATCCAAACTTACAAGCACTTATGTCCTTAAGTTGTTTGTTATGGCTGCACAAGAAAGCCCAGAATGTCCTACAAGGGACCTTGGGGTAATTTTATAAAAATCAATCAACTATTGTTATGGTAGCCTCCCCACCAATTCAAATAAATACAATTAAACCCATAATCTCTTCTGGGCCGTGATATGGAGACCAAACACGTCTCTTTCAAATGGAAGAGAAAAGAAACAAACATTCTGAGGCTATTTGATGTTTGGTGAGAACATCAAAACCATCACTTGTCTCAATTAACCCAATAATTGGCCTTCACCTCCAGGCCTGTAAAGAATTTTTTTCCATCCTCTTTTTAAAAAAAACCCCAAAACTAAATCTGAGGCACCGCCCCCTTTCCCAGAGGGAAAAGAAATCCAACCAACAGCTAGAAAAATTGATAGAACATTAAAAAAAAAAAAAACAGAAAATAAGATGGGTCCACTTAGGTATTCTTCCACTTGAACCACCGACTGCACCCAGAAGAATAATGAAGGGACTGGTGCGGGATATACGGATATTTCTGCTCTGAAGTCTTATGTGAAACAAAGGAGAACAAGGGCAAATGGAGAGGAGGTGGAAATGCAATATGATACCTCTTCATTTCATAGAGTGTCTTGGGCTGGAACAAAAGAATACCAAACTGGCTCAGTCTCAAGGTCCACCTAATCCAGTACCCTGTCTCCAATAGATGCTTCTGAGGAAGATGCAAGAACCTCCAGAGTTGGAAGTGATAAGATAACCTACCCACAAGGAAAGCTTCGTCTGATCCCTGTTAGTTAGAGAATGAGTTATGCCTTGAAGCATAAGGCCTTCCAAAATGTTTGTCTGTTTTTAATCCTCATGATTATGGAGATTCCTATTGTTCATACACAGGGTGTTGAGTTCAACCCCGTCTTTCTCATTAATATTTAGTTTGTGGTAGCATTCCAAAATGTTTTAGGGATTTCCCAAACACAGAGGAAAGCACTCATTGAGGACCCTGTTTTGCTTTGATGTTATAAGCAATCAGCCTCAATATTATACCTTTAAGAGAAATATTGTATTCTTTAAATGAAATGTCTCATTAAAATAAGTACCATAGTTAAAATAAGTTTGGACATAAATGCTTGTAAATTTGGACGTAGGTTGTAATTAGATTGTGCAGGGAAAAGGATGAAAGTGACTTTCACCAGATCCAATCCAGCTTCCCTACACAAGCTGAGTGAAGTGCTAAATGTAAACAAAAGATGTAAAGTAATTTTTAAGAGAATTGTTTTTAATCAATAATGTGTCACACAGGAAAGGTGTGTGTGTGTGCATACACACACACACACACACACACACACAAATACACATATATACAGACACACACACAATTATATCAACTGCATCCTCTTAACTATTGTATACATGAAAAATCCAGTAGAATGCCCTTTGCCTAATGGAAAAGCATCTGCTGCTATTTGAAAGGTCACCTCCTCAATGGACATGTCCACTCTCTTGTGCACAAGGGTTGTATCCTACCATCGGTATACGAGGAAGGAGTTTTGTATCATAGGCTTTGGCCCTATATGACCAATGTTCCCGGATCCCTTGACTTGTTATTCTCAGTTCTCTTCACTTTTGTGTTTTATGATGATCCTACTAGAACCCCCTTGAGATGTGTTGAACCTCACAAATGATGTTCCTGGCATGCATCCCCAAATGGCAAACAGCAGGAGGAAATGGCTAGAACTGGAACATGTTTCTTCAAACAACTGATCGTGCATAACAAAACTGCAGCATGCTGGCAGTCCGTTTGATATGCTTGTTCTCAGCCTCCAAGGGGGTGCCTGCTGCGAGCAAACTAGAAAGAAAAGAAAGATCCTGCTATGTAGATCCTCCTGCACTCATTTCATAGACTTCATTTATCGGCCTTAATTAAGGACAAGATACTAATTTTATGAACCCTGTTGTGTGCACCCTTTGGACATGCTCACATGAAACACGGATGTGCAACACAAGTTCACTGCAGCCTGGGCTCCTACAGAGCAAGACACAAAGGAGTGAAGCGCTCATTACATTGACTCTGCCCCCAAATCTGTCTGAACCAAAAGAGGCCAAAACTCACTGTGAATGCCACAGAGTGCATTCTCCCCACATGCATTTAAGTCCCAATCCAGCAAAGCACTTGAATATATGCTTAACTTCAAGTGCATAGGCAGTGCCACTTAAGTCAATGGTACTATTCACGTGTTTTAACATTACGTGTGTGCTCAAGAGCTATGCTAGATTGGGGTCTTAATCCAGCCTTGAGCTAGAGAGAGGCAGCTGCTTGAATGTTCTCAGTTAGAAATCAACTCCCAGGACCGATGCCCATGTTTTCTGGCTGGCTGCATTCATGCCCATCTGTTCAGATGGCATGTGCTCCTTGCAAGCTGGGTGGCCTCTTTCCTTGAAGTACAGGTGCCAAGCAATGGTGATTTAGATCACCACCCTGCATAACGCTGCAAGCACCATCTCGTCTAGAGGAAGTCCCCATACTCTGCCAGCACAGAGATGGCATCACAGACACTTGATCACATCTACAGTATGAGCCAAAGAAAAGGACAGCCAAACAGGGAGGAATAGAGGTTACAATGGAGTGTGTGGATTACTGGTTGCACCAGAACAAGGTATGTTACAGTAGATGCCTTGGAAATCTGGATGAATGTCACCCAGTTGTATACGTCACAATCTGTATTACCCAAGGATACACAATGCAGCTACTCAGGGAAGGCCAGTCAGACCAGGAGACAAAATAGGTGAAGGTGATAGTCTGAGCGGCTTCCAAATTCCAACACCTGAGCTCCAGAAGAAAGACACATTTGGCTCCTGTGGTAGGATAATGCTTTGGGGAAAGCCTCACAAAGGCTCCAAGGTTAAAAAAAAAAATCACAAGAAGGGAACTGATGTGAAAGGGGTGTTTGATCTGCAGAACTGAACCTGTGCTCATTTCATAGAATCATAGACTCCAAGGCCAGAAGGGACCATTGTGATCTCACCTCTTGTACAACTCTGACCATAAAACTTCCCCCCAAATAATTCCTTTTGAACTACAGCATATCTTTAAAAGAAATCCAATCTTGATTTTACAAAGGTCGCAATCCAGAAAAGCAGTTATGCACATGATTAGTCCCCCTGAAGTCAATGTGACTACTCTCACTTAAAAGTTAAGCCTGGACACAAGTGCTTTGCTGAATCAGAGCCTTAATCCAGCTCTAATCTAGAAACAGGCAGCTGCTTGGACATTTCAACCTGCTGGAGACCATCTCAGGCAAAAAACAGTTTGCTTTTAGCAAGGGAGGATGGTCTTGTAGCAAGTGCCCTGGACTGACTCTGAGGAGTCAGTGTTCAATTCCTGGCTCAGTCACAGACTGCTTGTGTCATTGTGGGCCGAGTCACTGAAGTTCTCTGTGCCTCAATTATTAATATTCTGTTTGTATCCGTTTCTGCCATCCTACATCTGTCTCATCTATTTAAATCGTAAGCTTGCAAGGGCAGGGAAGGTCTCTTACTAAGAATCATAGAATATCACGGTTGGAAGGGACCTCAGGAGATCATCTAGTCCAATCCCCTGCTCAAAGCAGGACAAATCCCCAATTTTTGCCCCAGATCCCTAAATGGCCCCCTCAAGGATTGACCTCACAACCCTGGGTTTAGCAGGGCAATGCTTAAACCACTGAGCTATCCCTCCCCCCCTAAGCATTTTGCATAGTGCATAGCACAATAGGGCTCTGATCTCAGGACCTAGTGTAGGCCATACCTTAATGTATCATCTTTTGCCTACAGATTAGCAAGGTTTAACGCTTGAGAGGAAGAATGGTCCAGCAGTCAGAGCGCTAGTTTGGGATTCAACAGACCTGGGTTCAATTGCTTGTCCCACCACAGACTTCTGTAGCCTTGAGGAAGTGAGAGTCTCTCTGGGCCTCAGTTCCCCATCTGTGAAAAGGGACTAGTAGCACTGCCCAACCTCACAAGAGCGTTGTGAGGACAAATGCATTAAGGATTGTAAAATACTGTGGGAATGGGGGCAATAGAAGGACTTAGGATAGATCTAGGAGGACTCGAGAGCTTTCTCTCAGATAATTAGCAGCAGCATCTCCTTACAGAGACAGGACTTCTCCATGCCAGTGAATGGAGGAAGGAGGGGACCATGCTGCCTAAGCTTCCAGTCTGATCTCTGCAGAAGTCATATACAGTTTCTTTTGTTCGGAGAACTGGGATTAGCTTCCACTGATCTGCTGGAGTTCAGCCTGGGAAGCCTTGGAGGAGTCTCAGCAGCTATCAAACATGCAGAAAATCAATTTAGTTAGCAAACGAGCGCCCTAGGAGTCTAATATACATGCTGCAACCCCAGACAAAACAGAAGTTAAAATAGATGCATGTGCCCTACACTTAGCCACAAATCAGGATTTACAATTAAGGGAGAGAAATAGAAAAGCTGTCCAATTGCTACAGTTGTAAAGGCCTCAAAATTCCCCTGCAGGGAATTTCTTGTCCTACAAGTTGAATTCCATTGAAAAACACTGAGTTCTTGTTTAAAAAAAATAAAAAGAAAAAATATGTCCCTCCTTTCTTCCAAGACAGGTGGAATTTTATGATCCGTTGACTATAATTAATCCAGACTTGATGCACATTGTTGTAACAACCTAGAGATCTCATCACAGAGCAATAAAGAGAGACAGGACTGCCTTTCCCCCCAGTCTCTTTAAAACTCAATTAAAATATACATAGGATGCAACTTCCCATTAGCTGGTACTATTTGTACATCCCATGTTCTTTCTTTAATTAAAAAAACATGCTTATTGCAATACTGCTAGAATTACTTTTACGGTATTTTAATTGTAATGTCTCTGTCTGATTAAAAAAAGAAAATATGAACTAGAAACTGCCTGCAAATAGTATCATCATGCACAGCCCAAATGGACTGAGCATAACAAACAATGGCTCAGATAACCAAGCATCGCAGCCAGTCTATAAACAAGGAAAATAATGGGCATAAGGGGGATCTGCAAAAGGTGACTGGATGACACAGAAAACTGGACAAAGATAAAAAACTTGCCATTTCTAGGGTACCAGTTCAAACTCAACCCATATCAGCAATGACTGCAGTCCTGTATGTGCCTCATCAGGATCCTATGACTGATGGTATTGAAGGCCAGAGGGAGGATCACTGCAAAGAACTCCTGTCCAAAGCCAAGAGAAGGTTATCCAGCTATGCCTGTAGGGCCAGGTTGATGGGAAGAGGTGCAAAAGGGAGACAGAAGAGCTAAATTAATACAAATGAAAAGGCTTCCTGATATAACACCAGAACTGTATTAACCTCATGCCTGGTAAACAAGTTAACACCAGTTAAACAAAATTGGTTTGTTGGAAATTAGACCTAATTGGTGGACAAAATAATAGGGGGATGGACTATTCCACCCAACACTTCCTTGGCTGTCCTCAGAAAAAGACTTTTTGGAAAAGATGATGGCTACCGTGGCCACAGACTGACTGAAAGAAAGGGAAGGAGTGAGCTTCACCATCATGGCTGCCACCCCTGCTGTCTCCTGAGACCCCGGGATCCAGTGGGACATCATTGTGTCTTCTTCATCCTGAGAAAACCGGGAAAGAGAGACGGACCTAGATGCCACCTCCACCAGCTAAATCCCAAATGCCAGCTGGGATGTAAGACCATGTAATCCCTTCCCCCATGTGTGTTCTGTTTAATAACGCTCTGGTTTAGCCAGCCACAACTATATTTTGCAACACTGCTGTAAGCCTGTCTCCCAAGAAAGGTATTTAAAAGCAATGCCCCAAATGGCCCAACGATAGCACAAGTTTGCCAAGTCTTATCAGCCACTCCGAGACTGTGTGCTAGACTTGTGTTTCTCCAGCACGGAGTCTGCAAGTGAGAGTCAACACCTGAGACAGAAGCTGCATTTTCTCTTTGCTGTTTTTCCCATGTCCCTCTTGTGTGTCTGTCTTGTTTTGTCTTCTAAAAAACAGGATCAAACCTCAACAGCAATAACAACAGCTCCAGCCCATCTCAACTAACTTCTTCTCTTTATCCCCAAAAGTATAGTTATCACCATCTGCGTTTCTTGCATGCAGCCACTGGTGGATTTTTTTGCAGCCACCAAAGCATGGGCGGAGACTGGGGGCAAAGCAGCAGTCCCTCCCTGCAGCACGCATCTGTTGCTCCTGAACAGCTGGCATCAAGGGCAATCAGATGCGCCACCTTGATGTTTGCGCTGGTACTGCCAGCAGGGATCGGCGCCCTCCGCCATGCAGCCTTCTTGGGGGCTCCAGGCAGTGCCTCTGGAGACACATGCATGGCACCGGTGGCAGCTCTTGTCAGTGAAGATGGCTGCGGCATTTGGTCACCAGGATATTTCCCTGGGCAGCTCCCCCACACCGGGAGTCTGGGATACTGCAGACGGCCGGTGAGTTCCCAACCCACCTTCCTGGGGCAGTCTTTCGCTGAAGGACCATGGGAGACAGGGACAGAGATGGATCAGCATTTCCTGCACCTGGGGCTGCACTCACTATTCACAGTTGCTCTAGCTACTACAGCAGGTCAATGACTCTAGGCTGCTGCAGGGCTTGGCAGTTCCCCGTCATGGTGAGGGGCTCCCACTCCATGACAAGCTCTGAGCATAATAGGAGCAAAGTCCGAGTGAGCTAAATGGGGATCTCTACTTCCTACCGCCCAGCCCCAGTGTGGAGAAGCCATGCCCTATCAGGGGGTTCCTATCTATGTTCCCATGTGGTGCATGCAGCCTGCCAGGATCATGTCTTCTTATTAGCATCAAGAGCTCCATCGGTGATGCAGGGTGAGTCTGAGCACAGGGGAATCCTTCCTCGCTGCCACTTACAGGAATGGGTTTGCTGCTTTTCAACAAGTACAGAAGTATTGTAGAGAAAATTGTCAGAGCAGCCACCAGCAAGAGTTGGCCATCCCACGCTGAGGCCACTAAAACTGTGTTATGAGAACCTCTGATCTAAAAGACTGTCATATAGGGTTTTTTTCCTTATAAAATCTCTTTACAGCTAATGGGAAAGGGGAAAACGGACCTGATTAAAATGAAAGCCTCACATAACACTTGATATTTCAAATGCTTTAATTGTTTTCCCTTCTTTTCTGTATCATTAATAAAGAACTTAAAATATTTTTAATGGTATGTTTGCCATGGTACTAAGCAGGCTGAGGTATCTGGTTATAAAACCCTGAACTCTGTTTAATACTGTTTAATGTTGGATAGTTTCAGGGTCACGTTAACACATGTGACTCTTTCAGTCCATTTATTCCATCTAAGCTACTGTAATACAAGAGAACCAAGTGTGCTTGGTATCATAAATACCCTTCTCAGAGTCATTGGGTCTAAAATAGTCTAACGTTGGTTTAATAACTGTACCGTACCAACCATATTGTGTGGGTCAGCTGAATGGGCTTGTTTGAGAATGAAAAGGAGCATGATGGAGAAGGAAAAAATTGCTTTTGAATACGAGTCCAAGCCACAAAGACCCTGTTTCTAAATTTCACTGAAAACAATGGAAAGACTCCCATCAAATTCACTGGGCTTATGGATCAAGCCCATGGTTCAGAGTTGTGTCTGACCTTTCTTTCTTATTCAATTTCCGGCTCTGGATCTATTTCATAGATTTGGGCTGAACCACAAAGTTTAGACCCAGATTTGGATCCCAGCTTGCTAGGACTTTGGATCCTGCATTCTAGTTCAGACCCACCTCATACTTGTGATACAGATACGCATTCCAGCAGGATAATCTCATTTGGGCTGAAAACGACTCATTTATTACCAAGAACCTATTTTCAGAGGCTTAGAACTTTCAGCAGGAGGTTGGTGGGGAGGAGGGGAGGATTTGGCTAAAACATTTTCATGCTTGATCTCGACCCCAGCTTGATTAAAATACTTATTTTATTTGTTCAGGAAGAAAACCTGATAAAATTCCACCCTGCTATTCTGGGAGATCGCTAATCAAGGGATAGAAGTGGGAAGGAAAGTTGTTTCCATTTTCAGATTTCTTTATGGTCTGTTAACTCAAAACTGAGTTAAAATACATTAAAATATCACATTATTTGCGTCTATAGTCCTCAATGAAGGTTTAGCCACAGATCCTCAAAGATATTTAGATGCCCAACTCCTATCAATTTCAATGGGAATTAGGAGCCTAAATGCCTTTGAGGATTTGGGCCTTAATACCTATGACATTTGTTATGAAATGTCTTTTACAAACCATTAAATGTAAGCATTTAAACACAACACAAAGTCCTTTGCTAACTTTTTAGGCCCCAATCCTGAAAAGATTTACACATGTGTAAAAGTTAAAGTTAAGCATGTGTAGAAGGGTGTGCAGGATTGGGGCCTTCATTTCGAGGATGGAAATGTTTCTATTGGTGAATGGCAGGTTATTTTTGTCCTTACAAAAATTTGTAATTTTTTTTTTCAAATCTGAATTTGACTCGGGGTATGTAAGTACTACAAGCCTGATGCTTTCTCTCTTAATTGTGCTGTATTATTTACACAGCACCAGCGGAGTGCTAGGATCATGGATTATTTATTACATTCTGTAACTGTAGCCTATAATTCTGTAACAACATCATTAGTTCTGTAAAGGCTTTTCCAACACACTTGCAGCAAAGATACCACACAAGACATAGCTGATTATTGTTACCAGTACCACTATTATCCCTGATGGCTGTGCAGAAGAGCTCCGCTTTCAGCAATCCTACTCATATTGTCATTATGCCTCAAATGGCATAAACGAAGCTTTCTGCATACATAATTAAACAGATCCCTCCCCCCATCCTCACTATGTTTACCAAATGCTGATGCTCTGTCTTTGACACTCCTGTCTCACCAGGTGCCTTGGCACAGTTTATTTGATTGTGGCAGGGGGAGAGAGAATGAAACACTACAGCCTGGAAGAAACAAACAGACAAAAACCTCCTCAGACCTTTGACATGCAGAAAGTTGAGGATGCCAGTGGTGGTATCCAGCAGCAGGGTCTGGCCTCTTTCTACCGTGACATTAGCGCCATCTTGTGGCAAGTGCCCATCAAGCCAGCTGGAGTTCTTAGACCATCGGCCGCAGAATTGGAGGGGGAGATGCCTCTGAAAAAGAAAATAAGGGTCTTAAAATTGACCTTAGATTTTTTTAAAATAATGAAACTGGAAATAACTTTAAAACAAATTATAAATGTGATCATGCAGGTCCTTGTCCCAACTTCCTGTTGTCACCAAGCATGGAAATACTTGTCAGGGGAGAATGGACCCAAGTTTTACCTGGCATACCTTAAGTGAAGTTCATTTACTCCAGTCTTTTCAGCTAGGCTAGTTGCGCTGTATATTTTCCCCCCCCAATATCCAGCCCACTCCCCCTTCTATATAACAACAGAGAGAGGAGGGAATCCAAGTTTCTCGGTGTCTGTTTTCTCCACTACAATATCGAGACTCAACTCACAGTCTACTTCAAAAGTGGATCTAGACTCACCACAAAGGTTAGGCATGGATAGACCTTAGAGGAAATGCTAGATAGCATGTCTAGCAATAGACCTACCTGCAAGGATTAGTCAATATTTACAATGTATGCACCACAGTAATCAATGTGTTTGTTACCATCAGACTGGATTAGTGCAACACAGGATATATGTGGCTTCTCTAGAGGGTGAAAAGATTGATGTAGTAGACAGGGCATGACAAGGACTCAAGAAACCTGGGTTCATCCACAGACTCCCTGGTTGGCTTTGGGCAAATAACAGTCTACCCGTCTCAGTTCCCCATGTGTGAAATGGGGATGATACTTCCCTACCACACAGGGTGTTGTGAAAATAAAACCCTTTATGACTGTGAGGGGCCCAGTTACCAGAGTGATGAGGGCCATGTACCCTGGCAGATTCAGCAATACCTGCGAGTGTGAAATGCACCTGTCTGCTTCCTTACTGATGATTCTTCTCTGGAGCACATTACACCTGCTCGCTATAGATTGCACCCATTTGTTTCTGAGTGAAATTCAAAACACTGATTCTGATCAATGAAGCCCAATATGGCTTCAGTCCTGTCTACCTCAGAACCTCTCTCCCCATACGCTATCTTGATAAATCAGATGGTCTGGCATGGTCCTGACAACAGTTCTCAGATATCAGTAGTAGGAACTAGAGGCAGGGCACTCTCCAGGGGACAGGGATGGGGTTTTGTTTATTTCAATGGCTCAACAAGGCCCACATTTCCAGAGCACACTGGTGTTCACCCACGAAAGCTTATGCTCCAATACATCTGTTAGTCTATAAGGACTCTTTGCCACTTATTCACTAAAGATTTTGCTAGACCCTTGAGTGATTCAAATGTAGTTTGTAGGGTAGAAGTAGGGGGTTTTTTTCCAGTTGACTTGCCATCAGTTTTGTTTTTTGCTGAACAATGTTTTATACTGACTGTTCATGCACCACTTCGAGACTGGCAGGGGTGCATTTTGGAAAACAAACGTTTAGGTAGATAACAATTTGCTACACTAGAAAGGACTAATAGTCCATCAAGTCTCCACAACTTGGATCCTTATCAGAACCAAACCTTTTTTGGGCTCCTTGCTGGTGGGAACATTAGAAGTGGCTAATGTTGACCGATATATGCTAGCTAGCATATAGATCATATTAATATGCATTACCTGCACCACACGTATATTAGTATGCATTAAGCACAAATAGAATTAAGTTCAAACCGTATAGTAGTTATATAACCTAAATTGGCCTCTACTTTTACTATAATCCCATTCTCTTATGCTAAGTATCCCATTACACCTTGCATTACCCGAAGTAAGCTTTGGCTTAAGTACATAGGAAAGTTGTCAGGATCAGGACATATGATTTATGTAGGGAGTTATTCTCCCAGGCCAGTACTGGAATCTCCCAAAGGAAGAAGACGAGACATATAATTGTTTTGTCCTAGTACAAACCTAGGAGATGCCGTCACGCCCTTTGGTACGTGGAATGCATGTGTTCAGAACAAAGAGATAAGGGGTATAGCATAGTACCAGAAAAACAAGGTAAAAAGCTGATTGGTAAAACGCTAGTTTCAGGTGATGTACACTGTACCTTTTACTTGTAAACTGGTAGGGTATAAAAAGATGGCTTTAGAGGTGTAACTCTGGGTGCACACCTTCTGCGTAAGGTTAATGTAACAATGCTGCACAAGACGGCTTCCCGGAGATTGGTATCGTATAGAACCTTTTTCCTGTACAACATTATTATTGGCTTTTAATAATAAACATGACTGACATTGGTTATTTAGTCTCTTGAATATATTTCATAATGAATTAAAGTGTGGTCAAGCAATTGACTATACAATTTGTCAACACTAGATAGTACTATTTATTTACAGTAGCTCTAACAATGTGTTGGGTGCTTTCTACACATTCACAGAAATCACAGAACTGTTGGACTGGAAGGGACATCAGTAAGTCATCTAATCCAGTCCCCCTGCACTCAAGGTAGGACTAAGTATTATCTAGACCATCCCTGACAGGTGTTTGTCAAACCTGTTCTTAAAAACCTTCAATGATGGAGATTCCACAACCTCTCTACATAATTTGTTCCAGTGCTTAACTTTCCTTACATAGGATTTCCAACTTTCTACTCGCACAAAACCGAATACCCTTGCCCTGCCCCTGATCTGAGGCCCCGCCCATGCCCCACCTCTTCTCCGAGGCTCACTCCATCTCCCCCTCCCTCTGTTGCTTACTCCCCCACCCTCACTCGCTCATTTACACCGAGCTGGCTCAGAGGGTTGGGTGCGGGAGGGGGTGAGGGCTCTGGCTAGGGGTGCGGGCTCTGGGTTGAGGCTAGGGATGAGGGTTTGGGGTGCAGGAGGGTGCTCTGGGCTGGGATCGAGAGGTTTGGAGTGTGGGAGGGGGATTGGGGCTGGGGCAGGGGGTTGGAGCCTGGGAGAGGGTCAGGGGTGCAGGCTCTGGACAGCTCTTACCTCAAGCAGCTCCTGGAAGCACTGGCATGTCCCCTCTCCGGCTCTTATGCTGAGGCGCATCTAGGCAGCTCTGCGCACTACCCTGTCTGCAGACTCCTGGCCAATGGGAGCTGCGGAGGTGGGACTTGGGGAAGGGGCTGCACGTGGAGCCCCCTGACTGCCTCTACGTATAGGAGGCAGATGGGACATGCCGACTGCTTCTCGGGAGCTGCACAGCACAGAGGCTAGCAGGGAACTTGCCAGCCCCACTGTGTGGTGCCACTATCCAGACAGTCAATGGCCCAGTCAGCAGTGCTGACCGGAGCCGCCAGGATCCCTTTTCGACCAGGAGTTCCAGTTGAAAATCGGACACCTCGTCACCCTATCCTTACAGTTAGGGAGTTTTTCCTAGTTTCTTGCTGAAATCTCCCTTACTGCAATTTAGGCCCATTCTTTTTTGTCCTGTCCTCAGTGGTAAGGAGAACAATTTATCCTCTTCCACTTGAAAACTATCTTTTATGTACTGTAAGACTGTTACCATGTCCCTCCTCGGTCTTCTCTTCTCCATACTAAACAAACCCAATTTTTTCAATCTTTCCTCATACATCATGTTTTCTAGACCTTTAATCATTTTTTGTTGCTCTCTTCTGAACTTTCTCCAATTTGTCCACATCTTTCCTGAATTGTGGTGCCCAGAACTGGACACAATGCTCCAGCTGAGGCTTTAACAGTGCTGAGTAGAGTTGATGAAATATTTCTTGTTTCTCCTGATAATACAGCCCAGAATTATGTTCACTTTTTTTTTTTTTTGGTCTTACATTGTTGACTCGTATTTAGTTTGTGATCTACTATAACCCCAAGATCTTTTTCTGCAGTACTCCTTCCTAGGCAGTCATTTCCCATTTTGTGTTTGTGCAATTGATTATTCCTTCCTAAGTTTGAACTTTGCATTTGTCCTTATTGAATTTCATCCTATTTATTTCAAACCACCTCTTCAGTTTGTCAACATCACTTGGAATTCTAAACCTGTCCTCCAAAGCACATGCTCTTGGAGACAAACTCTCCAAGCTTGGTATCTTCCACAAACTTTATAAATGTACTCTTTATGCCATTATCCAAATCATTCATGAAGATATTGAATAGAACCAGACCTTGGACAGATCCATGTAGGATCCCACTCAATATGCCCTTCCCACTTGACTGTGAACCACTGATAACTACTCTTTGAGTACAGTTTTCCAACCAGTTTTGCACCCACCTTTTTCATAGGTTATCTAGGTTATATTTCCCTAGTTTGTTTATGAGAAAAGCATGTGAAGCAGTATAAAAAGCCTTACTCAAATCCAGATATATCACATCTATTACTTCACATCATCCATAAGGCTTGACACCCTGTCAAAGGAAGATAGTGGGTTGGTTTGACATAATTTATTCTTGACAAATCCATTTTGACTGTTAATTATCACCTTATCCTTAGGGGGTGGTACTACAATGAGAAGCTCACAATGTAAATACAGACTGAGAAATACAGGCAGAGGTTAGGAGAAGGGGAGCAACAATATGCAATGCACCTACAAGTCAAATCTTTTCACTGTTGGCACCATGGCAGAAGTGGGTCTTAAATAGGGACTCACGTATGGACAGGGTAGATGCCTTGAACCTTAGATAAATATTCATCTCTTTAAAGAAAATAAGGTTCTCTCAGCAACAGAGAAATGGAAAGAACAGATAGGTTGTGTGAGGAAGCAGGGTTTTCAGAAACATCAAGCCTTTCACAGGTCCTTGCTAAAGTAAATATTTCATTCTTCATGGAGGAATCTCCAACATTAAAGGAACTTTTGTTCAATGGGGAACAATCAAAGAAGGAGGTGTAAAACATCTTCATTTCTTCTCCATTGCTTTGCAGTATGTCTCAGCAGAACAAATGCTGCTTTGCTAAATGGCAGGGCAGGCCAACCCACGCAGCAATATCCTAATGTTTATAACTACCTATCTGATGGCGTCTCAGCCACTCTGTGTAGTACATTAGGGGCGATGGCTGACATATGGTTACCATCAAATGGTTTGCCTCCTCCTAGCTAAGAGCATTCCTCTGAGACAAGGCTCTTATTGAGCCTGATACAATACCCACTGAAGTCAAGAAGGGTCTTTCCACTGACTTCAACAGGCCCTTTATGCTGTGATAGGCATGGAAAAAAGTGGTTGCTCTTATTGGGTATCTTATTGTATCACTTTTTGGGTAGGTAGGCCTCTAGAGGAATCGAGAAGAAATGGTCGCTTTGTGATTTTGGCTTCCTGAGAACAGAAGCTCATCATTGGACTGAGGGTCTCACACAGGATGCAGATGTAATCCACACACCTTCTGGGTGTGGTGTTCTGTCCCACTAGTGGCACCGAGACCACTTAAAGAGAGAGATATAAAATGAGTCTGCTCCATAGCCTTAGCTAAGAGCCAGTTAGCTCTAGCTCATGCAGTAGAGGCTCATGCACTAAGCTCCAGAGAGCCGCGGTTTGATCATGCCTGCTAATGACCGGGGTCTGTTGATGCTACACAGACTCCTCAACTCTTTTCATTTATGTCCTCTCTTTCCAACATGAAATGTGTCTCTCTTTTTTCACCCTCCCACCCCCACCCCCAAACACAAGTACAATCCTCCTGGGCAGAGGCCAGCTACTATTCCCAATGCCATCCCACGTGACGCCAAAACCCCAGATGTAGTGATGCTTCCCAAGCCAATTATGGATGGGAATAATCCACAAAATAAGACCCTTCATCCATTTTAAGGACCAAACTCAGAATCATAGAATCATAGAATATCAGGGTTGGAAGGGACCCCAGAAGGTCATCTAGTCCAACCCCCTGCTCAAAGCAGGACCAAGTCCCAGTTAAATCATCCTAGCCAGGGCTTTGTCAAGCCTGACCTTAAAAACCTCTAAGGAAGGAGATTCTACCACCTCCCTAGGTAACGCATTCCAGTGTTTCACCACCCTCTTAGTGAAAAAGTTTTTCCTAATATCCAATCTAAACCTCCCCCATTGCAACTTGAGACCATTACTCCTCGTTCTGTCATCTGCTACCATTGAGAACAGTCTAGAGCCATCCTCTTTGAAACCCCCTTTCAGGTAGTTGAAAGCAGCTATCAATCCCCCCTCATTCTTCTCTTCTGCAGACTAAACAATCCCAGCTCCCTCAGCCTCTCCTCATAAGTCATGTGCTCTAGACCCCTAATCATTTTTGTTGCCCTTCGCTGTACTCTTTCCAATTTATCCACATCCTTCTTGTAGTGTGGGGCCCAAAACTGGACACAGTACTCCAGATGAGGCCTCACCAGTGTCGAATAGAGGGGAACGATCACGTCCCTCGATCTGCTCGCTATGCCCCTACTTATACATCCCAAAATGCCATTGGCCTTCTTGGCAACAAGGGCACACTGCTGACTCATATCCAGCTTCTCGTCCACTGTCACCCCTAGGTCCTTTTCCGCAGAACTGCTGCCGAGCCATTCGGTCCCTAGTCTGTAGCGGTGCATTGGATTCTTCCATCCTAAGTGCAGGACCCTGCACTTATCCTTATTGAACCTCATTAGATTTCTTTTGGCCCAATCTTCCAATTTGTCTAGGTCCTTCTGTATCCTATCCCTCCCCTCCAGCGTATCTACCACTCCTCCCAGTTTAGTATCATCCGCAAATTTGCTGAGAGTGCAATCCACACCATCCTCCAGATCATTTATGAAGATATTGAACAAAACGGGCCCCAGGACCGACCCCTGGGGCACTCCACTTGACACCGGCTGCCAACTAGACATGGAGCCATTGATCACTACCCGTTGAGCCCGACAATCTAGCCAGCTTTCTACCCACCTTATAGTGCATTCATCCAGCCCATACTTCCTTAACTTGCTGACAAGAATGCTGTGGGAGACCGTGTCAAAAGCTTTGCTAAAGTCAAGAAACAATACATCCACTGCTTTCCCTTCATCCACAGAACCAGTAATCTCATCATAAAAGGCGATTAGATTAGTCAGGCATGACCTTCCCTTGGTGAATCCATGCTGACTGTTCCTGATCACTTTCCTCTCCTCTAAGTGCTTCAGGATTGATTCTTTGAGGACCTGCTCCATGATTTTTCCAGGGACTGAGGTGAGGCTGACCGGCCTGTAGTTCCCAGGATCCTCCTTCTTCCCTTTTTTAAAGATGGGCACTACATTAGCCTTTTTCCAGTCATCCGGGACTTCCCCCGTTCGCCACGAGTTTTCAAAGATAATGGCCAAGGGCTCTGCAATCACAGCCGCCAATTCCCTCAGCACTCTCGGATGCAATTCGTCCGGCCCCATGGACTTGTGCACGTCCAGCTTTTCTAAATAGTCCCTAACCACCTCTATCTCTACCTCTATCTCTACCTCTAAAAGGCATAAACCACCCTACTAGATGTTACTTTTCATTTATTTGTATTATGGTAGCACCTAAGAGCCCCATAGTGCTAGTTCCTGCCCCCAAGGAATTTACAGTTGTGACAAAGTTCTTCCTCTACCTTGGTGGGTCTTGCGCTTATTGGCGGATTTGCTCACCTAGGAGATTCATGGCAGCCCTCAGTTTGGCCATTTTCGTGAACCCACAGTCCAGGTCAACTCCTCCTGTGTCTGATCAGGAGTTGGAAGGTTTGGGGGAACCCAGGCCCGCCCTCTACTCTGGGTTCCAGCCCAGGGCCCTGTGGAATGCAGCTGTCTAGAGTGCCTCCTGGAGCAGCTGTGCGACAGCTGCAACTCCCTGGGCTACTTCCCCATGGCCTCCCAACGCCTTCTTTATCCTCACCATAGGACCTTCCTCCTGGTGTCTGATAATGCTTGTACTCCTCAGTTCTCCAGTGGTACGCCTTCTCACTCTCAGCTCCTAATGCCTCTTGCTCCCAGCTCCTCACACGCACACCACAAACTGAAGTGAGCTCCTTTTTAAACCCAGGTGCCCTGATTAGCCTGCCTTAATTTATTCTAGCAGCTTCTTGATTGGCTACAGGTGTTCTAATCAGCCGGTCTGCCTTAATTGTTTCCAGAAAGTTTCTGATTATTCTGGAACCTTCCCTGTTACCTTACCCAGGGAAAAGGGACCTACTTAACCTGGGGCTAATATACTGCCTTCTATCACTCTCCTGTAGCTATCTGGCCCAACCCTGTCACACAGTCTAACTATCCAAGGCAGACTAAGGAAGTTTTATTATCTGAATGGGTCTGAATCTTTGAAGTGGAGTTTAAAAAAAAAAAAAAAACCCTCTAAATATACAAATAGATCAATACCAACCATCCATACTAGCTCAAGGCCTAGCTCTGGCCAGCTG
Source organism: Dermochelys coriacea (assembly GCF_009764565.3). Lineage (NCBI taxonomy): Eukaryota > Metazoa > Chordata > Testudines > Dermochelyidae > Dermochelys > Dermochelys coriacea. Next base: position 11,645,576 of record NC_050070.1, on the reverse strand, counting down.
GCAAAATCCTGTCAATGTCATGGCAGGAATGGGTCTGAAGAAGGAACTTGAAGGGGAAAAAAAAGGATGGATCAGTTCAAGGAGAGTGCTCCACCTGCAAAGGGCAGCACGAAAAAAAGCACAAGATGCTTGTGGGAGAAGCAGGCAGTCTAGGCTAGTACCCTTGGAGGAGCTGAGAGGCCATGAGATACTCAGTAAGAACCATGAGATGATAATAGGGAGGAGCAGAGCTACAAAGGGCCTTACATGGCAGTGTGGCCTAGTGAATAAGAACTAACCTAGGAGTCAGGAGAGCGGGGTTCTGTTCCTGGCTCTGCCACTGACCTGATTTGTAACCTTGGGCCAGTCACTTCCTCACTCGCTTGGTCTTGTCTATTTAGACTGTGAGCTCTTTGGGACAGGCATTCTCTCATTTATATGGTTGTATACCACACAGTACAATGGGATCTCTTGGCACTACCATAATACAAATAGTGGTAAAGGCAAGGTGGCCTTACGTATTGTTCTGTCCTATATGACAATAGTACTCCACCTCACAAGGGTGTTATAACTGACGTTAGTAAGATTTGTCAAGTACCTAGAGCCCCTCAAAGGAAAGCTACTACCTAGCTGCAGAGTAAATAGTAGGGTAGCCCTTTTTATTGACTATTAGATGGGCACAGGAGCCATCCTCCCTTTTCCCGCATAGCAGGTCTCAGCCTTCCCCCCCACTCCTGGTTTCTTCAGTGATGCCCACGAAAGATGAAGAATAGCCGCACACAGTTTTCCATAGAAGTGAGACTGTTTTTTTGGTTCTAGTTAGAACCCAGCACTCCTGCAATGTCATTCTATAAACAGTTCCTGTTAACACTGAAGAGCAGCAGCAGCTGCAGTGGCCGAGGTCATGGCTGACTGCCTCTCCGGACACATGTTTGTTTGATGAGCCTGTAGAACCAGTGGGAGGGGAGGGGAGTCCATAGGGCCGAGCGATGCTTATGCTGTCTTTTGTTCTTTCATTTCATCCGTCATCAGAGGTGGTTCTGATCCAGCTTTTCTGCAAGCGGAAGTGATGTGGGCCCAAAACAGAAATCTGAGCTCTGAACACACCCAGACCTGGATCCAGAGCTGACATTTGGGCCAGCGGCAAGCAAAGGAGGAGTGCAGGTTTCATGGAACTCTACTTATAACCACGGGCTTGTTTGTGGGCTGCTTCCTTTCTTGTAGATACATATCTTCCCCTTCTGCCCTTGTCTTTACATTTACAGATATGCCAGTGCTATAGGTCAGGAGCTGTAACCACGGCTGCTCATTGTAAATGAGGCATGTAAAGAAAAATACAAAAGGATCCTTGTCTCAGTGTAGAGAGAGATCAATGCAGTCCCTGCTGCACTGTCTGATGTAAACATTAAACTCAGAGATAACTTAGAGGTCTCAAACAACTGCTGAACTAATAACGACAAATGGACCCAAAACACAGAAATTCACCCCAGACCCAGATTCTAAATATGCTAACATGTTTCAGTCCTGTTTTTACTTAAAGACATTTTAAACCCCCTGCACCACCACCACCTTTATTGTAGCTTCATGGTATCCCACTACCAGGGATGATTGGGAAAGGTGAGGACAAGTGATTGAGAACCAACTCCATAGTTCGGCTAAGAGCCTGTGTAGCTACAGGTAGCAGGGATGGTTCTCTTGAGGACATGCTGGTGACTTTTTAAAAAAAAAAAAATCTTCAGTACCACAGGTGACACTAGGCCATCAAGTCAGTAGTAAGCCAATGCCCCATAATATGCTATATGCAGTACAATGTCAAAGATGAAGTGAACTCCTGACCATGTGTGGCCCTTAAAGAGCTTGTGACACTTTTTGTGACAACCAAGAATGAGGGGTGTCTGGTCAGCAGGAATCCTGGCTTTTATTCCCAACTTGCTGTGTAATTTGTGCAAGTCACTTAATGGCTGTGCCTCAGTTTCTCCACCTGTTAAGTGGGGATAGCCATTCTTACCTCACAGGGTTATTGTGAGGATTAATTCACTTCCCATAAAGCAGATAGAGATAGAGATCCTGGGACAAAATGTTCTATAGAAATGCAAAATATTAACCACCCTGTTGCTCTAGCCCCACTGCAGTTCAGCTGATTACATCCTGCACCCCCTCTGTAACGTCTTTCTCCAGTTTCAAGTAGATTTCTGTTCTTCATGCTCTTCACTGTTAGGGTGGGTTGCTGCTGTGGAGCAGCCCAGCACTGTCTCTATTTCAGGGCATGTCTACACTACAAAATGAAGTCTATTTAAGTCGACGCACATCCACCGCAGTAATTAAAGCTGTGACTCACGTCCACATTACGCCTTCTTCGGTGGTGCGCATCCTTACCAAGAGTGCTTCCACTGACTGAAATGGGCATTGTAGGGCACCGACTGCTGGAGCTCCGCCACCCTGGGACTGACAGCCAGAGCTGTGAGCCTGGCACGGGGTTCACAGCAGGAGCCCCTCCCCCTCCGCCCTGGGGCGGACAGCCAATGGGTGATGTAAATAACGCAGTGTCTACACAGACACTGCATCGCCCTAACCATATCGACCTAAGTGCACCGCCTCTCACAGAGGTGGAGTTAAGTCGATATGGTGGGCGACTTAAATGGGCGGGAGCCCCATTGTAGTGTGGATGCTTACAGAGTTAGGTCAAAGTAACTAAGCTGCCTTACGTTGACCTAACTCTGTCAGGGACAACCTGTGCCTGCTGATAGTGGGGGGGGGGTCAGAGTGAGGGCAACCAGCTGCAGCAGTGTTACGGAGCATGGTCAGTCCATGTGAGCATGCTCAGTACAAGCCAAGCAGCAAATTTGTGGGGGCATGTGACCCCGCATGCCCACCCCCCATGCATCTTCTCTGTCTGTAGTGTAGACCAGGCTTCAGTTGCAGGTGAAGTGATTGCTATAGAGCATATAGTGCACTTAATCTCAAATACCTAATAGTGTTTTGTTGTTTTTTAAGGAAACTAGCACCTACAGAAGAACAAGTATGTACTAATGACTGCCACTCCCCAAAAAGACAACAAGCCTGATCCTGTGATCAAAGACGACCAAAAGCTTAAACACTAATACAGTAAATAGCCATCATAAACCTAACTAAAGCGCATTGCTTGTTATTTTACCCAGAGTCTATCCTATATATTGTGAATTTAAACTAAAGGCTCTTTGGGACAGGGACTCCAAATGAAATCCTGACTCTGCAGGAGTTTTGCCTTTGACTTCATTGGAGCGAGGATTTCACCATCTGACTTTAGACATGTCTTCAAGGTGCTGAGCACAAAGCTAATACTATATACCAAAATAATAACCACTACCATCTTGCTTTCCTGCATGCAAAAATATCCTTATAACCACTTACCTATTGCGGGGAGTGGGGAGGGTATACACCTTTAAGTAATGTAGCCATTACCCGCTGCTGGTCATGAAGCAGTGAACAAGCAAAGGTTGGAACACTACAGCCAAATCAGAGAGATTGACACACATGAGGAAGCCTTTCCTGCAGTAGTGACAGATTGCCATTTAACCAGCAAGTATAGAGCAAGTGTTTTTGTTCCCAGTCACTAGTGAGAGACAAGGTTAACATTTTAAGTGATGGAATACAGTGTATATTTCCCCACACCATGGACCCAGGACTCCACACCACATTTGAAAACACTTAGTTTCAGTGATGGAATACATGGGACCTCACTTTCCAGGCTGTGAACTCTTGACAGCTCCTCAATTTAATTCACCAGGGAAACCATTTCCTCCCCCATCCCCCGCTTCAATCCACCTGAAGGAAAGCAAAGCACATATTTGGAGGAGACAAAGAAGTGGGTTTTTATTTTATTACCCTAGATGTCTTTTAGATGGGAAGTATTCACAGCCATCTGCTCTAATTATTCCTCCTGTATTGGCCACCATCTTCATGCAACAATAGAAATAATTATCTCCTCAAGGGCAAAAGAAAAAAAATATTTACAGAAACAAACAAAAGTGGATTATTTTTAGCTCCTAGAGGAAAAAAAGGAACAACAAGCTACTTCCTAATGAAGAAGCAATTAGGAAGCTGGGTAGAGCATCTATAATTAAATTGGACAAATTGGTGCAGGGACCTCCCTCCCACACACATGCTGCAAAATCTTACTCAATGCAGGTATGTGATTAACATACAAGATATTCTCCAGGCTGATTGAACCAACTTTGTCTTGTTACAGCCCCTGTAGTCAGGTCCTTCATTCACACTCTCATATAATTGATCCATCCCAAGATGCACCTGTGTGGCATAAAGACAAGGAACACTCACCGTGATTAATACAGGCAAGAGATGTAGCAGGGCACCATGGTGTCCATTTGACCTTGCTCTCCCAGCTACCTAGATGCTCATATAGTTCCCATCATCATGGTGTGGTAGAGTGGACTTCTGGCTATGCTACCTAGGTCTAATAATTCAGTGGAAGCCTGACACATTCTTCTTTACAATTGTAAATCAGGCTGAATGTATTTAGAAGACTCTTTCCATAGTTCAGAGGAGGAGAACAGATGGGATTTTATTCTCATTTCCACTAAGGCCTCTTTACATCACTCTGGCAACATAAAGGGGTGTTAGTGCCAATGAGAACCAGTGCCTTTGAGTACAGTTCATCTCCTCACAGCTTCCTGTGAGCAAAGGATTGAGGATTTCCCAGGCGGGAAAGCGAATACTATGTGTTGTGCTAGAGAACAACATGGACATCAGTGTAAGATCACTGTCAAAGTGCTCACAAGTATAATGTCAGAGTATAACACAATATCATCTGCACAGGAGCATCCAGTCCATGCACCAATGGTCAAGGATGCTGTTGCAAAGGGCACTACAGGGCAGGATACCAGACTTGTTGAGTAGAGAAACAGCTTACCGGGTAAGAGAAATGAACTCCTGCTGTGAGCTGCTCTGCTGTCCCCGCTGCTCAGCTGGTTCCCGAGGCTCTGGCTATTTTTAAACAGCCAGGCTTCCCTGACGCAAACACACAGACACCCTAATGCCCGCCCCCTGCAGGCTAGCAGCCAATCAGACACTCACTCAGGCTCCCTCCCAGCAAACACACGCTCGGATACTTCCTCAGCAAGCAAACACACACACTCGGATACTTACCAGTCCCAGAGAGCCTGAGTGAGTGTCTGATTGGCTGCTAGCCTGCAGGGGGCGGGCATTAGGGTGTCTGTGTGTTTGCGTCAGGGAAGCCTGGCTGTTTAAAAATAGCCAGAGCCTCGCGAACCAGCTGAGCAGCGGGGACAGCAGAGCAGCTCACAGCAGGAGTTTGCCTGGGAGTTCGCCTGGAGTGAGCCCAGTGAGGCTTACATCTTGCCAACGTCTCTGAGGAAGCTCATAGTAGGTAGGTGATATGGAAGGGGGGGGTTCAGCTGTTGTGACCTGCACTGGATGTGCCATGTTTGTCTTTCTTCCACAGGACAGAAGCGACTTTGTCTGTACAAAGTGCAAGCTGGTCTCCATATTGGAAGAGAAGATTGAAGGTCTGGAGCAACAGGTAACGACCCTGCGTTGTATACAAGAGACTGAGGATTTTCTGGACCAAACTCAGGATAGCCTTCTAGGGGCACAAAGCTCTAAAGATGTAGAGCAGGTTGCACAGAGGAGCCAAGAGGCCAGTGAAGAAGCTTGGCAACATGTGACCTCCAGAAGAGGTAAGCGGAATGTCCGGGTTCCAGTAACACAGACACAGGTAACTAACCGCTTTCATGTTCTCTCCACAGGTAGCATTGCGGAGAGTGGACCAGATGATATGTCTGGGGGGAGAAAGCAGAAGGAGACTCCGCTGGTTGGGAGGCATGAGATGCGATGTCCTGAGGTTGGGGGTTCCACGACCACCACTCCCAAGAGGAGAAGGCGGGTGGTGGTGGTCGGGGACTCTCTCCTCCGGGGGACTGAGTCATCTATCTGCCGCCCTGACCGGGAAAACCGAGAAGTCTGCTGCTTGCCAGGGGCTAAGATTCGTGATGTGACGGAGAGACTGCCGAGACTCATCAAGCCCTCGGATCGCTACCCCTTCCTGCTTCTCCACGTGGGCACCAATGATACTGCCAAGAATGACCTTGAGCGGATCACTGCGGACTACGTGGCTCTGGGAAGAAGGATAAAGGAGTTGGAGGCGCAAGTGGTGTTCTCGTCCATCCTCCCCGTGGAAGGAAAAGGCCTGGGTAGGGACCGTCGAATCGTGGAGGTCAACGAATGGCTACGCAGGTGGTGTCGGAGAGAAGGCTTTGGATTCTTTGACCATGGGATGGTGTTCCATGAAGGAGGAGTGCTGGGCAGAGACGGGCTCCATCTTACAAAGAGAGGGAAGAACATCTTTGCCAGCAGGCTGGCTAACCTAGTGAGGAGGGCTTTAAACTAGGTTCACCGGGGGAAGGAGACCAAAGCCCTGAGGTAAGTGGGAAAGCGGGATACCGGGAGGAAGCACAGGCAGGAATGTCTGTGAGGGGAGGGCTCCTGCCTCATACTGGGAATGAGGGGCGATCAACAGGTTATCTCAAGTGCTTATATACAAATGCACAAAGCCTAGGAAACAAGCAGGGAGAACTGGAGGTCCTGGTGATGTCAAGGAATTATGACGTGATTGGAATAACAGAGACTTGGTGGGATAACTCACATGACTGGAGTACAGTCATGGATGGTTATAAACTGTTCAGGAAGGACAGGCAGGGCAGAAAAGGTGGGGGAGTAGCACTGTATGTAAGGGAGCAGTATGACTGCTCAGAGCTCCGGTACGAAACTGTGGAAAAACCTGAGTGTCTCTGGATTAAGTTTAGAAGTGTGTGCAACAAGAGTGATGTCATGGTGGGAGTCTGCTATAGACCACCGGACCAGGGGGATGAGGTGGATGAGGCTTTCTTCCGGCAACTCACGGAAGCTACTAGATCGCATGCCCTGATTCTCATGGGTGACTTTAATTTTCCTGATATCTGCTGGGAGAGCAATACAGCGGTGCATAGACAATCCAGGAAGTTTTTGGAAAGCGTAGGGGACAATTTCCTGGTGCAAGTGCTAGGGGAGCCAACTAGGGGGAGCGCTTTTCTTGACCTGCTGCTCACAAACCGGGTAGAATTAGTGGGGGAAGCAAAAGTGGATGGGAATCTGGGAGGCAGTGACCATGAGTTGGTTGAGTTCAGGATCCTGACGCAGGGAAGAAAGGTAAGCAGCAGGATACGGACCCTGGACTTCAGGAAAGCAGACTTTGACTCCCTCAGGGAACAGATGGCCAGGATCCCCTGGGGGACTAACATGAAAGGGAAGGGAGTCCAGGAGAGCTGGCTGTATTTCAAGGAATCCCTGTTGAGGTTACAGGGACAAACCATCCCGATGAGTCGAAAGAATAGTAAATATGGCAGGCGACCAGCTTGGCTTAATGGTGAAATCCTAGCGGATCTTAAACATAAAAAAGAAGCTTACAAGAAGTGGAAGGTTGGACATATGACCAGGGAAGAGTATAAAAATATTGCTCGGGCATGTAGGAAAGATATCAGGAGGGCCAAATCGCACCTGGAGCTGCAGCTAGCAAGAGATGTCAAGAGTAACAAGAAGGGTTTCTTCAGGTATGTTGGCAACAAGAAGAAAGCCAAGGAAAGTGTGGGCCCCTTACTGAATGAGGGAGGCAAGCTAGTGACAGAGGATGTGGAAAAAGCTAATGTACTCAATGCTTTTTTTGCCTCTGTTTTCACTAACAAGGTCAGCTCCCAGACTGCTGTGCTGGGCAACACAAAATGGGGAAGAGATGGCCAGCCCTCTGTAGAGATAGAGGTGGTTAGGGACTATTTAGAAAAGCTGGACGTGCACAAGTCCATGGGGCCGGACGAATTGCATCCGAGAGTGCTGAGGGAATTGGCGGCTGTGATTGCAGAGCCCTTGGCCATTATCTTTGAAAACTCGTGGCGAACGGGGGAAGTCCCGGATGACTGGAAAAAGGCTAATGTAGTGCCCATCTTTAAAAAAGGGAAGAAGGAGGATCCTGGGAACTACAGGCCGGTCAGCCTCACCTCAGTCCCTGGAAAAATCATGGAGCAGGTCCTCAAAGAATCAATCCTGAAGCACTTAGAGGAGAGGAAAGTGATCAGGAACAGTCAGCATGGATTCACCAAGGGAAGGTCATGCCTGACTAATCTAATCGCCTTTTATGATGAGATTACTGGTTCTGTGGATGAAGGGAAAGCAGTGGATGTATTGTTTCTTGACTTTAGCAAAGCTTTTGACACGGTCTCCCACAGCATTCTTGTCAGCAAGTTAAGGAAGTATGGGCTGGATGAATGCACTATAAGGTGGGTAGAAAGCTGGCTAGATTGTCGGGCTCAACGGGTAGTGATCAATGGCTCCATGTCTAGTTGGCAGCCGGTGTCAAGTGGAGTGCCCCAGGGGTCGGTCCTGGGGCCCGTTTTGTTCAATATCTTCATAAATGATCTGGAGGATGGTGTGGATTGCACTCTCAGCAAATTTGCGGATGATACTAAACTGGGAGGAGTGGTAGATACGCTGGAGGGGAGGGATAGGATACAGAAGGACCTAGACAAATTGGAAGATTGGGCCAAAAGAAATCTAATGAGGTTCAATAAGGATAAGTGCAGGGTCCTGCACTTAGGATGGAAGAATCCAATGCACCGCTACAGACTAGGGACCGAATGGCTCGGCAGCAGTTCTGCGGAAAAGGACCTAGGGGTGACAGTGGACGAGAAGCTGGATATGAGTCAGCAGTGTGCCCTTGTTGCCAAGAAGGCCAATGGCATTTTGGGATGTATAAGTAGGGGCATAGCGAGCAGATCGAGGGACGTGATCGTTCCCCTCTATTCGACACTGGTGAGGCCTCATCTGGAGTACTGTGTCCAGTTTTGGGCCCCACACTACAAGAAGGATGTGGATAAATTGGAAAGAGTACAGCGAAGGGCAACAAAAATGATTAGGGGTCTAGAGCACATGACTTATGAGGAGAGGCTGAGGGAGCTGGGATTGTTTAGTCTGCAGAAGAGAAGAATGAGGGGGGATTTGATAGCTGCTTTCAACTACCTGAAAGGGGGTTTCAAAGAGGATGGCTCTAGACTGTTCTCAATGGTAGCAGATGACAGAACGAGGAGTAATGGTCTCAAGTTGCAATGGGGGAGGTTTAGATTGGATATTAGGAAAAACTTTTTCACTAAGAGGGTGGTGAAACACTGGAATGCGTTACCTAGGGAGGTGGTAGAATCTCCTTCCTTAGAGGTTTTTAAGGTCAGGCTTGACAAAGCCCTGGCTAGGATGATTTAACTGGGACTTGGTCCTGCTTTGAGCAGGGGGTTGGACTAGATGACCTTCTGGGGTCCCTTCCAACCCTGATATTCTATGATTCTATGATTCTATGAACTAGAACCTCCAAGAAAACCTGTCCAAGCTAGTTCACTACCAGCCCCTGAGAACCACACTGCAGGGTTCAGTTAGTGAGCTACTTTCCGAACCAACCCACCCACCCCTTCCACCCCACAGGGAAGTGCATTAGTAATTTCCACTTGCTCTACAGCTGGTTCAGCTTTGGCCAAGTCTTTAGAAAGAACAGCACGGCCAGAATGGGCATATTTTCTTTTTCCCCCACCATAGACTTGCCTTAGCATTTCCTGGGAAAGATCAGAGCATCTCCAGGGAAACCAGCCTTCCAGCTCAAGAAGGACTGTACCCAAGAGTTCTCATCCAATATGGATCTTAAATGATACACCGTGCCCCACTCTGCTCCACGTGATGAGAATCTGAAGACAACAAGTCTTCCATGGAGGAAAGGGTCCCATATGTCAGAGGGCCAAATTCAGACTTCATATTCGGGGCAGTATAATTTACATGTTGGTAGCACCACCTAGCTCCTGCTTAGTGCTTTTCATCAGTAGGTCTCAAAGTTCTTTACATAGGAGGGCAGCATCATTATCCCCATTTTACAGATGGAGAAACTGAGGCTTAGAGAGGAGAAGTGATTTGCCTCAGGTCACCAAGCAGGTCAGTGGCAGAATATAACATCAATTTTTTTAAAGGCTCCATAAGTGATCCTGGCAATTACAGGCCAATAAGCCCAACTTCAATACAGGTAAACTGGTTGAACCTACAGTGAAGAACAAAAATGTCAGACACATAGATGAACATGATTTGTTGGGGAAGAGTCAGCACAGCTTTTGTAAAGGGAAATCATATCTCTACTAGAATTCTTTGGGGGAGGGGGGTCAACAAACATATGGACATGGGTGACCCAGTGGATATAGTGCATTTGGACTTTCAGAAAGTTTTTGACAAGGTCCCTCACCAAAGATTCTTAAGCAAAGTATACAGTCAAGGGATAAGAGGGAAGGTCCTCTCATGGATCAATAATTGGTAAAAAGATAAACAAAGGGTAGGAATAAACGTTCAGTTTTCACAGTGGAGAAAGGTAAATAGTGGGGTCCCCCAGAGGTCTGTACCGAGACCAGTGCTGTTCAACATATTCATAAATCATCTGGGAAAAGGGGTAAATGGTGAGGTGCTAAAGTTTGCGGATGATACAAAATTGCTCAAGATAGTTAAGTCCAAAGCAGACTGTGAAGCGTTACAAGACGATTTCACAAAACTGGGTGACTGAGGAACAAAATGTCAGATGAAATTCAATGTTGATAAATGCAGAGTAATGCACATTGGAAAACATAATCCCAACTCTACCTACAAAACGATGGGGTCTAAATTAGCTGTTACCACACAAGAAAGAGATCTTGGCGTCACTGTGGCTAGTTCTCTGAAAACATCTGCTTCACATGTAGAGGCAGTCAAAAAAAAGCTAACAGACTGTGACGAACCATTAGGAAAGGAATAGATACTAAAACAGTAAATATCATAATACCACTACATAAATCCATGGTACACCCGCAACTTACTGCATGCATCTCTGGGCACTCCATCTCAAGAAAAATATACTAGAAGTGGAAAAGGTACAGAGAGGGGCAACAAAATGATGAGGGGTATAGAACAGCTTCCGTAAGAGGAGAGATTAAGCAGACTGGGACTGTTCATCTTAGGAAAGAAACAATTAAGGGGGATTTGATAGAGATCTATAAAATCATGAATAGCGTAAAGTGAATAAGGAAGTGTGTTTTATTACTTCACATAAAACAAGAACCGGGGTCCCCCAATGAAACTAATAGGCAGCAGGTTTAAACAAACATATGGAAGTACTTCTTCATACAATGCACGGTCAACCTGTGGAACCTGTTGGAAGGGAAGGGATGTTGTGAAGGCGAAAACTGTAACTGGGTTCAAAAGAGAATTAGATAGCTCATGGAGGATTGGTCCATTAATGGCTAGTAGTCAGGATGGTCAGGGACGTAACCCCATCCTTTGTGTGTCCCTAAACCTCTGACTGGCAGATGCTGGGACTGGAATGACAGGGAATGGATCACTTGATAATTGCTCTGTTTTGTTTGTTCCCTCTGAAGCATCTGGCACCAGCCACTGTTGGAAGACTGGGCTACATAAACCATTGGTCTGACCCAGTATGGCCATTCTTATGAGACTCCAGTTTGAACTAGTATAGGTGCACCTCTTCAGGAGGGTGGCTTTGCCTAAGATGTCACAACCTGAGTGAATCTGCCTAATCACCCTCTGCTGCTTTCCTGTTTACCCTTTGCATGGAAATACCTACAATTCCACAATAACACACATACACAACTGCATTTGCAATACAATGGACCCCAAAGTTACTAACCTAATTCAATTAGGTTCAACTTCACTGAGTAAAATTCATTCAAGATAGTGCAGGAAAGTGTCAGTGTGTCACACTCAGCTCTTCCCAAGATTTTATCCACAATAAAAAGAGAAAGGAGATTCTCTTCAGCTAGCCTGGAGCAACCTCATTGATTCCACTGAATTGCACTGGAACAATAGTGGAAGACTTTGGCCCAGTTCATTTACTATGGAACTGATAAATGATGCTGTCTCCCACCAACTATTATGGGACAAATCTATTTACACACACAAAATTGACCTGGTCCAGTGAGTTGGGACTTGAACCAGGAAACTGGGAGGTCCCAAAGGTAAAAATGCATTTCCATCCAACAGCATTAGTAACTCAAGACCATAAACAAACAGAACTATCATTAATTACTCAGACAGGGGCAGCCTCAAGAGCAGTGAGAAGACCCAAAAGTCAACTGCGAATAGTTCATCTAGCTGATTAGTTTGGGGCAGAGGGAATGAATGGGCAGTTTAGGAGGTCAGAGCCCATGGCACAAGCCAGTCTGCAAGCCAATTTGCAGCTGGACAATGGCACTATAGAGAACTTGAATCCTATAAAAAGCTTTTCCAGCAGGGGAGTAATCACTGCAATTTCTGAGCACAGAAGGTAAGGCTCTTTGCACCAGAGGTAATTAATTAAAGATACAGAATATTGGTTTGATCAAGTGGTGCTTTTGCAGGGAAGGTACTGAAAAGATGGCAACGCACGTGTGTGTATGTGTGCACATCTCAGTTAAGACACCAGCCTTAATAACCTCCCTTTTACCTACTGAGACAATAAAGCCCAGTTGAGAATAGTAAGGCTCAAAGTCCTAGTGTGAAATAATCAACACTAAACCAATCAGTAATTAAAGGAGCCATGTGAGTAAAGTTCATGAACGGAAAGGGAATCTTAAACAGGTATATATACCTGTGTCCTCTTTAATAAAACAGTGTTCCACGATCCCAGAATCCTGGTATATAAATAGAGTTGCTTTCAATTCCAACCACCTGGCTACAACAACAAATAATGCATTGCTACTCAGTGGGCTGGCTTTTAGGCATTGTCACTCATTTACAGAACACATGTGGTCTAGAGGAATATAAACCACTATGAGCAGAGTTGGAACAGAACCTTCCCAAAATGTAGATGTTGGGTGAAACGCTGGCCCCACTGAAATCAATGGCAAAATTCCTACTGACTTCAGTGGGGCCAGGATTTTATCCTTCGGAGTTTTAATTCAGCCCATTACAGGGAACTTCAGAGAAGGAGCCACATTATAAGAAGTTGCCTTGCATAATGACAGGTTTCAAAGTAGCAGCCGTGTTAGTCTGTATTCGCAAAAAGAAAAGGAGTACTTGTGGCACCTTAGAGACTAACAAATTTATTTGAGCATAAGCTTTTGTGAGCTACAGCTCACTTCATTGGATGCATTTGCATCCAATGAAGTGAGCTGTAGCTCACAAAAGCTTATGCTCAAATAAATTCGTTAGTCTCTAAGGTGCCACAAGTACTCCTTTTCTTTTTATTATAAGAAGTTGCAACACAGGTCCAAACTTTCCCTTTGTTAACTGAGTGCAAATGTATTGTCTTCTTCCTAATGTCCATTTCTGGCCTGATTTTCAGATATTATTCATTTTAGTGAAAGCTATCCAGATCTAGTCCTTTAAATCACAAGATCATCTTGCATGAAGAGAGAGAGAGAGAGAGAGAGAGAGAGAGAGAGAGAGAGCGCGTATGAATGAGATAATGGAATGTAGTTCTCCAGTTTTGACACATCTTGGATGTTGTTTTCCAACCCACAGTTGAAGGGCACACATGATTTACACCGCAATGTAAATCACCAACTTCTCAGAGGCATGTCAACTAATGGTAAATGTCAGGTTAATGCTAACAAGCAAACTGAAAGATTCAATTGTTTACACAAACGGTGTCCCTAGCCTACAGCCTGGGCTGGCCACCATAGACCGTAGTCCATTCTGTATAAACCCTTTCATTTGATTACATCATCTTTACTTCCTGCAGTGTGTTTTCTCAGTTGTGTTGCAAAGACAAATATTAACATTGCTGTCATCCAGCCACCTGAAGAAAAAAAGATACAACATGTACCAGCAGGGAGGATTTCTGAATGATTTCAATAGTAAAAAGTGCAGAAAAGGGGTCTGATCCAATCCCAGTGATGCCAGTATAAAACCATAGACTTCCTTGGAAGTTGGACCAGGCTCCAGAATAACTCCCGCTTTAGTATTCTGAAAGATGTATGTTTGGTTTTTTAAACTTTCTGGAGTCCTAGGCCCCACTCACTATTGAGTGAGCAGTGTAGGACAGTGGTCGGAACACAGTATTGGGAGCCAAGAACTGCTGACTTCTGTCTTCAGAGTAGCAGCCGTGTTAGTCTGTATTCGCAAAAAAGAAAAGGAGTACTTGTGGCACCTTAGAGACTAACAAATTTATTTGAGCATAAGCTTTCGTGAGCTACAGCATCCGATGCATCCGATGAAGTGAGCTGTAGCTCATGAAAACTTGTGCTCAAATAAATTTGTTCGTCTCTTAGGTTCCACAGGTACTCCTTGACTTCTGTCTGATACTGACCCCTTGGTGTATTTGGAATTTAACCCAGCTGTGTCTCATTTTCCCCAAACTCACCTCACAGCCAGGAGTGCTGCAAAGATTCACTGGCTGATAAGTGGAATGCGCTTTGAAAATTAAAATTTTTGCACAAATGCTATGTCGCATTTTCTTCTATGTAAAACAGAAGGCACATAAACAAGCATAGTCAAAACATAACCAGATAGGAACTAACACATTCTACACATTGAACTTAAACACATGCATCAATATCCTTAGAGGCAGGGCTGAAAGGGATATTGCATGTCATTACATCCAAATGCATCCCCTCTACTATTAAGAGGTTTAGCCGCCATGTTTTTGAACATTCCTGTGAATGGTGCCTCCTTCCCCTGGGATCAGTCCATTCTCCAATTGTTCACATCAATAGGAAGATTTTGTTTTTAATCTATACCTGTGCTTTAGTTTAAAACCATCACATCTTGTACTATATCCCACTGGCCCATCTCCACCATGTCATTTCTCTTGTGACTGAATAAACCAGTGTAATATGTTGGACCTCCATAGCACCTTCCAGCCATAGGCCTCACAGAACTTTACACACATTAATGAATGAAGCACTTCTATTACAATAACTACTGGTAAGTATTATTATCCCTATTTTATATAAAGGTAAACTGAGGCACAGATGGTTAATTGACTTAGAATTGTAGGGTTAGAAGGGATCACAAGGGTCATCTAGTCTAACCCCCTGCCAAGATGCAGGACTTTGTGTGTCTAAACCAACCAAGATAGATGGACATCCAGGCTCCTTTTGAAAACCTCCAGTGAAGAAGCTTCCACAATGTCCCCAGGCAGTCTGTTCCATTGTCCCACTGTTCTTACAGTTAGGAAGTTTTTCCTGAGATTTAATCTAAATCTGCTCTGCTGTAGTTTGAACCCACTGCCTCTTGTCCTGCCCTCTGTGGAAAAAGAGAACAACTTTTCTCCATCTTTTTTATGGCAGCCTTTCAAGTATCTGAAGACCACTATCATATCCCCCCTTAATCTCCTTTTTGCCATACTAAACATAGCCAGTTCCTTCAGCCTTTGCTCATATGGCTTTCATTCCATCCCTTTGATCATCTTTGTTGCTCACCTCTGGATCCCTTCCAGTTTCTCTGCATCCTTTCTATACATCGGTGACCAAAACTGGACACGGTCCTCCAGCTGAGGCCTAACCAGCACTGAACAGAGCAGTATTATCACCTCCTGTGACTAGGATGACCAGATGTCCTGATTTTATAGGGACAGTCCCGATATTTGGGGCTTTTTCTTATATGGACTCCTATTATCCCCCACCCCCGTCCCGATTTTTCACACTTGCTGTCTGGTCACCCTACCTGTGACTTGCATGCTATGCCTCGGTTAATGCAACCTAAAATTGCATTTGCTTTTTTTGCAACAGCATTGCATTGCTGATTCATGTTGAGGTTGTGATTCACCACAACTCCCAGATCCTTCTCAGCAGTGCAGCTGCCAAGCCAGTTATCCCCCATTCTGTATTTGTGAATTTGGTTTTTCTCCCCTAAGTGTAGCACCTGACATTTATCTCTGCTGAATTTCATTTTTTTGTCCATAGCCCCATTCTCCAATTTATCAAGATCCCTCAGAGTTTTAACTCTGTCTTCCAGTGTATTGGCAACAGTCCCACCTTTGTGTCATCTGCAAACTTGATCGGCTCACTCTCTATATCTAAATCCAGATCATTAATAAAGATGTTAAACATCATCAGACCCAGAACAGATCCCCATGGAAGCCCACTTGAGACCTCTCCCCAATTCAACATCATTCCATTTATAGTTCCTCTTTGTTTGCAGTTGTTTAACCAATTCTGTATCGACTGAATGGTAGCTCTGTCAAACCCACATTTCTCCAGCTTATTTATGAGCAGGGCCAGCTCCAGGCACCAGCGAAGGAAGTAGGTGCCTGGGGCAGCACTCCGTCCGTCATAGGGGAGGCACGTCCGGGTCTTCAGCAGCAATTCGGCGGTGGGCCTGCAGTCCCTCTCTTTGTCTTTGGCAGCAGCTCAACCAGGCTTGAGTTGTTGGATTTTTTTCCTTCGCCGTTTGGGGCAGCAAAAAAGCTGGAGCCGGCCCTGCTTATGAGAATGTCACGTGGGACTGTGTCAAAAGCCTTGCTGAAGTCCCTGTATATTATGTCCACCGCATTCCCCCCATCCATCAAATCAGTCAGCCCGTCAGAGAAGAAAATGAAGCTGGTTTGGCATGATTTCTTCTTGGTAAATCCATGGTGGCTGCTTGTGATCACTCCTTTATCCTCCAGGTATTCGCAAATTGAATGTTTTATACTTTGCTCTCGTAGCTTCCCAGTATCAAAGTTAGGCTGACTGGTCTATCATTTCCCAGCTCCTCCTATTTCCCCTTTTTAAAGATGGACATTACATTAGCCCTTCTGCTGTCTTCTGGAACCTCTCCTGTCATCCATGGGTGTGTAAATGTTATTGCCAGTGGCTCTGAGATTTCTTCAGCTAATTCCTTCTGTACTCTCAGTGAATAGCATCCGGCCCTGATTATTCGAATTCATTCACTGCTGACATCTTCTTTACTTATCCCAGTCTGCATCCCTTCCCCTTTATCATCTATGGTAACCGCACTAGTCATCTGTCACATGCTATTTTTTGAGAGCACACTGAAGCAAGGTAGGTATTGCGCAGCTCTGCTGTCCTATCATCTGCCTATCTTGCTTAACTGGAAGGGCTTCAATTTACTATCTTTGAGGGCTGATGGTTGGGGCACTCACCTGGAAGCAAGACGACCTAGTTCAGCTCTCTGCACCAGGGTGGGATTCAAGCTTTGGTCTCCTACAGCCCAGGACTACTGAGGGGAGGGAAGAAAAGCCTCCTCCTCCAGGTGTTTTGTGAATGGCACCTAACTCCCCTTGTGAATCACAGAACTGGAAGGGACCTCAAGGAGTCATCTAATCCAGTCCCCTGCACCCAAGGCAGGACTAACTATTCTCTAGATCAGGGATCTCAAACTCAAATCACCAGGAGGGCCACATGAGGACTAGTACATTGGCCCGAGGGCCGCATCACTGACCTCCCCCACCCCATTGCCCCCGCTCCCAATCCACCCCTTCCATGAGGCCCTACCCCGTCTCTTCCCACCCCTTCCCTGCCCCCATTCCAACCCCTTCCCCAAAGTCCCCACCCCAACTCTGCCCCCTCCCCTATTCCAACACCTTCCCCAAATTCCGGCCCCTGCCCCACCTCTTCTCCACCTCCTCCCCTGAGCGCATGGCTCCCCATCCCTCCCCCCATCCTCCTGGAAAGCGCTAAGTGCCTGGAGGTAGGCAGAGGAGCTGGGACACAGCACACTGGGGAGGGGGAGGGGAGCTTTATAATAACCCTGCAGGCCATGTGTTTGAGACCCCTGATCTAGACCATCCCTGGCAGGTGTTTGTCCAATCTGCTCTTAAAAATTGCCAATGGTGGAGATTCCACAGCCTCCCTAGGCAATTTATTCCAGTGCTTAACCACTCTGACAGTTAAGAAGTTTTTCCTAATGTCTAACCTACATCACCCTTGCTGCAATTTGAACCCATTTCTTCTTGTCCTATCCTCAGAGAATCTAGCCCCCAATTTCTTTTTGTCCAGAATGATTCAGCGTATTCATGTCAAATTTGTGAATGCTTTCAGAGAACCCTAAGCTGCTTTTTTTTGGAAAATTAACCATTTGTCTGAAAAATTTCACTCAGCTCTACTGCTAATCCTTCAAGATCAAGACCAAGGAGCAGTGTAAGGGAAGTTTGCTTGGCCACTGTCTGCTGGCTCTGTTCCGTGGTTAGACAGAGGACCTCACTCTCCAGGGCTGCCATGTTGGTTAAGCAAGATCTTTAAGGGTTTGTCTACACAGCCCATGGCAGCCAGTCTCAATGCCCGGGATGACAGACTCAGGCTCGTGCTACCGTGCTAACAACAACACTGTAGACATTGCCGCTTGGGCTGGAGTTTGGGCTCTGAAACCCACCTCCTCCCTAGGTTTCAGAACCCGAGCTCCAGTTTGACAACAGTATCTGCCATAATATTTTTAGCATGGTTGCTCGACCCCATGTCTGTCGTCCCTGGCCAAGAGTCGCTACCACTCGCTGTGTTGATATATTCTAAGTGCCTCTGTGCCTAATCTGCAAGCTTCCAGAGTCCGCTTTCAAAGGCAATGTCCTGATTAGCCCTAGCACGTCAACAACATGCTTTCTTAGCCTATCTGTATGCATTATCTACTGCTGTAATGTATCATGTACTGAACTTCAGCATCATTACAGGTAAATACTCAGGTTTAAATGCAAACATAATTGCATAATGCTGTACAGCCAGGAAGAATAATGCAGGAAATAGAGCCAGCTCCATCTGATAGTGCAATCTGCCTGGAACTCTGAGTGTTCGGATCAAACACACAGCCCAGCTGGGTTGCAAAGAATAAAAATGCTTGGCAGTATCTTTATTGTCATCATCAAAAACATTTATCTGCCAGAAAGGTAAAAAGGTGAAGAAGGAACTTTCAAAAACGAAGCAGCACCAGCGCTTGGATGAAACTGGTTTACTGGGCGGGGGTGAAGTTGTGCCATGATTAAGGTTGCAAGAGCACATTTTGTTAAAGCTGGATTTTTAAGTACTTTAAACAGATTTGGAGGTTTGGAGATTGTTCACATGTTTCAAATAGTTAACATGAAAAGCATGCACCAACAGAGTTTACACAGAGCTGCTAAAGCGCTCTATGAACCACCCCCATCCCTATCTTGTACACTTTGCCCTTCTGAGTAGACAAGCCCTAAGTGACTTACTCAAGGCCACACAGGAAGTCTGTGGCGGAGCAAGACCTTGAATTCAGGTCCCCCAAGTCCTAGGCTAGGCCCCTAACCACTGCATCATCCTTCCTCTCCCTCTTCAGATGCACTAAAATCCATTTAACCCTTTCTTAAATCAATATCACTTGCATCAGGAAATTATCAAACCAGACTAAACTGATCTAAGCAGAGGTTAAATTAGTTTAAGTATAACTTCATAAAGCATTTAATTACATTACCAATTTAGTTAAACTGGTACAAGTTTTCTAACATACATCGCGCCTGAGGACCTAATCCTGCAAAACGTATACACATAATTAACTTTAAGCACCTGAGTAGCTTCACTGCAGTCATAGAATCATAGAATCATAGAATATCAGGGTTGGAAGGGACCCCAGAAGGTCATCTAGTCCAACCCCCTGCTCAAAGCAGGACCAAGTCCCAGTTAAATCATCCCAGCCAGGGCTTTGTCAAGCCTGACCTTAAAAACCTCTAAGGAAGGAGATTCTACCACCTCCCTAGGTAACGCATTCCAGTGTTTCACCACCCTCTTAGTGAAAAAGTTTTTCCTAATATCCAATCTAAACCTCCCCCATTGCAACTTGAGACCATTACTCCTCGTTCTGTCATCTGCTACCATTGAGAACAGTCTAGAGCCATCCTCTTTGAAACCCCCTTTCAGGTAGTTGAAAGCAGCTATCAAATCCCCCCTCATTCTTCTCTTCTGCAGACTAAACAATCCCAGCTCCCTCAGCCTCTCCTCATAAGTCATGTGCTCTAGACCCCTAATCATTTTTGTTGCCCTTCGTTGTACTCTTTCCAATTTATCCACATCCTTCCTGTAGTGTGGGGCCCAAAACTGGACACAGTACTCCAGATGAGGCCTCACCAGTGTCGAATAGAGGGGAACGATCACGTCCCTCGATCTGCTCGCTATGCCCCTACTTATACATCCCAAAATGCCATTGGCCTTCTTGGCAACAAGGGCACACTGCTGACTCATATCCAGCTTCTCGTCCACTGTCACCCCTAGGTCCTTTTCCGCAGAACTGCTGCCGAGCCATTCGGTCCCTAGTCTGTAGCGGTGCATTGGATTCTTCCATCCTAAGTGCAGGACCCTGCACTTATCCTCATTGAACCTCATTAGATTTCTTTTGGCCCAATCCTCCAATTTGTCTAGGTCCTTCTGTATCCTATCCCTCCCCTCCAGCGTATCTACCACTCCTCCCAGTTTAGTATCATCCGCAAATTTGCTGAGAGTGCAATCCACACCATCCTCCAGATCATTTATGAAGATATTGAACAAAACGGGCCCCAGGACCGACCCCTGGGGCACTCCACTTGACACCGGCTGCCAACTAGACATGGAGCCATTGATCACTACCCGTTGAGCCCGACAATCTAGCCAGCTTTCTACCCACCTTATAGTGCATTCATCCAGCCCATACTTCCTTAACTTGCTGACAAGAATGCTGTGGGAGACCGTGTCAAAAGCTTTGCTAAAGTCAAGAAACAATACATCCACTGCTTTCCCTTCATCCACAGAACCAGTAATCTCATCATAAAAGGCGATTAGATTAGTCAGGCATGACCTTCCCTTGGTGAATCCATGCTGACTGTTCCTGATCACTTTCCTCTCCTCTAAGTGCTTCAGGATTGATTCTTTGAGGACCTGCTCCATGATTTTTCCAGGGACTGAGGTGAGGCTGACCGGCCTGTAGTTCCCAGGATCCTCCTTCTTCCCTTTTTTAAAGATGGGCACTACATTAGCCTTTTTCCAGTCATCCGGGACTTCCCCCGTTCGCCACGAGTTTTCAAAGATAATGGCCAAGGGCTCTGCAATCACAGCCGCCAATTCCTTCAGCACTCTCGGATGCAATCCGTCCGGCCCCATGGACTTGTGCACGTCCAGCTTTTCTAAATAGTCCCTAACCACCTCTATCTCTACAGAGGGCTGGCCATCTCTTCCCCATTTTGTGTTGCCCAGCACAGCAGTCTGGGAGCTGACCTTGTTAGTGAAAACAGAGGCAAAAAAAGCATTGAGTACATTAGCTTTTTCCACATCCTCTGTCACTAGCTTGCCTCCCTCATTCAGTAAGGGGCCCACACTTTCCTTGGCTTTCTTCTTGTTGCCAACATACCTGAAGAAACCCTTCTTGTTACTCTTGACATCTCTTGCTAGCTGCTGCTCCAGGTGCGATTTGGCCCTCCTGATATCTTTCCTACATGCCCGAGCAATATTTTTATACTCTTCCCTGGTCATATGTCCAACCTTCAACCTTGGTCATATGTCCAACCTTGGTCAATGGGACCAAGCATGTGCTTAAGGTTAAGCACATGCATATTTGTAGGCTTAGGCACTAAACAGGGACCAAAATGTGTCTGATGGGTGTAGAACACGGAAGAGGAGGTTAGTCAGAAGACAAGAACGAAAGCAGTAGGAACACAGGGCTGCATGTATAAGCTATGAGGGCACTGGATAGGTGTGGGGGTGCAGGGTTTAAATAATATATGTAAGCAAGATAGGTTAATGAGGTCATGATGCCAGCTTACCACTTGCCTGGCCATTATCATTGGTCAGGATATTGAATCCAGCATTCTCTGCCCCAGGATCCTGTTCGGTGCACTCTAGGCCAGACTTTCAAAAGTGTTTAGGTGCCTATAGATGCAGGTAGACATACAGTGGGATTTTCAAATCAGGGTTTGATTTCACTAGGAATTAGGCATCCAGGTGCTTCTGAAAATCCCATTAGGCACCAATCTGCATCTTTGGGCACCTAAAGACCTTTGACTATCTGGCCCTCTATTTTTCCAGTTTAATGCAAACTGCACAAAGAATCATAGAATCTCAGGGTTGGAAGGGACCTCAGGAGGTCATCTAGTCCAACCCCCTGCTCAAAGCAGGACCAATCCCCAACTAAATCATCCCAGCCAGGGCTTTATCAAGCCTGACCTTAAAAAAACTCTAAGGAAGGAGATTCCACCACCTCTCTAGGTAACCCCTTCCAGTTAACCACAAGTAACCACATCATAGAGATAACTCTGCCAACGTGTCCTAAGTCTCCCTCAGTTGGGGCATTCTGATGAAAAGCAGAAATGATTCCCAACCCCCAACTTGCGCTAGCCCTAATTAGCAGCAAAGGACCTTGCTTCTTCTTAAAGAAAGGCAGACGTGCTCTTTCACTCAAGAGAATAACTCCCGACTCTCCAACTGCCCTGCATGGAAACTAGCTCTGTATTGCTGGCATCGAATTTTGCAAAAACAGTGCTGGCAAAGTGGGTGCAGAAACAGGGACCATTTTGCTTATCCATAACTTGTGTCCTTGTTCTAATGGTCCTTCTGGACCGTCGCTGGGGTGCAGTATGGCTTGGGCCAGGTCAGCATTGGCCATGCCTCCTCTTGGTCCCAATCCACTTCCTCCCTCCTCTGGCCCACTCCTCACCACAGACCCTTCTGTGCTGGGGAAGGGACTCCTTGTACTGCTGACAGATGTAACTCTATGCCTAGTGGCCCCCTTTGCAAGGAGTATTCTCTAAGGCAACCTCATGCCTGCCTTACAGCCTCTTTGCACCTGTCCAGCTGGCACAAAGGGCTCATACAGCAATGATGACTCCAGCCCTGGATCACAGACATAGCTAAGCAGAGAGGGAAAGACCTATTACGGGGTATCGTCTGATCCCTCCCCTTGGCCAGTACAGGACTAGTCTCTGCACTATATTTCATAGCACTTCGTCTGGGTAGGTAAATCTACAATGTTACATGGACTCTGTGTTTCCTTATAGCCATGTAATACTGTGTGCATGTGTATCACTGAGGTCAGATGAAAAGCAACTTCAAGAATTCATCTCCAAATCACCTAGTACTCACAGGGAGAGCGTGAAAGCACAAGGCCAATTAAAGAAAACAGAGAAGATCAACTAGAAACCCAATGTTGGGAAAGCTGAGAATGACCTCTACCAGAACAAGAGAGAGAAGATGCAGGGGGGAGGGAGAAAAAGAGGGAGAGACTCAATAAATAAATAGAAACAAAAAACAATGATGTCTTCCCTCAATTTTATTTGAGGAAGTTAAGTTTGCACAGCTCCTCGCAAACTGTCTTTGGCTAAAATCACCACTAATGAGCTCTGACATTTGAAATTTAACTGAGCATGAGCTAACAGCTCCCAGCTCTGAACCACCCATGAAGTCAACTGGAAATATTTTGCTAAAGCCGTAGACCGGCTAACAGCCTGTTTATTGAAAAGACACAGCTTTCAAGGGAAAGTGTTTATAGCCACCACTTTACCTGTCGCTTCCCTGCCCTATGCTGTCTGCTTTTCTTCAGGGGGTCTGCAGGGAACTCAGTCCCTCAGCTCCTTCTAGCCACTATTCCATTTGCTTTTTTATTAATAATTATTATTATTAGGCAGCCTTACAATCCCTTAATGAAGTCCTTTTCTTTGCAGCAATTTACAAGGACAGATTGGAAACTATAGGCTTCCACATAGATGGCTGCTTACAAGGAAAGCATGCACCGCACCAAGCAAGCAGTTGTTATGTCAGAGTATCACCTGGTTATTAGGGAGGCATTGGAAAAAGGGTAGGTTTTACTGGCAATCACATAAAATTAACCCTTTTCTTAAAGAGAAAGCAGAGACAATAATAGGTTAATTATGGGGCAGATATTTAACAATCTGGCTTTTCCTCTTGCTTCAGCAATTTACCAGTTTACATTTTATGAACTGATACCATGTGGCGATTCAATCACCCATTATCTTTAACTCCAGCTAATTTTGTTTAACCTCATAAGGGTTTCTCCATTGCATTAGCAGATACAGAAAAAAGAAACTAGGCTTGTGAAAAAAGGAGCAGTGCCAGTGATTTCAATGGAATTATGTCAATGGGCATGTTACTGCCATGCATAAGTGATTGCAGGATCAGAGCCTATATATGATCACTTAAAAAAGTGGCCTGATTTGCAAAGGTGCAGAGCAGCACAAATGCTATTGACTCCAATGGGAATGCCCAAAGAGTCAGGTCCATCAGCCCCAAACCTGTCAATCGTTATGCATGGCATTAGCTCCACTGACCTTAATGGGGGGGGGCTACATACATGCCTAAATTAAGCATCTGCATGAGTATTGGCAGGATTGGGACCTTACTATGGCTTTTAGATACCTAATTTAAAGCATCTGAATTTGAAAATGCAGCACTTGGATATTACACAAAATGGTGATTAAAGGGTGACAAAACAGGTGAAGCGGAGTGGGCAGCTGTACCGCTTTTGTGGATAGAAGGCCAGATTTTCAAACTGGGTTATCACCCCTTTATGTCACTCCAGAAGCATAATGGGGCCATTATCTAGCTACAAATGGTCAGCAAAGAATTCCCCTGGCAGAGGGGACTCTCTGCCCATGCATCTGCATGACAGCTTGACCCTGCACCTCCATCTCCACCCCTTCCCAGTACAGGTGGCCCGGCCAGAGTATGGAGGGGGCCACAACAAGCCTCCAGTGGAGTAGGATCCTATGTCAATGATGTCATTTAGAGCCACCTGAAAGCTGCTATAGCTCACATCAGGCTGAGGGCGGGCTGGAACCATCTCTCCAATGGCCTGTCTATGTCTCCTGAGCTGAGCAGAGTTCCATCATAGGACACAATCAAACCCAGTCTATTCTGGTCTTTAAGGGTATATCTACACAGCATTTTGGCCCCAGCCTGCCAGCCTAGGTTGACAGACTCAGGCTCGTGGGGCTCCCATTAGCACTCTGGAAATAGCTGTGTAGAAAATGCTTTGAAGTTGTGACTTCAGGTTAGAGCTCAGGCTCTGAAGCCTAGGGAGAGGACTAGGTAGCTAGACTCTACAGCTAGTTTTAGAGCACTAGCACGAGCCCCACAAACCAGAGTCTGCTAACCAAACCTGGGTAGGTAGGCCCAGAATGCTGTGTAGACCCTAAGCGACCCCAGCTGTGCTACTGATGAATTCAGGAGGGAGAGAGGGGCTTTGGCTTTGACTTCAGTCAGAGCAGGATCCAGACTCAGCACCTGGCACCCCAGCACTTGACACAAGCATTAAATAAATGCCATAAATAAATAAATTAATGTGCAAGGCTAATGGACTGAGAATCAACACCACGTTTTCAGACAGAGGGTTCTTTTTTTTCATTTTGCCTTAATGCCGAATGACTCAATCAGAATTTCTGTCACAATTAAATAGCAAAACCAGCAGCCGCAGTGAGGCTCCATGCAACAACCTCAGAGCAAAGTGAGTGCAGATTTCCCCCCCACTCCCCCCCCGCCCTTCAGACCGTTTCCTGAACCCACATGACCCTAATTCAGCTTTTTCTTCCCAAAGAAGGGTAAAGTTTTGCTTTCCACTCCCTGGAGGAAGTGCCTTTTAATAAAGAGCAGCAGTTTCTACTCTGCATCTACATGCCGTCTACTTGCCTCTGGTTGGGGGAGGGGAAGTGGTTTGTTTATAAGACTAGGGGCCTCATTCTGAGCTCGCTTAGGGTCTTATCTGACACCCTTTTACAATCAATGGGATGGTTCAATGGGCTTTGGGTTGCTAGTCGGAGGAACCCCAACCTGTAACTGACTCCACACCGGTCAACTTCTGTGCTGTAGCTTGGAGCCTCATTAGTCAATGAGGCTCCAGAAGGAGTCAGGTGCAGGATCAGGATAAATATCTTGTAGTCAATGGATTTGTGCTTGTGAAGGGCTGTGAGAGCAAGATCCAAATCAGCCCTTGACTTTTGCTCCCGGAGGAGAGAAGAAAGAGTTAAGGCTGTACATCAGGCTGCAAAAAGTTCTAGCAAAGAAAAAAAAAAAATCTTCGGCACATCTCCTAAATGTCTCATTGCAGCCCAAGGCCCATCCCACTTTAAAAAAAAAAGCAATTTCACTTCTCCTTTTCCCAAACACCTAGCAGCCACTTTTATTATTTATTTACCTCTCCTTTTTGTGCAAGGTCTTTTTTTTCCTCATTTAGTCCGACAAAGATTGTCCTCCCGGAATGACCTTTTTCTTTTCTCTCTTCCTCTTCCCACTCCCTCTGGGCTATTGCCCTCATGCCACTAACTAGATAACACACTCGATCAGAGATTTTTAAAAAAAATCATTGCAAAGGCACTAGGGCTGATAGTGGCATCAATCCTAACCTGACACGGGCTAGGGTCAACCATTTATCTCTTTACATTGCCTGTGGTTACTGCGGCAGCCATCTTGGATCTCTACAGCTTAACAACCTTGCAGAAGGTACCTCTGTCAGCACAGATAACATCTGCACCCCCAAGACTGGCTTATTTTGGGTTTGGGGGGTTTTTTTTTGGTTTGTTTTTTTACAATAGACTTTGTTTGTGGCTTGCAAATCTTTTAGGGATTAGTGGGCCCCTCAGAGGGCAACTCCGTACCAGGTTAACAGGTTACGGAATGTAGAAAATGAATAATCTTGGCGGGAAGGGAGGGGCCGAGATTTACAAAATACGCTTAGGAAAATATGTCTTTTTGTAAACAATAATAATAATTAATCAAAAAACAGTTTCAACCAGACCTACTCCTGAGTCTCAAGGCAGTGTGTTAATCACAAGATCATCCTTCCTCAGTTTCATTGATTATTTTATGTGCAAAAAGAAAAGGAGGACTTGTGGCACCTTAGAGACTAACAAATTTATTAGAGCATAAGCTTTCGTGAGCTACAGCTCACTTCATCGGATGCAGTGATCACATCGATGAAGTGAGCTGTAGCTCACGAAAGCTTATGCTCTAATAAATTTGTTAGTCTCTAAGGTGCCACAAGTACTCCTTTTCTTTTTGCGAATACAGACTAACACGGCTGCTACTCTGAAACCTATTTTATGTGCGCGAGTGAAAGGGAGGGAGGGAGAGGGAATGGGATGTGGGAAGAGGGTGAGGGGAAATGGAAGAAAACCTATAATATTTATGTGTTATGCGTTTGGGGAGCTTGTTTGTTTTCATATCAATATAAACTGGACGGCTTCACACAATGGAGAGATGTCATGGCTTTCAACCTCACTCACAAGATAGAGCAGGCCACAACACTGGCAAGAGACCAGGCTCCCTGGAAGTGGGTGACCCAAAGCATGCACTCCGTTCTCCACGAGCAGGAGAATTAATGAAATGAATAAAAGGTAGTTATAGAAGGTTGCCTTATACTGTATCCAGGCCAGTACATGAGGAGGATGGATGGCAGGTAAGATAAGCGTAAATCAAAGGCAAAGACCATAGCTAAGATTTTCAGAGCTGTCTAAAGGATTAGGAGACCCAATTCCCATACAAATTAACAGAAGTAGAGCATCCAGATCTCCTAAGTAGGTACTGAAATCTCAGCCATAGATCTTAAGTGACTAATGTAGGCAGCCAACCTGTGCAGAGACACCCACAGTATTAATCTTTGGGCTAAGAAAAGAAGATCTTCAACTTTCTAAGCAAAAAGAAAAGGAGTACTTGTGGCACCTTAGAGATTAACAAATTTATTAGAGCATAAGCTTTCATGTAGCTCACGAAAGCTTATGCTCTAATAAATTTGTTAGTCTCTAAGGTGCCACAAGTACTCCTTTTCTTTTTGCGAATACAGACTAACACGGCTGCTACTCTGAAACTTTCTAAGCCACTCCTTAAACCTCACATCCTTCCTGTATTCTCATCTTTAAAAACAAGTTAAAGAAAGCAGAGTTTACACAGGCATAGCTGTAATCCTGTATAGCATTTTTATCTAGCATGTTATTTTTATTACCCTTTTATTCCTTAATGGGATCCCCTCAAGGGTTGGGATGTAACAAATTCACTACCATACCAGTTAGGTTTTCCAACGATTGACTTAATATATGTGGCATGTGTCCAGCGATATACATTATACCACCCATCTGGGCCAGAGGAGGAGAGGAGTCAGTACAAGGAAAACATTGCTCAAACAGCATGCTTGCATGATGATTAGGTCTGGTCCAGTGATCTGGAATAATAATCTGAAGGCTCACTAAGCATAATAGTTCAGAGACGCCCAAGTCTGGTCAAACCTTCCCATGAGCATCCTCTCCTTGTGTTATCAGCATGTTTTACACATCTCATCAGTGTCACGGTGGCTAACAACTCATTATGCACCAGAGGTAAAGTGGACGGGTAGTGACTGAGCATTAGAACATTTTTTTATTTGTATCTTGCCATGACTCAGTGTATCGTGAAACCGTGAGCTAATTAAGTCCCGTGGGATAGACAATCAGAGCTTTTTATTATTATTTTAAGTGGGCTAAATTGCATTATATACAGATATAAAAAAAAAAGATTCCACAGCTCTTCCCCAGTTAATAACGGAGCAATTTACAAATGTTAATAGAATGCTGGGGCAGAGGCTTGTTACTTCACATGCATGACCTAATTAAATCATATGGTGGCATGTATTTCAAACACAATACAGATGAAAAGATGCAAGTCTGAAATAAAATCCCCGTTTTCCAAAATCTCTGGCCCCATCCTCAGGAACATTCAAACACAGATCTGGGCTTAGTGGCTGGTTCTGATCTCTATAAAGGGCCAAGGCAACAACATGAAATTTGAGGTCATTGACATCTGGATCAGAATGTCACAACCAGTGCGGTAAAGTCTCCATCTCTAAACCTGCTTTGGGACATTAGAAATATGCAGCTAAATCCAAGACTGATTTAAAAACAATAGGTTAGGGATTAATCCTGAAGGGGCAAGTTATCAGCTGGAGTAAATTGTCCCAGCTCCATTGAAGTCAACAGAGCTATGATAATTTACATAAAATGATGCTCTGCCCCACAGTCTTCAGTGGGAATTTTGCTTGAACAAGGAATTTAGGATCCTGGGACTGACAGAGCTTCCGGCCAATCAGACAGCTGCAGTTCAGGGCCAATGGGAAGTAGCTGGTCCCCCGAGTCAGTCTGATTG
Source organism: Dermochelys coriacea (assembly GCF_009764565.3). Taxonomy (NCBI): domain Eukaryota; kingdom Metazoa; phylum Chordata; order Testudines; family Dermochelyidae; genus Dermochelys; species Dermochelys coriacea. The sequence continues at coordinate 11,616,525 of NC_050070.1, read as the reverse complement.
ACCTGGTAGCAAGGCCAATCTGGGAGCCTCAGCTCAGGTCCCAGCCTTTGCATGTGCTGGGGGAAGGGGAGACAGCGAGAGCAGCCCCAGGTGGGGTGAGATGCTGTAGCTGGATGCCTGGAGGGGAGGAGCCGCACAAGAGCCCAGGTGTGGAGTGAGGGTCGGTGCAAATACCAGGGACCTGCATCAATAGGGTTGCCAACATTCTAATTGCACAAAACTGAACACCCTTGCCCTGCCCCGCCACGCCTATACCCAGAGGCCCTGCCCTGCACCTTCTCAGAGGCCCAGCCCCCATCCCTCGCTCTCCCCCACCCTCACTCACTTTCACTGGACTAGGCCAGAGGCTTGGGGTGCGGGAGAGGGAGAGGGCTCCAGCTAGGAGTGTGGGGCCAGAAATGAGGGGTTCAGGGTGCCAGAGGGGACTCCAGGCTGGTGCAAAAAGTTGGGGTGTGGGAGAAGGTGAGGGCTTCAGCTAGGGGTGTGTGCTCTGGGGTGGGGCCAGGAGGTTGGAGTGGATGAGGGGGTGAGGGCTCTGGCTGGGGGTGCAGGCTTTGGGATGGGGCTGGAGATGAGGATGAGGGGCTTGGGGTGCAAGAGGGGACTCTGGGGTGAGGCCAAGGGGTTTGGAGTGTGGGAGAAGGCTCAGGGCTGGGGCAGGGGGTTGGAGTGTACGAGGGAGTGCGGGCTCTGGCTGGGTGTGTGCGCTCTAGGGTGGGGACAGGGATGAGGGTTTTGGGGTACAGGAGGGGGCTCTGGGTCAGGACCTAGGGATTTGAAGTGTGGAAGGGGGCTCACGGCTGGGGCAGGGTGTTGGGGTGCAGGGTCTGGGAAGGGGGTTCTGACCCAGGCCAGGGGGTCAGGGTGTGGGCTCCAGCCAGGCAGCACTTACTTCAGGCGGCTCCCAGTTGGTGGCACAACGGGGCTAAGGCAGGCTCCCTGCCTGCCCTGGCTCTGTTCTGCTCCTGGAAGCAGCCAGCATGTCCAGACCCTAGGCAAAGGTGCAGCCAGGCAGCTCTGCTTGGTGCGTGCTGCCCACACCCATAGGTGGTATCCACACAGCTCCCATTGGCCACAGTTCCCAGCCAATGGAAGCTGCAGAGCTGGCACTCTGGGCGGGGGCAACACACGGAGCTTCCCTGGCCGCCCCTGCACCTAGGGGCCGGACATGCCGGCCGCTTCCAGGAGCAGCGTGGAGCCAAGGCAGTCAGGGAGCCTCCCTTAGCGCCACTGCACCACCAACAAGACTTTTAACATCCCGGTCAGCAGTGCTGACCAGAGCCACCAGGATCTCTTTTCAACCGGGCATTCTGGTCAAAAACCGGACACCTGGCAACCCTATGCACTAAACAAGTGACAGGCCCAGCAGAGGTGAGTGAACAACAGCACCAGAGATGGGGAACTGTAGGGAGTGGGCAGGGAGGTCAGAGACACACGATAAGGGAACGAGAGAGAACCACAGAGAGCCAGCAAAGGCAAGTGAGTGAAGCATTCACCCGCTTTGGAGATGGGTCTCTTTCATTCATTCAAGCGTACTGGGGAGCAGCATCCAGTGACCTTTCAAACCAGGGTCTCTGTTGTAGGAGAAGACTTGGGGCTTGCACAAAAAGAAGAAAGGGGGCTCAGAACACTGCTGTGATAATTTGTGTGGAAATCTGAGTGAAGCCATAACCAGGTGGGCAGGGCATTATTCCCATCACATACCCTTCTGGAACCATCAAACCAAAGAGCCAAGTTTCACCACCCCACAAAAGAGACTATTACTGTTAAAAGTGTTTTTGTATGTGTGTACTCATCTAGAGTAAATACTTCAGCATGTCTGTCCATCTGGGTGCGGGAAGTAGTGTAAGCATTGCTTCAGTATATTTTACCATCTTTCAACTGCTTAGTATATTTTGAAACCTGCTAAGTTTTCTCCCATTTTTAGGCTGTTCCTGAGAAAGATAAATCTGTTTTGTTCGATTTGATGTTTTACATATGCACCCTTTTTAACAATTTAATTCAATATAAAGTTACTACTCCAGTTAGGGATATGTTACTTATTGGAAGTCTGTCTAGTAGTGGATGGGAGTGCTCCACCTCACAGATAGATCTGACACAGTTAAGAGAAATAACTGGGAAGGAGGTACCATGAAGAGAGAGCAAAGTGATTTGGAAGCTTCTTCGTCATAGTTTCCATTGCTCAGGCTCAATCCCGGGATCTCATGAGCAGCTGTGAAGTCCCTCAGGAGGGAGGATAGTTGGTTGCAACCTTAAACCCAACCCCAGAGTATTCTGGAGACCCAGTAGGCAGGGGCCTGCAGGTGTAGTCTCACTAGGTAGATCGGGGAAGGAAGTCCTTTGGAGTTACTATTCCAACCTGTCCTACAGGCAGGGAACTAAACCTAGCCTGTTCCTCTGGATAATGCTGGGAGCAGGGACACAGGTTGCTTCTTATCCAACCAAGTTAGGGTGGATTAGGGTCCCATTTAAAATACCCCTGCCCCTAACCCCACTACACTTGGAATGCTCCTTTTGAGCTGATCAGTAGGAACTCCATCCAAGACTATATCAAATCCCTCTTCAAGGCCATCCCTGCTGTGACACCTACATGGAGTCAACCAATCAATGACTGTTTTGCTTATGCATCAGTAGAAAGGGTAGGAAAACGCTGAAGCTTTTTCCAGGAAGGATGCCTGATATTTTTCTCCCAGCTTCATGCGGGGATCAGCTGATTTAATTTACCAATAATTTTACAAATCTCTCCAGCACTTACATTGCCCCCATCACCATAATAGCAGAGCACATCACCATCTTTAACATAGTTCACCTCGCAATGCCCCTGTAAGGTAGGGTGATGGGCAATGCTATTATCCCCATTTTAAAGTTGGGAAACTGAGGCACAGAAAGGCTAAGCAGCTTACCCAAGGCACCGGAAGTCTGTGGCAGAGCAGGGACTTGAATGTAAATCTTTCAAGCTTGTACCCTAACCACTGGACCATCTTTCCTCACTAAAGAGATATTTGGAGCCATCATGAACTACCAAATTGTTTAACAGCTACCCCTGCAACCTCATGACCTTATTTTTATTGCCCTCCTTCTCCTCCCTGCCTCTGTTTGTCATGCTTATTTGTTGCATCTTGCCTCATCTTAAATTCTAAGTTCTTTGGAGCAGGGACTGTCTCCTACTGTGTGTCTGCCGAGCGCCCAGCACAATGGGGCCCTGTTCACAACTGGGGCATCTAGGTATTCCCCACAATATAAATAAGATAATTGTTATAAAGGGCCAGATACTCAGCTGGAGTATATCAGCAGACCATGAAGTCAGCAGAGCTATACAGGTTTCCAGCAGCTGAGGATCAGCCCCAACATCTGCAAAATGTTTTGAGATCCTCAATTGAAAGGTGCAATGGAAGCGTAAGGTCTTACTATAAAGCGGCAAAGTTGTGTTACTGCTATGGTATGTTGTGCTGCTTGTTAATAGTGCCATTATCCAAATACTACAGGATGCTGTTAATGCATTTTACTGTCTAGTATTGAAGCTGGGGACCATTATTTCCAGTGGAAAGGCAAGGCCAGTTCACATGACATGATTTAAACCTCTATCGTGAAGCATGCATAAGCTGCAGTGGGTCATAAATCTTAACAGGATGCTGTCAACTAGAAAAGGACCAAAATTAAAACCATTTATCTGAACTCCCCCTCCCACATCACCCCACGAATTTGGGGGAGATTGATAAAATGAAGCTTACTTCCAAAACACCTCTGGATTCATTAAGCAGAACCAAAACCCAAGCATCCCTGTTTCTGCACATCTCCCCCCTCAGTTTGTTCAAGCCACCCAGGACTTCATGATTTTCACTATGCTGCACAGCACAGCCACTTGCGGTGACAGAACTTGGATTGTTCTCTTGCTCCCAAAGCACAAGCCTCAAGCTCTGCAGTTAAAGAACCATCTGTTCTCAGTGTTGGGACTACAGAGTCTATGACACACAGTTGTGTGCGTCATGGAGCAGGTCTGATGCCATCCAGTAGCCCCCAGTAGCTCATATACACCGTAGCCTGTGCTTTATAATACACTTGGGAATGAGTTCTGCATTTCATTTAGGGGAGGGGGAAAAAACAAATAAAAAGAGTAGCAACCATGTGGACAACCATTGGTTCGAAGAGGTCACCCTGCTAGCCCCACAGCAGTGCTGACCTAAAATGGTTTCCCTTAGCTGTGCAAACTATTGATATTATGATTAGTCAGGCTGATTAACAGCCAAGGAAGTAAACAGGACAACAAAAAGGGGGAGTCATCCTGGCCCCCGCAAAGGGCTAGAAGCCCAGGGAAACATGGTTGCTAACATGAAAGTGGACATCAACAGGGACAGAAAGGTTTTATGTAGCCTTCTAGAGGCCAACACTATGGGCCTCGACTGAGTCTTAAAACAATGAGCAATAACAAAATTAAAAAGTAACAATATCACTTTAAGAGATTCAGCTGTAGTAATAACCCTAGCACCCTTCATCCAGAAGAGCATTACAAACAACAGGCCAAATTCAGAGAATTTTGACCCAATAAGGACTTCAGAATTTGGTTCTATATACATACAGGAATCAGCAGGCCACGGCAGTGCAGCTCCTTCTGGGGTGGAGGATGGCACAATGCATAAATGAAAGGGAGGTGGAAATCTCAGCCAAGGACACCAAGGTTAAAAGTTAGCACAAAATCTTTAATATCAGCTCAGAGCAAACAGGACCACTGTTTTCTAGATCTCATCCATGCTCAGTGGATTGCATGATACTCTGTTTATCTGAGGATTTATGAAGCATAAAAGGCACAGCTGATGCTGCTGATGGATTGAGGGGTCTGCCTCATCTCACACATGGCTATAACTCAACCGACTCCAAAAGAGTTACTCCTGTATTACACCAGAGCACATGCAAAGTGAATCAGACCAATGTATTGCAAATGTGCTTACACAACTAAGCCATTCCCACCATCATGAGAACCATAGAATCATAGAATCATAGAATATCAGGGTTGGAAGGGACCCCAGAAGGTCATCTAGTCCAACCCCCTGCTCAAAGCAGGACCAAGTCCCAGTTAAATCATCCAGAACAGCAGCTTTGAACATAGCCTGACACCCCCATGCAGTCTGTTTGGGAGATTATAAGCAAATAACATTCAGGGTGAGGGTAAGGGTGAGGAGACATTTTACATTTACCAAACTCTCCACTCTCTACCTGCACTTCAGCAGCTATGATGAATTTGTTTCATCTATAGTGTTCTCTACCACTTCACACCCTTGAGATTTTGAAGGGAGATCAAGAAAGTGGCTCACAGGTTTGCAAAATTAAAATTGAGACAGTTTTTAAAAAGGGCGGAAGGGATACATTTTGTTCCCTGATTAGGACAGTCACTCTCTCTCTCTCGTACACACCGACCCATCTTTCAAATAGCAAACTGGTACAAACAAATGCATCAAAAGAGATTATTTGGGCCGAACCACTGCTTAGTGTGGCTCCAAAGGCAACTTAGAACTCAGTCTCCTGAGCTGGGATCATTGACAAAGGGATGTAGATAAGGGGAAAACTACATTAGGAACAGAGCTGGCATTTGTACTTAGAAAGGAGAGTCTAAAAAGAAAAAAAAAAGACAAGCTATAAAGGAAGTTAAAGGAAACAAGGCAGCCCTCATTTATATTTGATCAATATGTGATTAACCATAGTTAACCATTAATTCATCTGCTGTGCATTAGAACTGCTATTCAAAGTTGGAGAGCATTCAATATTATATATTGCCACTGCTCAGCCTAAATTGTTTTTTCCCCTTTAAATGTACACAATATTACAAATTTAATTTTAAGCTGTTTGAATCAGTCTGTAAAAAAGATTTGATTATACCTGAGTGTTCTGGCCCCAGTTTTTCCATATCTCAGTAATCTTGGCGGTAATTGGCTGATTAGCTCCCTCACACTCCATCTCTGCCTCAGTTTCCATGGTAATGTTACAGGAGCTATTATAGATGAGAACTTCATCTCTTTCCACTTTAGGGCTGAAACGAGAAGGGAGGTTAAATGGGGTGTCATCAATCTTAATGAAATGCAATTATTTTTACTCTTATTAATCATTGCAAGCCATTAGCTTGTGGCAACTCCTGCCCACCATTTGTCAAACTTTGCAAATTTCTGTAATTTTGTTTCCATTCTTTTATTGTTTATTTGTTTCCCCCCACCCTTTATTTGCAAACCCTCCTGATGACAATACATGCAGTAAAGATCTCTCAGTGATGCCTTTCAGCTTCACAAAACAGTTATAAATGCTAGCAAATGCTCTTCCAGGACCAAGGGAAGGAGGTAAGTGCAGACAAGGACTGTGAGAGTCAAAGATGGAAGCATACACCAAGTAGGGTTTGTCTGAATTCCCCTACCCCCCTTTCCCTTTCTTATTCACACTTAGCAATGGGGAATGAATAACTTGCTACTCCCTTAGGGCAAGCGGAGAAATTGGAAAACCACACAACTGGCTAACTGGTCCCTAATTCCAACTGTGAAAAAATGAGCTCATTTAGGGTTCCATTTCCTGCTCCCCAGCTGATTGCAATGATGCTTTGTTGCTAGCACTGGAACATTAACTTAGTAAATTAATTAAACTTACTTAACAGCCCAGACTAAGCAGATTCGATATATGTGCCAGTTATACGAAGACACTTGCTCCAAAGGCTTCTGTCACACAGAGAGAAGGAGCAACAAAGGTAATAGGTAAAGGGTGTTCTTACTGGGTCTTGTTGCTGACAGCTGCTCACTTTAGAAGCTTTTACTATGGGGAGCTGTGAGGGTCTGATCCAAAGTCCCTTGAAATCAATGGAAAGCCTCCCACTTCACTTAACTGAGCTCTGGATCCTGCCCAGGAAGTAGATGTCCCATTTTCATGTCTGGCTGCAATTTGCATTCCTTTCCCCAACTCTCCCCCCTTTCCCAGCCTTCTCTCCCAAAAAATTCAGTGACTGTGTTTGTGGATTTGTGTGTGAATTTAGATCTGATTTCAGAAAAACGAAGTCCCCAGTTTATCCTCAAACCGATCCCAGCACAGGCAGCAGCACTAATCAACCTCAACCCAAAGGCAGTCTATTTCAGGTACCGTACCTATTCCAGAGAAGACAACTCAGTCTCCGGGTCTGATTCTCCACCGCCTTTCACCTTGTGCAGTCATTTACACCCACTCAAAAATGCTTACCACTCTGAATTGGTCATATCATAACTGATTGTACACAGGTATAAATGGTGACACAAGGTACAAGACAATGGCAAATCAAGCTTGCTAAGTCAATTCAATCTATTTGGCAGTGTTTTTTGCGAATTGGGTATCTAGTCCCTGGGAATTTGGGTGGAGACAACCAAACTCTTTTCTCATATCTAATTCAGAAATAATAGGTAAGGGTTTAAGCTGATGAAACTTACATGATGGGGGGCTAAAAAGAGATGAGCTACTACATTGTTCTACGATGCACCTAGGGCCAGATTGACAAAAGTGCCAAAGTGGGTTAGTGGCTTACTCAAGAGAAATCAACCCATCTGAAAATCTGGCCCTTCACTTGCTTGGGAGTACCCTGATCCCAATCAATTGATGAATCTGCAGTTTTCAAACCATGCCATTGTGCAAGGAGACAGCAGCCATGGCAGGGGGTTTGGGGGATGTTTGTTTTATTGCCATTTTTAGCACAATAAGTGGTGTATTAAAGACAGAACATGTTACCTCCAACCATTTTTGTTATCAGAGCCATTTTAACAATGATTTTGTATTTATTAATTTAAATAAATCTTTCCCTCCACCACATCAACAGAAAGTCAGTCTTAAGAAACAGCATTAGCTTTGCGATAGCAACACTTTGAGAGCTATTCTTGTCCTGTACAGTAATTCAGTGGGCTGGGGGTATCTTTCAAGACTGCATCATATTTTCTGCCGCAAGAAAAAAATGTATCCTTTAAATAGCCAATATTTTTATGGGGAGATGTCTATATCCAATGCTATAAACAAAGTAAGGGCTTGATCCAGCTTGCATGGAAGTCAATGGGGCTCTCGCAAAAGACAGGAATGTGAGTTTAATCTGATCTTACACTGGGAATTAATTTATAGGTAATGGACACACTCTGTATGGTCCTGGGTTAACCACAACGGTAACATTTACTTCATTTCTGAGCACCTCACTGCTGGACAATGATTAACAAAGTGGAGAGCTTAAAGAAGTGCAACAAAAATAATCAAAGCTGGAGGGACAAACTGAAAGTTAAGGGTCACATCTTGATCCCACTGACATCAATTGCAAAACTTGCATTCCGGTCAATGAAAGCTGGATTTGGCACTAAGAGTTAAACACATATAGGTCAGACAGTCCTCATGGTTACACTAGTGTAAGTCAGGAGTAAGTTCATTGAAGCCAGTGTGAAACTGGGGTGTGAAAAGAAGCAATCACTAGAGGAAGATAACAATTAGAGCTGGAGAGGAAATGGCTATCAAGTCCCACAAACATTTTCACAATTTTGAATATTTTTCTCATCCTGAATCTGGATAAAAAGCCAAAATACTGAACATTTTAACAAACAGATAAACAGGGAGGGGGGGAAACAGAACAGGTCAATCAAAAATTTTGGTTCATTAATTTCAGAATCTTTTGTTTCAAATTATGACCTTTTTTATTTATAACCTTTTTTAAAGTATAAATTAAAGTTGAGAGACAGTCATTTTGAACAGGAAAATGAAACTTTTTTGTTTTGAAAATGTTGAAACGGGTCATTTCAACAAATTGCAATTTTGGAATTGGGAGATTCTCCATAACAGACCCTTTCCCACGCATAATTTCGGGTTCCACAAATTAGCATTTTCCAACAAGCCAAGTTTTGTCAGGAAACACTCAACCAGCTCTAATAACAAATCTATAATATTGGAAGAGTGTAAGTGTAACCCACACATCTCCTGGGTGTGGTTTTCTGTCCCATTTAGTGGCACTGAGACCACTTGGAGAGAGAGATTGAGTCTGTTCTGCAGCCTTAGCTAACAGCCAGCTGGCTTTTAGTTCATCAAGTAGAGGCTCATACATTTAGCTCCAGGCCCCAGGTTCAATCCCACCCAACAACAACTGGGGTCTGTCAGCGTTATAAGTGGAGGCTCGTCCAGGATTTCAACTGGGAAGTCTCTGAAGCTCAGTACATGCTTCCTCAACTACAGGAAGTATGTAACCCACACACCTCCTGGGTGTGGTGTTCTGTCCCGTCAGGTGGCACCAAGACCACTTGGAGAGAGAGAGAGAGATTGAGTCTGTTCTACAACCTTAGCTAACAGCTCGTGCGTTTAGCTCCAGAGGCCCCAGGTTTGATCCTGCCCACTGACGACTGGGATCTGTCAGTGTTATATAAGCACCAAATGGAGGGAGGAACTATTTAGCATAGTAAACAGGGATGTGAACTTGCAACAATGGGATGAAACTAAGGCCTGGTCTACACTACAAAGTTAGGTTGGCTTAACTAAATCACTCCGGGCTGTGAAAAAATTCACACCCTGTGCGATGCAGTTAAGCTGATCTAAGCAGTGACATAGACACTGGATGGAGATGGAAATAACGGTAGCCCCACCTTTTGGGACATTTATAACTAGACTAGACAAAGCATGCCATAAAAGAACTATATGAGTTGGCAGGGAGAGAGACTGGATGACCTCAAAGGTCTTTTCTCCCTTTCTGGATTCTATGAGCCAAACACTGAAGCCCTGACTAAGGACCTGATTCTCCAGTGCCTTGTGTGGGCAAACCCACTAAAGTTGGGATGGTAGTCTTGATTCTTCGCTGACATCACTGTAAACCAGGCCATTGGAGCATTCACATCAATGGAATTACCCAGGTGCAAACCAGTTATAAGGGAGAGAAGAATCAAGATCCTATGTATTTATTTTTGTCTGTTAAGTGTCTAGAATCATCTGGTGCTATGTAAATCAGAAATAATAAAAACAATGGCACTGATCCTCAGCTGGTGTAAATGAGTAATAGCTCCAGGATCTGCCCCAAGAAATCTGATTCTCTTCTGACCGCACTGACTTTATACAAATGTAAATCAACTGACTCCAGGGAAGTTACTCTGATTTATACTGATGTGAGCAAGAGGAGACTCAAAGCCCAGAAACCTCAAACCAGGCTAGTTTCATGTGGTTTTCGGGTTTTGGAAAAACATTTGTACAATGGCAGTTTTGTCCTCCTTGTTAAATGCATAGTGTAATGCCTGCTGCTCTCACCACAGGGTTTAAGTAACTCCCATTGATTAACTTGTATCTCGCAACAGGAGAACATGGGGCCAGATCTTCAGCTGGTGTAAATCAGCATAGAGCCTTTGAAATCAGTGGAATGATGCCAATTTACATCAGCTGAGAGTTTGGCCCATAGTTTACAGAAAATCTTGGGCCAATAACCTGGTTATGTTCTGTTTATCTATTTAGTTAGGAAGAAGGACTTTAAAAAAAACAAACAAATGGGAAAGTTTCAGTCTCTTATTCTTTTCTGTCCACCCCTCCCAACGCCCACCACAACCTTATAGGACTAAATTATTTGCAGGTGTGAACTGGCATAGTTCCATTAATGTCAATGGAATAATTCTAATTTACACCCGCAAATTTGGCCCATGGTTTCCAAAGCCTAAAGCTACAGTAACTGTCTGTGCACCCTTGTTGAGTAAACAGCGTACAGCCTGCCAGAGCCTCTGACTTTTTACCCATGAATCTCTTTGGAGAGGTGAAGGGGGGAAAAAATCCCTTCTGGTTTTCATAATGACTAATCTTTTCCCCCCTTGGCATTTGCCAGATGTTGCTTTGGATCAGAAGATAAATATTAAAATCTAAAGAGGAACAAAGCAGGCTGTTTACTAGATGGATTTTCTGAGGTCTCTTGAATGCTTTAAAAGATGTGGGGGGCAGATGCTTTGATATGCACGCTGAATGGATTTCGCAACCCAGTGGAGCACACCAACCTAGGAAATAGAAATCCACTTTCTCCATAGCCCAACTCTGCAAACACTAAGTGTCTTCTGGGAGACACTGAGCAGCACCAGGCCTGCACTTGCTGTGGGATAGAGTCAGGGCTAACCTGAAAAAGAGGCCAGCAAAAAACGCCTGGGATGAGTTGACTTTTGTCTTGTTATCCAGCCGAGAGTCATCGTCACACAGGTATATGTAAGGTCTGGCTCCTGCTAGGCTGTACGCTCCTGCTGTGATATGGACATCGCACTGAATGTATGTGGCCCCAGCTCCTCTGCAGTCTTCTGAAGGATGGGTCAGGCCACAGAGAACAGCCAAGGATGCTGCAAAGACAGAAGGAAAAAAATACTCACCCACATAAGCATTGGCACTGATGCAAATTAGAACCATATGCTGTGCCACTGAAGTCAATGGGAGTTTTGCTATTGCCTTCCATGGCAGAAGGGTCATGATCATTTTCCCAGCCTAACTCTTAGGAAACCGCAACCCTTCATCCTCATGATCAATATGATCTATTTATTACTCTGTACATTGGGTTTGATCTCTTATCTGTGTGGATAATTATGATCCTTTGTGCAGTATCTATCCAGATGCTCTTTAGAATAAAGTGACCCCTTGTGGGAGACAAAAGCAAGCCAGTGATTAGCTAAGGGGGCGGGCGCAACTGCTGCCTGTAGGAGATGGGCCATTGTTTGCTTGCTTCAGCACGGCAGTACAGTATGTGCTCAGATCCTTGATTGTTCAGCTGAAAGGGAACAATCTCTACACTATTGTTCCCGTGGCTGGATCTGCACTTCATGAAGAGAGTGTTGTGCTCAACACACTGGGAGTCTGAGTGGGCTAATGCAATTAGCCTTTCACCATTTGGAGACCTAGGTTCACACTGGGGAAAGCTATTGGGATGGAAAGCACAAACTGACTGTGAACCTTTCACCAGGAAATGTTGGCTGGTGATAAAGTTCATTGCAGATTTGAAGCTCAGCCCTGGTTCAGTGAAAGCATCAACAAAGCTTTGCAGGCTTTTCAAAGGAATGGATTTGCAGTGGATTTGGAGCTTTAGCTTGGAATCTGTTTGAAACTTGAGGCTTTACATGACTTTAACTCAATGGGTTTGGGGGGTTTATTAATTTGCTTTAAGAGGTTGGTTGGTTTGTTTGTTTTTTAAAGGATGGGTTTTGTGAGCTGAAGTCAGGTGGGAAGAGGTTTATGGGCCTACAGGAATAGAAACCAGAGAATGAAATTCATTCAAAACCCTGAGGGTTTCATATAGCTCTGGGAGTATCTTTACCATGCTAGCACTCATCAAACAATGAATAGCTGAAAGAAATGATGGTCTTGTGCCAGTGATTGTTGTATGTATTTCTATGGCCCTAAGAAGCCCTCATCAGGGATCAGAACCAGAGCTGGTTGGGAATTTTTCAATGAAAATTTTTTGTTGTTAAAAATGCCGATTTGTTGAAAGTGAAACATTTCACATGAAAGGGCCAGTTTTGACAAATTTCTTGAGTTGAAAAACATGTTGGAAAAAAAAGTTTCCAAGTTGTCCCCTTCTGGTTTTTTTCAAAACAAAAAAATTGTTCAAAAGGACTTTTCAGTACAAAATGTAAGCTAATTGTACTACAAATAATAATTTTAATTAAAATGGTTGAAAGTGGACCATTTTGAAATATCAAAACACAACACTTGATTGACCCCCAGAAAATTCAGATTGTAAATTCGCAAACGTTTTTGAAATTTTGATGTTTTAATCCAGGGTTGGGATGAGAAAAATTTCTAAAATCTGAAAAACATTCGAGACATGAAAAGCATTTTTTGCCCAGCTCTAGGCAGGATACCATTGTTCTAGGACCAGTTCCATCACATATAAACTAAGCAATCCCTGCTTCAGAGTTTATCACAACCCAGGCATAAAACAAGAGACAAAAGGTAGATAAAAGCATTGCCAGCAGATCGAGGAAAGTGATTAGTCCCCTCTATTCGGCACTGTTGAGGCCACATCTGGCGTGTTGAGTCCAGCTTTGGGGGCCCTGCACTACAGAAAGGATATGGACAAATTGGAGTGTCCAGCAGAGGGTAACGAAAATGATTAGGGGGCTGGGGCATATGGCTTATGAGGAGAGACTGAGGGAACCGGTCTTATTTAGTCTGCAGAAGAGAAGAGTGAGGGGGGATTTGATAGCAGCCTTCAACTACTGAAGGGGATTTCAAAGAGGATGGAGCTCAGCTGTTCTCAGTGGTGGCAGATGACAGAACAAGAAGCAATGGTCTCAAGTTGCAGTGGGGAGGTCTAGGTTGGATATTAGGAAAAACTATTTCACTAGGAGGGTGGTGAAGCACTGGAATGGGTTACTTAGGAGGTGGTGTAATCTCCATCCTTAGAGGTTTTTAAGGCCTTGCTTGATAAAGACCTGGCTGGGATGATTTAGCTGGGGTTGGTTCTGCTTTGAGCAGGGGCTTGGACTAGATGACCTCCTGAGGTCTCTTCCAACCCTAATCCTCTATGATTCTATGAAGACAGAGCATAAGGTAGCAATGAGAAAATCAGCATAAGGAGCAGTGGTCAAAGCACACTAGCTGCATAACCATTGTTGAGGGTTTTTTCAGACGTCATGGCAGAGGAGAGTTTTCAGGAGGGATTTTAGGAAGAACAATGAGGTGGCTTTGCAGACCTTACATGGGGATCTTCCCACAGGTGAAGGGCAGCAAGGTAGAAAGCACAAAGATCCTTGTTTACAAATGTACTAATGGGTGATGGTCATTGACAGAGTAATGGAGTGGAGATGAGAGTAATCAATGTCTTGATACTGTTTGAGAGACGATGGGTAGGGTGGGGGGAAAATCGTAGGGAAGGGTTGCAGACCAAGATGGATGAGCAAGCACCTCAAAACAGGTGAGTAAGAGAAAGCAGAAACCCTATAAGGAATGGAAGATGGGAGGGATCAGCAAGGTGAGGTACCTCTTGGAGGTCACAAAGTGTAGGGATAAAGTCAGAACCGCCAAAAGCCAAGCTGAGTTGGACCTTGCAAAGGGAATTAAAACCAACAGTAAAAGGTTCTATAGCCATATAAATAAGAAGAAAACAAGGAAAAAAAGAAGTGGGACCACTAAACCATGAAGAAAAGGAGTACCCGTGGCACCGAGGATGGGGTGGAGATTAAACATACTCTAGGCATGTCCCAACACCTAAACAAATACTTTGCCTCAGTTTCTAATGAGTTTATGAGTAGTGGCAGGATGGCTAATGGTAACAAGAATATGGAGGCAGAAATTACCATATGTGAGGTGGAAGTCGAAATCAAACTCAAACACAGTTTAATAGGACTAAATCAGGGCCCTGGATAATCTCCATCCAAGATTATCAAAGAAACTGGAACATGAAATTGCAAGTCCAATAGCAAGGGTTTTTTAATGAATTTATAACCTCAGGAGTTGTACCTATGACTGGACAATTGTTAATATAGCTCTTATTTTTAAGAAAGGGGGAAAAAGTGATCCAGGAAACTACAGGCCTGTTAGTTTGACCTCAATTATATGCAAGGACTTGGAACAAACTTTGAAAGAGAAAGTAGCTAAGGACATAGAGGTGAACAGTAATTGGGATAAAATACAACATAGTTTTACAAAAGGTAGATCATGTCAGACCAACTTGATCCCTTTCTTTGAAGGGAACGGTGATCCGTGGCCACTGGGAGCTGCGGGGGACCGAGCCTGCAGATGGTTAACATAAACAAAATGTCTCATGGCGTGCCAGCGGATTACCCTGATGGGCTGCCGCCGAAGGTTGCTGACCCCTGCTCTGGACAGATGAGTGTATTTGTGGGTGAAGCAAGAACAAGAGGCTGCACTGGTTCCTGAAACCTCAAAATTTTCAACAATCCCCATTGAAGCATTTTAGGAAGGCAATGACAGGTCCTGGCTCAGGGGGTATTGTGGCTGATTGGGCCCGAAGCACATTGTTCTCTGCTCAGAACTGATGGACTTGCTCCTGCAGTCCTGGATTCTCAGCAACCAGCTATGCTGTTTTATGCTTTGTTGTGTTTTGATCATCTGCCCTACAAGATATCAGGAGAGGTATTTCCAGTAGGGATAAGGAGATTTTAGTACCATTATACAAGGCACTAGTGAGACCTCACCTGGAATACTGTGTGCAGTTCTGGTCTCCCATGTTTAAAAAGGATGAATTCAAACTGGAACAGGTACAGAGAAGTGCTACTAGGATGATCTGAGGAATGGAAAACTTGTCTTATGAAAGGAGACTTAAGGAGCTTGGCTTGTTTAGCCTAACTAAAAGAAGGTTGAGGGGAGATATGATTGCTCTCTATAAATATATCAGAGGGATAAATACAGGAGAGGGAGAGGAATTATTTAAGCTCAGTACCAATGTGGACACAAGAACAAATGGGTATAAACTGGCCACCAGGAAGTTTAGACTTGAAATTAGACGAAGGTTTCTAACCATCAGAGGAGTGAAGTTTTGGAATAGCCTTCCAAGGGAAGCAGTGGGGGAAAAAGATCTATCTGGCTTTAAGATTAAACTCGGTAAGTTTATGGAGGAGATGGTATGATGGGATAATGTGATTTTGGTAATTAATTGATCTTTAAATATTCATGGTAAATAGGCCTTATCCCCTGAGATGGGATATTAGATGGGTGGGATCTGAGTTACCCAGGAAAGAATTTTCTGTAGTATCTGGCTGGTGAATCTTGCCCATATGCTCAGGATTTAGCTGATCGCCATATTTGGGGTCGGGAAGGAATTTTCCTCCAGGGCTGATTGGAAGAGGCCCAGGAGGTTTTTCGCCTTCCTCTGTAGCATGGGGCACAGGTCACTTGAGGGAGGATTCTCTGCTCCTTGAAGACTTTAAACCACGATTTGAGGACTTCAATAGCTCAGACATAGGTTAGGTTTTTTGTAGAAGTGAGATTCTGTGGCCTGCATTGTGCAGGAGGTCAGACTAGATGATCAGAATGGTCCCTTCTGACCTTAGTATCTATGAATCTAAGATATCACTCCAACACAGGGTTAATTTACAAACTAGTTTTATTGTGGATGCTTACAATATGGCTTCTTCAGCCTCATGGCCTGTCAGACAGTTACCCAGGAGGTGTCACTTTCAAGCAATTCCCCTCAGGAAACACTATTCCGCATGAGAGTGTCTGCGAGCACTTTCATATTGTTACATCTCTTCTCTTTTAAAGAAAATTGTCAAACGCCCCAGGAATAACTGATAAGGTAATCTAATGTATTCCTTTCAGATGCTGGCCGTACTTGCAGTTACTATGTTTGCCACCTTAACCATTTGTCTAGTTATATCATGTACAATTTGGAAGTCTATCACATAAAATCCCTCAGATAAGCAAGTATTTTAATAATACGCTCTCCTCTAGCACAATATGGTTCATTAGTGCCTCCCTGGTGCTGTTTTTCTCCAGTCTGGTCAATCACCATCTCTATGTTTGGTGTTGCTGGAGTCTCCATCAAAACACCCTCTTCCTCCTGTCTTTCCTCTGGTATGCCCCAACATTGCCCACTTTTAACAGCTCTGGCTTGGGATCCTCTTGCTGTAGAACCCTAAGATGTGTGTTGTTCAGACTGTCCTTAGAGGTTTGTTTTATTTTCCTGAGGTGCCTCTGGTTTTGCGTCACTATCGGTTTATTGTCCATTTGTACTCGATATGATCATTGGTTTTCTGGTTGCATCACTGTAGCTTTGTGTCACAGCTTAGTCTGTTTTGTTAATGGTTGTATATGCACTTTGTCACTCGGCTCCAGATCTGGCAGACCTCTTGCAGTTCTGTTGTAGTAACACATTTGTCTTTTCTGTTGGATTTTCTGTGGTTCACCATGTGAAGCACCTGCATACCCTGGCTCTAACAACCTTCTGCTTGTTGGCAACAGTGTCTTCATTCTCTGGCTCATCAGCCTTTGGGCCGGATTAGAATTTAGGCCTTTTGAGGGAGTAATACCTGTGAGCTAGTTTTATTAAGTATGGGTTAGCCTCTGCAGCTTTTGCTTTTTTCCAGTTTTGTAGCAGTTTTTATGGCTGATTCCACTTGGCTGTTGCTTCGAGGATGTCCTGGTGAAGATGTTATGTGATCAAAATCCCAGTCCTTATTGAACTTCCAGAACTTTCCTGAAACAAACTGTGATCCATTAGCAGAACACACAATATCCAGTTTCCCACACCATGCAAAGTGTGCTTTTATCTTCCATACGACTATTCTGGATCCCGTGTCTGGTAAATAGACTATCTCCCAGAAACTGGAAAAATAGTCTACAATTATTGTGTATCCTTTGTCTTCAAAGGTAAACAAATCCATTCCCATCTTTGCCCAGGGTCTTCTAGAACTTCATGTTACAACAGGTTCTTTCAGTTGATGGTCTTCCCAGGATCTCCGTACATCACACTTTTTCATGAACGTTCATAATTGCTCATTCATTCTTGGCCAACATATAGTCTCTCTGGCTCGCCTTAAGCAACCATGAATTCCCAGATGTGATGAATGAATTTGGTGCATAATCTCATTCCTAAAAGCTGCTGGAATAACTGCTCTTTCTCCCCCAAAACATAGTGCCATTCTGTGCACATAACATTCTTTCAGATAAGAGATAACTCATCTCTTTAGGTGCTTGGTCTTTTGTTGCTGGCCATCCTTGAAGGATCATGAGTTTCAATGTTTGAAGCATTCTTTCTTGTTCTGTACCTCTCTCAACCTTTTTCCAAGATATGTAAGTACTGTACTATATTTATTGTCTCCACCTCAGCCTTTATGGATTCCTCCTTCCAGGGCTCTAGCAGATATGCACAGCTCAAGGGGTCCACCAACACCAAGTCTCTGTTTGTGCAGTACTGCAGTCACATCATCATCTACTGTAAGTGCTTTGGTGCATTGAGTAATGGCTTTCTCCAAACACTTTTGAGAGGTTTATGGTCAGATTGTATCTCCACAGTGTGATCATAAATGTATTGGTGAAATTTTTCATTCTAAAGAGTATTGCTAACAACTTTTCCAATATGAGCAGAGCTCTTCTCTGTCATGAACAATGCACTGCTGCAAATAGAACAGACTGTCTCCCTTGCAGCATGGTATCTCCTGGGCGTGACTTGGATGTGTCATACTGCAGCATAAGGGGTTCATCTGCGTTGTAATATTTCAAAATGGGAACCTTCTCAATAATCTTTTACTTGCTTACTTGACAATAATCTTTTTGACCCATCCATTCCTATGAGGTATCTCAATGTGTCAGCTGTCTCAGGATCTCACAAATCTCAGACAGATGGTTGAAAAACTTTCCCAAATAACTGACCATTCCCAGGAGTTTTTGGACTCCTTTAACGTCACTGGGTCTTGGCATTTCTCTAATTGCCCTTATTTTCTCTGGGTCTACTTTCAGGCCTTTGGAGGCCAACAAATGTTCAATGTCTGGCACCTCAGTTACTCTCAATTTGAGAATATCCAAGTTCAATTTAATATTGTTTTCTCTGTATCTCTGTAAAAAAATGTAGCAATGTGTAGTCCTGATCTTATTGATCTTGTTCTGGATCATCATCATCCTCTCCCACTATCAACACAACTGCTATTGTCCAGGTTCCCATCAAGCCCTCCAATACTTGGGTCAGACTGCTCTGGAATATCTCTGATGCCGAACTGATTCCCACTGGCATCTTTAATCATCAGTATCGCCCAAGTGGAGTTGCACAAGTAGTCA
This sequence comes from Dermochelys coriacea, assembly GCF_009764565.3. NCBI lineage: Eukaryota > Metazoa > Chordata > Testudines > Dermochelyidae > Dermochelys > Dermochelys coriacea. Next base: position 11,597,832 of record NC_050070.1, on the reverse strand, counting down.
AGTAACTGGATTTTTCATCCAATTTAATGTGCCAGAATCCATTTTTCATATCGCATTCTGTAAGAAGTCTCTCTTTAGACAGATCTGTTAATACGTCCTCAATTGTAGGCAGAGGGGAATGACTCCATTTCAAAGCTTTGGTTAAAGTCTTTGGGTCTATGCATATTCTCAGCTTTTCAGATGGCTTTCTTACCACACAAGACTGCTTTTCCAGTTTGTGCTCTTCTCTACAGGATGAATAATTCCACAGTTCTGTAAGCTCTACAGTTTGTCTTTCAGTGGCTATAGTAATGCAATGGGTACTTTCCTTTTTTGGCAATTTAACTGGCTTCACACTGGTATCAATCTATGTTTTATAAACTCTATCTAACTGTCCATTCTCCCTGAAACGTATCTTGATACACCCTCTGTATCATCTTCTAGTCCAAGGTAATATCATCCAAGGTATCTTAGTCATCTTGCTATCCACTTTCATTATGTTCTGGAACTGTACTTTTATCCGGTTCCTGGCTTAGACAGTCTTGCTGCCCAGAAGCAATACTGCTGTCTCATCACTTATGACCACAAAGTCCAGTCTGTATTTTTTTTCTTTGGATTTCCTAATTTAATTTTACATTTCCACAATGGATTTTAATGTGATCTGGTTGTACATTGTTAACAGCTGGTTGGTCTCTTCCAACCATATGTCTGGGTTCACCAGACTGTGGCACGCAATGTAACATTATCCCAATCAATCTAACTGAAATTGTATCACTTTCTTCCCAAATAACCTGGCTGCATACAACTGTTTCTGGTGCTTACGAGAGTCTTCTTGCACTGTGTTTACCATCTGTTTGGTCACTCATACAATGTCCTCATTCTCTATGTTGCTCTCTTTAGTTACTGTGTGTACCTTGAATTTGTTTTTCTTCTCTCTGGGGAAAAAAAACCACTTGCCTGCAAAATGATTAAATTTTGTCAGAGATATGGCATTTTTTCCCCACAAGCGAGACCCTTTTCTTTCTGTCTTTCATGTTTTCTCCCACAGTATTGGCATGTGTCTGTAGCATTGTCATCTACTGATGTTGTATCTGGTTTTGATTTCCCTTTCTGATGTATTGCGTGGACAAAGCTTTCCCCCAAAGTCAAGTCAGCTTCCCTCAGCAACCGCTCTCACACTTCAGGTTTCAGAGTAGCAGCTGTGTTAGTCTGTATTCGCAAAAAAGAAAAGGAGTACTTGTGGCACCTTAGAGACTAACAAATTTATTTGCTTAGCTCACGAAAGCTTATGCTCAAATAAATTTGTTAGTCTCTAAGGTGCCACAAGCTCTCATACTTGTGAGTCTCGTATCTGGTCACACTATCCAGTCTCTTATCAATGAAGCTTTAATATTTCCAAAACTGCATCTGGCTATTAGCACTTTTAAATCAGTGCTTTATCTATCTATATCCTCTCCAGCTGCTTGATCCCAAGTCAAGAAGTGTTATTTTTCCACCATTTCATTCTTCCTGGTGTTAGAGAGAGTACCAAAACAGCCCATTATTGCTTTTAAGGTGTGCTGAGCTCAGGAAATTTCCACGCAGAGTCTCACTGACCTCTCCTTTTTTCTCCAATCAAGTAACGAAGCAGTATTTATTTTCATCTTCTTTATCTTCCAGTGAGGTAAAATTTCTCTTTCCAGCTCTTCCATGCCTGAGCAAAATTCTTTGCTTGCAGGTTTAATGTCCCCAGAGGCTTCAGACCCTGCATTTTTCTGTTATCAGCCATGTCTTATAAAGCAAACTGTGTACTCACAGAAGTATTCTGCCCTCTGCAGTGCTGGTCTGAAGGGCCTCCCCATTGTCTAGGACTTGATTACCGCTGCCACCATGTTTTAGGCTTTGTTGTGTCCGGATCATCTGCTATATAAGATCTCACTCTGACATGGGGTTAATTAAACTCAGCTTCTCCAGCCTACTGGCTTCTCAGACAGTTCATTTTTAACTATAGGCTGCACAAATGTGTCTGCTAGCCTGATAAACTTACTCCTGCAGTGCCCAATTCTTGACAATCGGCTGTGAAATCTGTGCTGCACGGCTTGGTTATCCATCTGGAGGGACTTAATGGCTCTTGCAGAGCCAGCACTCCTTGGCATAAGGAGCCTGACCTGCTCAGAGAGGTTGGTTGTCCAAGCAAACTGCCATGGACTGGGATGTAGGGAGTCAGTCCCAGTGGTCAGAGCCGTGGGGGTCAGATGTAGTCACCAGATCAGGAGTCAGAGCCAGAGACGGAGCCAGGGGTCAGGCCAAGGGTTGGAGCTGGAGACAGTAGCTAGGGGAGGGGCACAGAAGCAGGGATCTGTAACAAGGCAGGAACCAGGCAAAGATCAGGAATCAGGTGAGAGGGCAAGGTCTCATGTAGCACTCAGCTAGGGATTCACCTAGTTGCTCCAAGAACTTCCTGTGCCTCCTTCTGGCTTAAAGAGCGAGACGGAGCCAATCAGAGAGGCTGGGCCTCTCCTCCAATTAGGAGCTTTGTGGTCCATGCTTCTGGTGCGCTGGGATCCACCAGTCCACATTCCCTGCTAGTACCGGCGGTCCGAGGACTGCCTGGGGACCCATCAACCCATATTCAAGACCCATGATCTCTCACAAATAAGTACCTTAGATAGCTAAGATTTGAGGACTTCAATAGCTCAGTCATAGGTGAGAGATTTATTGCAGGAGTGGTGGATGAGATTTTGTGGCCTGCATTGTGCAGGAGATCAGACTAGATGATCATAATGGCACCTTCTGACCTTAATATCTATGAGTCTATAAGCAGCAAGAAAAATATTAAAAATAAAATGAAACTCACATGCCATGACGTAAAAAAAAATATTTGCAGTTGGGTGGAATCATTCAAAGGCACTTTTTTTGTGCTTTTGTGGTCTACGTAAAAATACATGAAGGGAAGGTATTTCTGCAACAGGATGTGATATAGCAGAGGAATACATCCACTTCCCCAGGCACAGAGCACAGCCAGGAAATATCAAACATGCTTCTAATCTGCGTGCACATGCTTCTGTACTGAAGGGTAGCAAAGGCCCCAAAATCATGTCCCCTAGGCCTCTGTACACAGTTTGTCTCCCTCTACCACTGCAGTGGTTAGGAACCTCTCTGCTGAGTGAATGAGGCTAGCAAAAGGGACCTCTGCATGTCAACAGCTGACTATTCTAGCTGGTAGAGGCCAGCCAGCACATCACAGATGTAAAATTCCCAGAGAACAGCACAAAGTAAACGGCAGATGTGAGGCTAGATTAAAAAGATCTTTGGCAGGCCAATTATCATCTAAAAATATAACCTGCAAATACAATTCTAATGAAAATATGAATATCAGACTATTTTACCATTTGCGGTATGTTTGCGAGAGATGAACGCGTTTGAGTATACGAACATTTTATATATTTATGTTTATGTGCCTATACCAGCATTGCAAATATCTACTTGCCCCTAAAATAGTGTGTTTGTTTTTTAGTTTGTTTTGCTTGACCAGAAAAAACAAATATTTTTCTAAGTGTAACAGATCATCAGAGAGAGAGAGAGAGAGAGAGGTTAGCCTTCTCAACAGCATATTGGGTAGGATATGAAATAAATATCTTAATTCAGGAAGAGCCGAGCAATAAACAAGGAAAGGTCTTATTTGTCTGTTTAGTGGGAAGTGCAACCTACCCAACTCAATTCCCCAAACTAAATGATGAAGAAACTCTTTGATACAGTCACTTGCTGACATCTAGTGCCCATTTGAAGTATTGTCTGGACAAGCATATTCTCTCCACCTCAGCCATGGTCCAAAGCACAATAAATTTAGAAACACCGGTTTCAGAGTAGCAGCCGTGTTAGTCTGTATTCGCAAAAAGAAAAGGAGTACTTGTGGCACCTTAGAGACTAACAAATTTATTAGAGCATAAGCTTTCGTGAGCTACAGCTCACTTCATCGGATGCATTTGGTGGAAAAAACAGAGGAGAGATTTATATACACACACACAGAGAACATGAAACAATGGGTTTATCATACAGACTGTAAGGAGACTGATCACTTAAGATCAGCCATTACCCACAGCAGGGGGGGGAAAGGAGGAAAACCTTTCATGGTGACAAGCAGGTAGGCTAATTCCAGCAGTTAACAAGAATATCAGAGGAACAGTGGGGGGTGGGGTGGGAGGGAGAAATACCATGGGGAAATAGTTTTACTTTGTGTAATGACTCATCCATTCCCAGTCTCTATTCAAGCCTAAGTTAATTGTATCCAGTTTGCAAATTAATTCCAATTCAACAGTCTCTCGTTGGAGTCTGTTTTTGAAGCTTTTTTGTTGAAGGATAGCCACTCTTAGGTCTGTGATCGAGTGACCAGAGAGATTGAAGTGTTCTCCAACTGGTTTTTGAATGTTATAATTCTTGACGTCTGATTTGTGTCCATTCATTCTTTTACGTAGAGACTGTCCAGTTTGGCCAATGTACATGGCAGAGGGGCATTGCTGGCACATGATGGCATATATCACATTGGTAGATGTGCAGGTGAACGAGCCTCTGATAGTGTGGCTGATGTGATTAGGCCCTATGATGGTATCCCCTGAATAGATATGTGGACAGAGTTGGCAATGGGCTTTGTTGCAAGGATAGGTTCCTGGGTTAGTGGTTCTGTTGTGTGGTGTGTGGTTGCTGGTGAGTATTTGCTTCAGATTGGGGGGCTGTCTGTAAGCAAGGACTGGTCTGTCTCCCAAGATCTGAGAGAGCGATGGCTCTTTAGATGTTTCTTTAGAAACACCGTTCTTCATGTTTTCACAGAATAAAATACAATAAAATGATTGAGACTATTTTTTTCTTAAATAATCAGTCTCCCCCCCTTCCCTCATCCCGGTATTCAAGCACTGAGTCTTTTAACATGAGATATCCCAGTTCACAGGACAGAGCTTAAAGGACAGTTCCTAGGACTGTTCCCAAATCCTCTTTAAATAAGTGATTACGAAAGCTTATGCTCAACTAAATTTGTTAATCTCTAAGGTGCCACAAGTCCTCCTTTTCTTTTTGCGAATACAGACTAACACGGCTGCTACTCTGAAACCTGATTATTTACAGTATCTCAGGTTCTTCGCACCCACATTTAAACACACACAGTTTTGGTTTGGTTTGTATTTTGAGATTGCTTATAGAGAAACCCAGAGGATGAGGCAAAATGACAAGTGGGACTTCCACAAGTTGGCAGGCACAGATATTCTCATAGCATCACCCCATAGGGTGGGAGGGATTTACAGATCCATGGAGGATCAGAGGCCATGGACTTTTGACCTCAGGAAGGTCTGTAGAATTTAAAGAAATATTACATGTAACCCACATACCTCCTGAGTCTGGTGGTCTATCCCCTCTAGTGGCTCCGAGACCACTTAGAGATTAATGAGTCTGCCACAGCGTAAGCTAAGGGCCATGTGCCTTTTAGCTCATGCAGTAGAGGCTCATGCATTTAGCTGCAAAGGTCCCAGGTTCGATCTCACGCCCCAATGACCGGGGTCTGTCAGTGTTACAAGTCAGGGCTTGCCCGGGATATCAACTAGAAAGTCTCTGAAGCTTTGGACAGGCTTCCCCTGCTAGGAAAAGTATGTAACCCACACACATCCTGGGTGTGGTGCTCTGTCCCCTCTTGTAGCACAAAAAGCACTTAGAGATTATTGAGTCTGCTACAGCCTTAGGTAAGAGCCATGTGGTATTTAGCTCCAGAGGTCCCAGGTTCGAACCTGCCACCAACGCCCGGGGTCTGTCTGTGTTACATACAGATTTCAGGGTATTCATTTAGCCCCTCCAACCTACTCTTTGGGCTACCCTTAGAGTAGCTTGAGGGTACTTACACTGTAAGCCCCTCGGGGCAGGACCATCTCTTTGTCATATGTTTGTAGACTGCCTAGCACAATGGGGCCCTGGCCTGTAGAAGCTACTGCAGTGCCAATAACAATACCCTGCATGCATGCATGCCATAGTCTCCACCCACCCCGTTCCCTACCTCCTGCCATAGAAAAAAGAAAGGTGCAGGTGCTTTTGCTGGATTGTTCCCAGGGGCATGATGCTGCAGAGACAGGCTGTCATCCAGCCACGTACCATCTCTTATCACATCTCCCACACACTCACAAAGCTGTGAGCATGTGGTGTTTCCAGAGAGGGCCTGACCCAAGCCCACTGATATCAACAGAAAGACTACCATTGACATCAGTGGGATTTTGGATGAGGGTCAGGATGCGGTGGCCACTGACATGTTGGCTCCTCTCCCTTCTCCATGGCAGTTTTTGGGCCATCAGAGATGCCCCTGCCTCTCCTAATTCATACTAGGATTTTTTGCAGTGGGAATCCAGGACGTGTTGTTTGAGGTCGGGGATAGATTTTAGGCGGGTTCATTATCCAGCCCAACATGGTAACTGACCGTCCAAGTGTGGGGCAAGGCAGCTCACATCGGTCGTCGTCGTGTCACCTCGCATTTCACAGGGAGCGCCACAGATGGTCACAGAGGTGTTTCCTGGAGCAAATCCAGTGCCGTGCATGCACATTGCCCCTCCACCGAGGCCACCTAGGAAGAGAATAGAGAAAGGGATTTAAAACAGAGCTTCATGACTGGCAATTAACGAGACCAGCCTGGAACTGCAGCCTCAGTTTACAAGGGCTTCAAAATCTGCCTTTACACTCTGCATTATGGGTAAGGGAAAGGCCATCACAGATGTGCCCCAATTATCTACAACTAATACTTGGAGCCAGATCATCACTGGCCACTGCATCTTGCACGGCTCTACAGAGGGTGAGGGGTGATTGTGATGTTGCACTACCTTTAACACCCCACTCTGAGACAAAATTTAAGGACTGCTGGTTCCTCTATGTACCCTGGGGGATGAAATACACCCCCGAAGGAAGCTGGGAGTAGGCAGGCCCATAGCCTTACACTCCAGACCATGAAGATAGCAAGGCATTCTGGGTAATCAGGCTACATCACCCACAGGGATCTTGCAAAAGATATGCTGCTCCACATTCCTTGCAGCTCCCGCTTGGGTAATATAACTCCACATAACCCCTAGTGTAGGGCAGTGACTTAATACCACAATCTAATGTAATACCTGACATCTTGATCACCACTGGAGATTGGACCAGGGGTCTTCACAGCTAAAAGCGTGAGCCTCTACAGCTTGAATTAAAAGGAGTAGGTCCCTGTGATGGAAACTATAGCCGAGCAATATTGTCCAAAATATCAGGGTTGGAAGGGACCTCAGGCGGCCATCTAGTCCAATCCCCTGCTCAAAGCAGAGTCAAGCTCAACTAAGTCATCCCAGCCAGGGCTTTGTCAAGCCTGACCTTAAAAACCTCAAAGGAAGGAGATTCCACCAGCTCCCTAGGTAACCCATTTCAGTGCTTCACCACTCTCCTAGTGAAAAAAAGTTTTTCCTAATATCCAACCTAAACCTCCCCCACTGCAACTTGAGACCATTACTCCTTGTTCTGTCATCTGCTACCACTGAGAACAGCCTAGATCCATCCTCTTCGGAACCCCCTTTCAGGTAGTTTAAAACAGCTATCAAATCCCCCCCTCATTCTTCTCTTCTGCAGACTAAATAATCCCAGTTTCCTCAGCCTCTCCTCATAAGTCATGTGCTCCAGCCCCCTAATCATTTTTGTTGCCCTCCACTGGATTCTTTCCAATTTTGCCACATCCTTCTTGTAGTGTGGGGCCCAAAACTGGATACAGTACTCCAGATGAGGCCTCATCAATGCTGAATAGAGGAGAATGATCACGTCCCTCGATCTGCTGGCAATGCTCCTACTTATACAGCCCAA